>NC_138967.1:10172500-10507500 GCF_055761805.1 Camellia sinensis
TAAATTTCGGGACTTTCACCCAGGACACTCCGGCTAACTTAGTTATAATGGAGTCCCTCCCCTTTCTCCTCCCAAACAGTGGAGCCCATCCCCTTTCTCCTCCCAAACAAAAATACACATACAATGTATTTAATCACATAATTACACATGGAGTACATCCCCTTTCTCCTCCCAAACAATCATACATATACAATGTATTAAAACACACAGTCATATTCAATGGCAACCATTTCTCAGACTTATCATATTATTTACTCTTTTCAACTAGCACAATACATGTGATCCAAAATATGATTTTCAAAATGAAACATGTGCACTTAAAACATAACACAAAAAATTTCCAAAATCTCTTTCCAAAACATACAGTTTAAATCCCCAATCCATTGTATTCTCCATGACATGCATGATTTATAAATAGTCTGGTTTGCCTAGTCAACATGCAATTTCTACAACAATTATAGTTATCCTCCACCGATAGCCCAAAACAAATATATCTAAACCAATACATAATTTCCTTTAAAGATATGCTTTTTTCCAAAGTCTCAAATGGCAGTAATAATACATATCAAGCGCCACCATCATCATTAATAATTCTCCAATTTCACATTTACAATGACAATTTTAATTATTTATACAAAATAACAATTTGATCCAATTAGAGCAAAACTTTCTTTTTTTCCAACTATCAACCCGAACTCCACACACGCAACACAACTCAACTTGATTCAACACAATTCAACATAGTCAACACAATTCAACATAATTATTGCAATTCAACATAATCAACACTATTCAACATGATTCAATTTAACACCACTAAATGTAATTCAACATAATTCAAGGTGAACTCTTAAATCCCCATTTCATCTTTTCATCACAAGTCTCATGCCATCCTTATCATCAACAAATCTTTTTCCCCAAATTTCATTTCATATTATAGCATGATTTACAATATCCCTAATAAATGTTTAATCGCTAATTTTTAACATAATTTTCAAACACTTCCAAAATTCAATTAAACTTATATATATACTATTCAACCTCACAATTTCATGATTCTACTTTCAATTTGGGCAAAATCATTAATTATCATCATGAATCAACTTAAGGTTTTCAAGAAAAATTAAAGTTTTCAAGAAAAATTAAAACTTCTCATATCACCACTTTTTATTCCAAATTTCCCATTGATTATACACCTAAGATTCATAATCCACAATCTTAACCCAACAATTTAAACCCCAACACTTCAAACGCTAAACCCCCAAATTTCATGATTTAACACTACATGCTCAAAAATGTAGATGTTGTATGTATATAACCAAAATACCACAAATCTATCTATTAATGCAAGTATTGAAGAAGAACTAGGACCCCTACCTCAAGAATCGAGCAAAAGAGCAAGCTTTGATGAGATTCCTTCACAAATCCGAAATTCTAATCGGTAGAAAATGTTGATATTCAAGCCTCTTCACTTTCTTGTAAGGGATCTTGCCTAAAACTTAGAAGAATGGAAGCTATTTGGGGTCAAAAACCTAGGGTTTTCGGACCTAGGGTGAGCGGGATGAAGAGAGGAGATGAAGATGCAAAGAATGATCTAGAAATTCACTTTTAAACTTGCTGAATTCGCGCAGTCCGCTCGAGCGTTGATTCACATGCTCAAGCGTACCTGCTTACAACACAGATTTCAAAACTTCAAACATCTATAACTCCCTCATCCGGGCTTCGTTTTAGGTTGTTCTTGTGTCCAAATCGAAGCCCCAGAAACAAGCTTTCCAAAGGTTCTAGCCTCACATCCAAATTCAAAGTGTGGAAAAATAAAAGGGCAAAAGAGTGACGACTGTTCGTAAGAAGATTATTCGATTTAAAGTTTTTGGTCCAATCTTACTTTACCATAATGTTACCACTTCAATCAATGACCCAAAATAAAATATGGAGGCTCCAAACATAATAATAAAAGGTCAAAAACAATCCCACTAGCCTCAAAAATTCAAACTCAACCAGGCAGATCGCTCGAGCGCCCAATCTCGCGCTCGAGCGCGCAGACCAACAAAGCCGGCCGCCCGAGCGACCACTCCTACGCTCGAGCGAGGATTCACAACTCTCAGAATTTTCGACAGACTGCAAAATACTGAAAGCCTCACAAGTCCGCTCGAGCGTCAACTCCCCCACTCGAGCGGAGGGAAAAATTCTAAATTGCTACACTTGGAATTTTCAATAATTAGATTAAACATTAAGCTTTTAATGTTTGGTTTAGAAAGAAGTTTAATATAGTGTGTATAGTTATGTATCTTGGTATATAGCTGTTAAATTTCTAGAGAATACTTATGATTTTTTTTTTTGAATAATAGAAATGTGTGATGAATTATGTGAATACTTATTTATTTATTTATTTATGAATAATGATATGCAAGTCCATTCTTTATACCCACTTTAATGTTTTTGGATTTTCTCTTTCTTTTTTTAATTTTTTTTTATTTTGATTGTTGATTGTTGAGAGAGAGAGAGAGAGCAAAAGGAAGTTTGAATCTTATGCATTGTTGTTGGTAAGAAATGAAAAGGAAATTAAAAGTTTTAACTTTTTTCACTGTTTCACTGCTTATAAAACATATATTTAAAAATAAATAAATAAATACAACTTTTGAATGGAAAGTATGGAAAAATGGGTTAAGGAAAGATATTTGTGATTGAATAAGCTACGGTGTCGTATAACTCATTGGCCCTGTTTGGTAAAAATTATTTGCAGCTTAAAGCCACTTATAGCTTAAAATAAGTCATATTGGAGTGTTTGGAAAAAATTATGAGGGATGGATTATAGCTTAACTTAAGCTATTTCAGCAATAATCTCTTAAGTTGGTACCTAGGTGCTTTTCAAAATGGATTATGCACAAAGCTGTTTGGCCCCATTTGTAATGACTTAAATGCCCCTCAGATATTTTAACTATTACCAAAAACCCACTTATATAAGCTTTGTTCTCAAGCACTGTTCACTCGAGAGAGAGAGAGAGACAGAGGCAATTTCCGGCGAGGGCGATTTCTAGCTCTCGACACTGTTCTCTCTCTCTCTCTCTCTCTCTCTCTCTGTCACGCATCAATGCCGTTTTAGACCGACGGCTAGGGTTTCTCTCTCTCCCTCTTCCTCTCTCTTTCCATCGCGATATGAAACTGGAAATCATCTTCGGCATTCGTTCTCTTTCTGCTGCCTCTCGCACCTACATCGACGGCTAGTTGTCGGTTTGCAGACCGACAGCTAGGGTTTTGCAGAACCAGTTTGTCGTCGGTCTGAAATGGAGGAGAAGGGGGAGGAAAAGAAGGGAAGCGGTCGTCGTTGCGATCACGATTTGCGTTGAAACCCTAGCCATCGGCGATTGTTTGCCGGTGATGTTGAAACCCTAAAAAAAAATTGAAGAAAAATAAAAAAATCAATATTAATATTAATTAAAAAATTGCATATTTCTGAGGAAAAAGAAAAAAATTCAATATTAATTAAAAAAATCAATATTAATTGGTATTAATTATTAATATTATATATTTTTGTAATGAATTAATTATTAATTGATAACAATTGTTGATTATTAATATTAATTGATACAAATTAATTTTATAATGGAAAAAAATTGTTACAATAATACTTCCATTACATTTTTGTCAAATGTATCAATTTTTATATTAGTTGATACTAATTATATTAACTTTTATTAATGAAATAATTTAATTAAAACTGAAAAAATGACAAAATTATCATTTTTATATCATATAAGGGCAAAAAGGACAATTACATAGTAAAAAGTTATTTTACCGCATATCAACCAAACACTACTCTGCTGCTTAAATCCATAATCCCACAACTGCACCAAATAAGTTAACAGCTTATATTCACAGTTATAAGTTATAATCTGTTAAATTATAATCTATAATCACTTTCTCACAGTTCTACCAAACGGGTCCATTGGAGTAAATAAGTTTATTGATTGAAAGGAAAAGGGACCATTAAAAAGTTAACCCTTTTTATTTGATGACCTTTTTTTTTTTTTTAGTGAACTGTTTTTAATTTGGTTTTTTTATTGAACTACTATTTAAAAATGTTTAGGCTTCTCTCTCTCTCTAAAAAAATCCAGTTTATTTAGCTTTTTAAATTTTGTTTTTGGAAATTTTCAAACAAAAAATATTACTTTTTAGATGTTTATCAAGACTTTTGAAAAAACTTAAACTTATTTTTTAAAAAAAAAATTAAATTTTTTTTTATGATTTTTATGGGAGTATTACTCCTTGGAGTAAATAAGCTACTGTGTAGTATAATTTTTTATGATGCGTATTGAAAAAGATATTTGTAATTATATAGATAATACAAAATGTATTTGTAATTATCCAATTACTATGTGGTGAGCCCTTTTATAAATTTTTATTATACTTCTTTACTTATTTTTTTTTCACATTTTAAAATGCAAAATTAGTAATTAAATTTCTATATTTAAGTTTTGCTAAAATTTTATTCATAAGTAGTATAATTCATATTTTTTTAATTAACTCTTATATATATATATATATATATTGTGGTATACATTAGTTGTTAGTAGGAAGAGTGGGCAATAAAATCCATAAGAATTAACTATTGTCAATGCAAAATTACTATATAGAATCAACCATAAAATCATGTATTTCAATAGTTCTACATTTTGGCCAATAGAGAAAAATGATGAAGATTTCTATGAGAGGATTTAATTTTTCTTCTATCCTTTTTAATGTATATTGAAGACTAAAAAAATTTATAATTTTTCTTCCATCCTGTAGTAGTTCAATTTCATGCACAGACGAATTTCTTAAAGTAGGTTGTTAACTAAAATATGTTAGGAGGTTGTTAATTTTGTGTCGATTAATTTTTCATTATGGTAATTATTAAACCTCATTCTGCCTTCTTACAGTTATCTTTGTCAAATTTACATAACCAGACACTTTCAGGTTGAGACACCATTGACCTTCAACTGCTAATTATGGACAGCATTACTATTTTTGATCATGTAAGTTGTTTTCTTTTTTATTTATTTGAAAAAAAAATACACTTTTTTTATAAGCAAAAGTCCATTTTCTTTTCTTCTCATTATTTTTTTTTAATCAAATTTTCTTATAACAAAATGCTCTTTTCGTATAATTTACAAATGGATGGAGACCTACGTCAAACTGTAATATCGATTCCTTTTACTCATTTTCTTACATGTATAAACTTTTTATTTTTCTTACCTTTAATTCTTTTGTATTTTTAGGTTCAATTTCTTCAAGAAAGAAATGCTAACGTTGTTATTCGTGATGAGCGTGACCTTAATGTCATCCGTGTTCGACAGGTAGGCCCAATTTAATTATATAGAATTTTTTTTATTCAAAACACCGTATATTCTTACTTACATTTTTTTTAAAACTTTCTACATATATATTTATTTTTTGTAGGCAAAGGAAAAAGAAATTTCCAAGGTATTGTTGAAGAAAAATGACAAGACAACATTTCGGCCAAGGGAAAGGAAAATGGATGTTCAATAGTATGGCTTTTCAATATTTCCATTTTAAGTTCTTTTTTTGACATATTTATTTTGGAGCACGAACCTCGATCATGTTTTTTTTTTAAATGTAAAATTGACATACTACTTCCACAGTGCCAAATACTGTTTTTATAGTAAACAATTTCATGTAAATTTGTGAAATCTTTTTTCTGAAGCATGCTAAATTAGCATTTGTACAAAAACATTATATGTGTTTTAAATTATTATTATTCTTTTTTTGGCTTTTTGCTATTGGCATGAACATATAAACAAGAGAAGAAAAAAGGAATGAGGAGGGGGGGATATAGAATGAAAAGGTTTTCAATTTTTTTACAAAATATCAGAAGAAAAGGGAATTAAGATAAAGTAAATTAAAATGATAGAAAATTAAAATATACAACCAAACAAAAATTTAAGTTTGACAAACTCTTTTCAAAAATCTAATTATAAAATTCATTTGAAAATCCAAAACCATACAAATCATCTATTTATATTTTCACCTCATTTTCTTTTCATCGTGCCTTTAGGCACGGGCATACCCTAGTACAATATAGATTAGGGATAATGTCATGGTACATATTTTTTAAAAGGTGCGTATCATATGTAAATCATGATATTTGTGAGGGTTAATTATCACAAATATCATAACTCAATCTTATGTGAGTCATAATCAATGAGTTATAACTAACACACTGCATATAATCAAAATCATTACCAAATTATAACTAACATCCTAATAAATTATAATCAAAATCACTACCAAATCATAACTAACATGTTAATAAGTCATAATCAAAATAACAAAAGTACGTAACTAAGGGTTATATGGTTACACATCCTAGACTAGAAGTGACGAAGGCTCTCACGATATTTTTGCCAAATCAATGAAAATAGTTCAAAGAATTTTAAGATTCATCAATTCTTCCATATTATGTAAAAATACTAGCATAATATCCATACTATGCATAGACTAAAATAAATAAATAAATAAATTTGATATTAAACAATAACATTAATTAGTTTTATACAAAAATTATATTTATGATAAAATAAAAATTTCATCTTGATGAATTTCATAATTTTAGTTTGTTCATGGAGAAATTAGGGATAGATTCCTCCACATAATTACGTGATAAAAGATGTACATGAAGAAGCCAGAGAGCCGTTGAACTAACTCAGCCTAGACTATAACTCTGTAAGACACTATTTCATGGACCACAACCAAATTTTCTGAAACTTCTATTTGAAAAGAGTTTCAGTGGTCTAGATTTATCAATGGCTAAAATTCAATGGTCCATATTTGTTTACCTATCACCTCTCACCAACCCACTGCACTCCAGATTTGTATGCTACACTTCACATATGGCTCTGAGAAAGCTTTTGAAGAAGGAAGAAAGCTCTGAGAAACCCAGGTAAGGAACTCTTATCTCCTTACTTTCATTTTTTTACCTCTGTTTTTTTTCCCAGTTCATAGCTCTGTTTTTCTTTTCTCTTTTTGTCATCATCCCGTTATGTTCTTGGGTATCAGCATTAAAGCCAAATGAGTGTTTGCTGCTCTTTCATGTTCTTGGGTATCTGTAGGTTCATGAAATCAATTACTGATGCTAATCTAAACAATTTGCTAGAGTGAAAAAAATGGGTTTATCAAGTAAATGTGGCAGCCACGGTCTAAGCTTCGCATAGCTACATTTTTCAATTTAAACTTGTGAATGCTTCCAACTTCAATGTGAGGTCAATCAAAAGCAAGGTAACTAAAACTTATTCTGCGTTTTCAATTTTCAATTTTTCAATTTAAACTTGTGAATGCTCCCCACGCATTTTTGCTGCTCTTTCATGTTGCTTATTGTAGCATTTGAGATGACTATGTTTTGCTCATATTACAACTATGTTTTTAAACTATGTTTTTCAATTTAAACTATGTTTTTAAATATTTTAATGGTGTTATACATACAAAAACCTTTGTAATCCCAAGATGTCATGATTCTACTAAGTAACAAAAAGTACATAACAGTAACTTACCTGAATTCATATGAAAAATTTTGAATGATCCAAACATTGATTGAACATAACCTGTATTGCACAACAACAAAAAAAAAAGATTAATGGAAAAAATGGAACATAACATTGATTGGAAAAAATGGAAGAGTATTTATCAACAAAAAAAAAAAAGCTTTTGAGATGACTATGTTTTTTCTTTCCGATGTACCCAAAAAAAAAAAAAGATGACTATGTTTTGCTCATATTGCATAGCACATTAGACTATTTAATGGAATCTCCATTCCTGCAGTAGCTTCACTATTTAGGATGAAATTGCTTTAAAATATATTGGACAACACATTAGAATTATTCCATTTTCATTGGATATGTCCTTAGATGTTTACTAGATAAGTGATCTTTATGGCCTAGAACTGATGCCAATTCGTCTGACAGATTGGTGAAGTCATTTTGCCTCTCACTGCACCAATAGAAGCTTCATTCCTCTTTGTGGCACATTTGAGCTTGAAAAGAGGTAACAGCTAATCGCAAGGGTTATACCTGAGCCTTACTACGCTGTTCATATTGAAAGTAACTCCTCTTACCTGGTAGTAACTACCCACCCATTAGTAATTTATTTTGCTCTTCCCTGGCTTCACCCATTGTTTTTTCTTGAAGCAAAAAAAAAAAAAAAAATCTGAAGAACAAAAAAAATAAAATAAAATCTGTGTTGCGTTTTTTCATAGTTTTTTTTTTTTTAACATTAATTGGATTGACCCACTTATTTTTTCTTAGTTCTTTTTCATGTTAAGAATCATTTTTATTTCATCTTAGTCAAATGGACTAACATGTGAGATGATTGTTTATCAACAAAAAAAAAAAAGAAAAGCTTTTGAGATGACTCTGTTTTGCTCATATTCCAAAGATTAATGGAATCTCCATTCCTGTAGTAGCTTCACTATTTAGGATGAAATTGCTTTAAAATATATTGCACAGCACATTAGAATTATTCCATTTTCATTGGATATGTCCTTAGATGTTTACTAGATAAGTGATCTTTATGGCCTAGAATTGATGCCAATTCGTCTGACAGATTGGTGCAGTCATTTTGCCTCACTGCACCAACAGAAGCTTCATTCCTTAGTTCTTTTTTAACATTAATTGGATCAACCCAACACAATGGGTTGAAGCTCTCTTTAATTGGTCACATTGTGTTTTGATCTCTATTTTTTAGATTTTCTTTCTCTTTTTTTTTTGTTTTGTTTTGTTTTTAGTTTTCCCGTTGATTGTTGGGAGACAGAGAGGGGAAAAGGAAGTTTGAATCATATGCATTGTTGTTTGAATCATATGTGTTGTTGTTTGATCAAAACACAATCTGAAGCAAAAAAAAAAAAAAAATTCTGTGTTGTGTTTTTTTTTCTTAGTTCTTTTTTAACATTAATTGGATTGGCCCAACACAATGGGTTGAGGCTCTGTTTAATTGGTCACATTTTGTTCTTTTTCAATTGTTGAGAGAGAGAGAGGAAAATGAAGTTTGAATCATATGCATTGTTGTTTGAATCGTATGCATTGTTGTTTGACCAAAACACAATCTGAAGCCAAAAAAAAAAAGAAAATATGTGTAGTGTTTTTTTTCTTAGTTCTTTTTTAACATTAATTGGATTGACCCAACACAAGGGGTTGAGGCTCTCTTTAATTGGTCACATTTTTTATCTCTGTTTTTTGGATTTTCTTTCTCTCTTTTTTGTTTTTGTTTTTTTGTTTGGCTGTTGATTGTTGAGAGAGAGAGAGAGAGAGAGAGGAAAAACAAGTTTGAATCATATGCATTGTTGTTTACTATCTCAATTTATTTTGCTCTTCCTGACTTCACCCATTGTTTTTTCCTGAAGCAAAAAAAAAAAAAAAATGTTGTGTTGTATTTTTTTCTTAGTTCTTTTTTAACATTAATTGGATTGACCCACTTCTCTCTCTCTCTCTCTCTTGAATTGCAATGGGTTAATGAATGTTCTGGGTTAATGAATGTTCTGTTTTTTTTATCTCTGTTTGGTTTAGAAAGAAGTTTAATATAGTGTGTATAGTTATATATCTTGGTATATAGCTGTTAAATTTCTAGAGAATACTTATGGTTTTTTTTTTTTTTTTGAATAATAGGAATGTGTGATGAATTATGTGAATACTTATTTATTTATTTATTTTTGAATAATGATATATAAGTCCATTTTTTATACCCACTTTAATATTTTTGGATTTTCTCTTTCTTTTTTTAATTTTTTTTTTATTTTGACTGTTGATTGTTGAGAGAGAGAGCAAAAGGAAGTTTGAATCTTATGCATTGTTGTTGGTAAGGAATAAAAAGGAAATTGAAAGTTTTAACTTTCTTCACCGTTTCACTACTTATAAAACATATATTTAAAAATAAATAAATAAATACAACTTTTGAATGGAAAGTATGGAAAAATGGGTTAAGAAAAGATATTTGTGATTGAATAAGCTACGGTGTCGTATAACTCATTGGAGTAAATAAGTTTGTTGATTGAAAGGAAAAGGGAACATTAAAAAGTTAACCCTTTTTATTTGATGACCTTTTTTTTTTTTTTTTTACTGAACTGTTTTTAATTTGGTTTTTTATTGAACTACTATTTAAAAATGTTTAGGCTTCTCTCTCTCTAAAAAAATCTAGTTTATTTAGCTTTTTAAATTTTGTTTTTGGAAATTTTCAAACAAAAAATATTACTTTTTAGATGTTTATCAAAACTTTTGAAAAAACTTAAACTTATTTTTTTTTAAATTTAATAATTTTTTTATGATTTTTATGGGAGTATTACTCCTTGGAGTAAAAAAACTACTGTGTAGTATAATTTTTTATGATGCGTATTGAAAAATGTATTTGTAATTATATAGATAATACAAAAGGTATTTGTAATTATCCAGTTACTGTTTGGTGAGCCCTTTTATAAATTTTTATTGTACTTTTTTACTTTTTTTTTTCACATTTTAAAATGCAAAATTAGTAATTAAATTTCTATATTTAAGTTTTGCTAAAATTTTATTCATTAGTTGTTAGTAGGAAGAGTGGGCAATAAAATCCATAAGAATTAACCGTTGTCAATGCAAAATTACTATATAGAATCAACCACAAAATCATGTATTGCAATAGTTCTACATTTTGGCCAATAGAGAAAAATGATGAAGATTTCTATAAGAGGATTTAATTTTTCTTCTATCCTTTTTAATGTATATCGAAGACAAAAAAAATTTATAATTTTTCTTCTATCCTGTAGTAGTTTAATTTCATGCACAGATGAATTTCTTAAAGTAGGTTGTTAACTAAAATATGTTAGGAGGTTGTTAATTGTGTCGAATAATTTTTCGTTATGGTAATTATTAAACCTCATTTTGCCTTCTTACAGTTATCTTTGTCAAATTCACATAACCAGACACTTTCAGGTTGAGACACCATTAACCTTCAACTGCTAATTATGGGCAACATTACTATTTTTGGTCATGTAAGTTGTTTTCTTTTTTATTTATTTGAAAAAAAATACACCTTTCTTATAAGCAAAAGTCCATTTTCTTTTCTTCTCATTATTTTTTTTAATCTAATTTTATTATAACAAAATGCTCTTTTCGTATAATTTACAGATGGATGGAGACCTATGTCAAACTGTAATATCAATTCATTTTACTCATTTTCTTACATGTATAAATTTTTTATTTTTCTTACCTTTAATTCTTTTGTATTTTTAGGTTCAATTTCTTCAAGAAAGAAATGCTAACGTTGTTATCCGTGATGAGCGTGACCTTAATGTCATCTGTGTTCGAGAGGTAGGCCCAATTTAATTATATAAATTTTTTTTATTCAAAACACCGTATATTCTTACTTACATTTTTTTAAAAAAATTTCTACATATATATTTATTTTTTGTAGGCAAAGGAAAAAGAAATTGCCAAGGTATTGTTGAAGAAAAACGACAAGACCACCGTTTCGGCCAAGGGAAAGGAAAATGGATGTTCAATAGTATGGCTTTTCAACATTTCCATTTTAAGTTCTTTTTTTGACATATTTATTTTGGAGCATGAACCTCGATCATGTTTTTTTTTTTTTTTAAATGTAAAATTGACATACTACTTCCACAGTGCCAAATACTGTTTTTATAGTAAACAGTTTCATGTAAATTTGTGAAATCTTTTTTCTGAAGCATGCTAGAATAGCATTTGTACAAAAACATTATATGTGTTTTAAATTATTATTATTATTCTTTTTTTGGCTTTTTGCTATTGGCATGAACATATAAACAAGAGAAGAAAAAAGGAATGATTGGGGGGGGGGGATATAGAATGAAAAGGTTTTCAATTTTTTACAAAATATCAAAAGGAAAGGGAATTAAGATAAAGTAAATTAAAATGATAGAAAATTAAAATATACAACCAAACAAAATTTTAATTTTGACAAACTCTTATCAAAAATCTAATTATAAAATTCATTTCAAAATCCAAAACCATACAAATCATCTATTTATATTTTCACCTTATTTTTTTTTTCACCGTGCCTTTAGGGGCATACCTTGGACGTGATCGTATTCGTTTCAGAAATATAGACGTGATCGTATTCGTATCAGAAACAGAGTCATATTCACATTCAAATCATGGGTGGTACTTCTTTTAGCGTAACATAT
The DNA here is from genome assembly GCF_055761805.1 of Camellia sinensis. Lineage (NCBI taxonomy): Eukaryota > Viridiplantae > Streptophyta > Magnoliopsida > Ericales > Theaceae > Camellia > Camellia sinensis. The sequence continues at coordinate 10,184,679 of NC_138967.1, forward strand.
CATGTTGGTCAAGCATATCAAGTTCCATAATGGAACCTTCAATACCGGGTAACATATCTCGTACAGGGGCCGCGGTATTATTCCCTCGGGCGAGGGCCTGGCCACGGTATTATTTCCCCGAGCGAGGGCCTCATGACCATAAGCCACAGTATTATTCCCCTAGGCGAGGGCCTCCGCTAAGGATACCACAAAGACATTTCAAAGAATTGGATCATCATTCATGTAACCACAAAATAACCTTTGTATCATTCAGAAACAGTTCATATCATATCATAATGTTCAGAAAGTATTTCACATCAAACATAGCTTTACTAAGTTATTACTCACAGATAACAGATGACTTCAATTAAACGGACAGAGTAGGCACTTCTGATGTCTTGTGGCGCGTGACCTATATAGATACAGAGTGAATTTGTACCGAATTACACACCTGGAATCATTAACTTAGTTCTTTCTTGTCTTGGTGTGTTTCTGCTTCTTTATCCTCATTATAGTGTCTTAATCTTGGCCTAGAAATGCCTAGGATGCAATGAGGATGTAAAAATGAATTTGAAAACACTTGGTCAAAAATACTGGAAACAGGGATCCCGCTCAAACGCAACTTACTTCGCTCGAGCGGACATGAAAAATGTGAGGGGACGCTCGAAAGTAACTTCCCTCGCTCGAGCGCTCTGTAAACTTTGCAGTATGTGTGCTGAACTCTTGTAACCAGGCTCAATGCCCCCACTCTTGTACTTGAATTCTCAATCAATGAGAATTTTTACAACTTTTGTTACTTGCAATTACATTGTGTTTCTTCCTTGCAACCGTGCAATATTCTTGAACAAAGCATCCATTCCATTAGTCGGGCAAAACTTCTCGGCCAAAATTCAAAAGTTAAACAAAACATCTACTCTCTTGGCCGGGTAAAACAACCTCGGCCAAATGTCAAAAGTTAAACAAAGCATCTACTCTCTTAGCTAGGCAAAACACCTCGACCATATGTCAAAAGTTGAACAAAGCATCAACTCTTGTAGCTAAGAGAAATCATCACGGCTAAAAGTCGAGAGTTGAACATTACATCAACTCTTTTAGCCAGGCAAGGCCACTTTGGCAAAAAATATGGAGTTGAACAATTCGTTAACTCCTTTAGCCAGGCAAAACAATTCGTCAACATCTTGACTATAGATTTGGAGTTGAACAATTCATTAACTCTTCTGGCTGGGCAAAACCATCTTGGCTGAAAACTTGGAGTTGAACAATTCATCAACTATTTTGGCTGAGTAAGGTCACCTCGGCTAGGAGATAGTTGCCCCTTGTTCATTGCAATCCATTAATCATGACAAAATTTCTAAGTACAGTAATTCATTTCTAGTATATACAGCTTTCACAAATTCCTATGGTGATTGAAAGAATTGCATTGGTAAATGGAGGGGAATGTCTGTCCTCCACAAAAATTACATTGAAAGTTCAAATTAAAAATAGTACAATTTTTAAATTGGCCGCGTTCCACGACCGAGGTATGGCTTTGCCGTCCAAATCCTCCAGGTTGTATGCCCTTTTGCTTGCCAAGCCGGTTATCTTGTAAAGTCCTTCTGTCACGACCTAAACTCGCCCCTAAAAGTTCATAACCGGCTAGTAATCACTTGATTACTGTAACGACCCCAAAATGCGTATAAGAAGTCATCCTTATTTAGCTAGGGGATAATGTGTTTTAATTTAATTATATCTATTGGAATTGAAGAACTATTTGTTGAGTTATGACTTTAAAACTGGAATTGATGACCTTTACGGGTTCAGAAATCAAAATTGAGTACTTGGGTATGTTATTGGGAATTTTTAGAACTATTTGGGAAAATTAATTGAAAATCTAATTCGTCTGATTCATTAATGCATGTTTGGATGGTTAACTTTGTGCTGCAAATTGAGGGCCTTGGAGACTTCAGAAACCAAAACAGGGGTTATATTTATGGTCAGCATAATTTTTACAGTCATTTGGAAAGTTTAATTGAAATTTAATCATGTGCGATTCGTAAGGGCGTGTTTGGCCCTCCTCATTTGTGATAAAGCTTATATAATTAAATATATAGATGTGTATGAGTTATATAAGTGGTGAACTCATCTTTTTGGAGTCAAAAAAACAAAATATCTAAAGAGAGAGAGAAAAAACCGTGAAAGGGAGAGGGGGAAGAGAGACAACTTTCCCAACATCCATGGAGGCTTTGAAGATGATTGAAGAGAATTGAAGGAAAAGAAAGAAGATCACCCATGGAACTTGGGGGAAATTGAAGAGAGCTAAGAGATAGACAAAGATTGAGTTAGGTATGATAAATTATCTTGAATCCTTATGTTTGAGGCATCAATTTAATGAAATCATGATAATAAGGAAAGTTTTGAACCCATTTGAGTTAGGGTTCTATGTATATATTTGATTGAACCTTGATTTTCTAAGAATTTCTTGATTGAAGAATTCAAGTCATTATATTTGTTTATTTTGAGGTTATGATGTTTGATGGAGATTAATAATGTGAAATTGGTCATGTATTAAAGGGTTTTGGGCTTTGATTTACATGGAATTGAGGTTTGATTTTGAAAATGAGAAGTCCCAATTTTTCAGCCATTTTCGAACTGTAAACTGCCCAGAGCCGCACGTGCGGCCCTGTTTCCCGCACGTGCGGGAGACAGCTCTGTCCAGCCAACTTTGAACAAGCATATCTTTTGCATCCGGACTCCGTTTTGAGTGATTCTTGAGCCTAAAATCAAGCCCCGGAAGTCTAGTTTCCAATGGCAGTGGTCTCACTCCCAAATTCTAAATAAAGAAATAGTTATGCCCAAATTAGTGACGACTGCTCACTTTCTGTCAACCAGTTTTGTACCATTTCTTCACCTAAACCATTTCCCATCGATTTCTCCTATTTTCTGAGACATGGATTATAACTTATTAAAGAATAATGAGCTTGGTACCACCATGGCTAATTGATTGAATGATCAAAGAGAATAAGTAAAGGATCGAGTATAATCTCATATTATGTGTTGTGCAATGTACATGTAGGTCGAGACGAAGACATCGTCCCATTACTACCGGAAGCCGATCACTGTGAGTAATAGTAATGTAACGTTATGTTTCACTTACTTTTATGATTATGATTTATGTATTGTTGTTTGTGAATGGCCTATTCCATCGATATTATGTTTTGATTAAGTTAATAGATATGTTTGAATAATGGCATTGATATGGACCAAAGGTCATTCTGTCCCTATTAATAGAAGTGGGCCCGAGGCCATTATGATGTGAATGGTTCTGTCTCTATCAATAGTATTGTAGTGATACATGTGCCTTCTGGTAATAGTTATTATTAATGTTCTGTTATTCGCAAGACAACTATGTCTGTAATAAACCATGGGGAAATGTATGGGCATTATTGTGTAATGGTATTCTGATGAATCTGGGGTTATTATGTTTTGTTTATTTGTTCTGTTTATGCTATGACATGATATGAATTGTTCGGTCTTTAAGACCTAATGATTTCTGGTATGGAACAAAGTACTGTACGGAACTAAGTGCTACAGTGCGAGTCACCTCTAGAATCCGTGCGAGACACCTCTTGAGTCCACACATATGTGAACTGGGCCTATGGCCAATCTGTGATATCTGGGCCTATGGCCGTTCTGTATCTGTTAAGCCGATGGCCGTTCTGTATCTGTTAGGCCTATGGCCGTTCTGTATCTGTTAGGCCAAAGGCCGTTCTGTATTATCTATGGGCCGGAGGCCGTTCTGTATTTTCTGTGGGCCGGAGACCGTTCTGTATTATATATGGGCCCGAGGTCGTTCTGTATTATATGTGAACCTGAGACCGTATTGAAATATAGTTATGGATAAGACCTGTATATGGTTGGTAACTGTCTATTTATTTTATCCAAGGTTTTGCTTATTCAATTAACCTTCTTACATTGTTATTATTCACTGAGCCTTGCTCATTCTGTTTTATGTATATTTCTGTAGGTGAGCCATCGGGAATTGACACTAGAGTTGTATTGAGGCTCGCTTGTCTACCAAGTCACCTGGGGTATGTCTCCACGTGGAGGCCTTAATTTATTGTTGGGAGTCTTATAAATTATTAAGTCTTATGTAAGTGAGTGTGAGATCTATATAAATTATGTGATTGTATATGTATATTTGGAATGTATTTAATGCTTAAATCCAATTAAACCATCATGTATGCACAAGCTCAATGGATGTTGTCTTTTCTTGAAATTGCTTCCGCCTAAGGCCCCATATATGGTTAAATATTATTTAAAAATTCTGTTTTGAGGCCTATGTACAGGCCGATCATGGACCAAACTTTTAGGGGCGGGTTTGGGTCGTGACAATTACTTACGGCCTCAAATGAACATACAAAATAATTATAATAATGGGGAACAAATGAAGAAGTCCATTGAGTTGTGCTAATATGAGCAAAATTATATAGCTTACATAATAATACATTCACACATTTACATGTCCATGCAAAAACTTATATACCATAAGGAATTTCATACATGTAGTTTACATAACCCAAGACCATAAGCTAAATCAAAACAAATGTCATAGCATGATGTGAGCCAAAGGCAAAAGCTCTAACTTGGAGGCATGACTCGACAGGTTCACAAAATAGCTCTTAAAGCTGACTCTAAGGTTGGCCTCCATGCTGCTGATCACCTACAAGTGCATACATAATATAGAATGAGTGAAGCTCAATGACTAACAGTAGAGTAAAGAGAATCAAATGAATAATCTTAAATTAACAAAAATCATATTATGTGAACACCCTACTTTTCCAAATATCACCCTTCATAACAGTAACCATAATCCTTCATAACATTATCCATAGTCACATTTACGGAACGGCCTTGAGCCCAACATATCAAAATAGCCTTGGGCCGATCATGTCAAAACAGCCTCGGGCCAATCATATCAAAACGGCCTCCGACCTCTGGCCCACTATATCAAAACGGCCTCCGGCCTAACATATCAATACAGCCTTAAGCCCATCATATCAAAACGACCTCGGGACCAACATATAAAAACGGCATCGGGCCCATCATATAAAAACGGCCTCGGGCCCATCATATCAAAACGGCCTCAAGCCCAATATATCAAAATGACCTCAGGCCCATCATATCAAAATAGCCTCGAGCCCATCATATCAAAACAGCATTGGGCCCAACATATTAAAACAGCCTCAAGCCCAACATATCGAAATGGCCTCGAGCCCAACATATCAAAATGGAATGACCTTAAGTCCTTATTGCACATGTCATACAACGTTCATAAAACATTCATTTCGACCAAAACACAATATCAGAATAAGTTATCGTACCTGGATCAAAATAATCAGTTAATAACATATCTGTACAATACTACTACTCATAATGCGTTTGGTCTTGTGACGTTGCCTCTAACACACGACCTACACAAAACATGTCACATACACATTCGATAAATCATTTGTTTCAATTTGTACACTTTTCTTTAATTTCTCTCAAGTGTTTAATGCGAATCTTCTCTACATGTGAATCACGTACAAAACATACGCCGAAGATGTACTTTAAACGGCCTTAAATGTTCATGACTTAAATTAATGTTTCCTACAACAATTTCATATGTTTTCATTGAAAATATCATGTTTACTTAATTGAGGTTCAAGGAAATAGCAAGAAGCCAAAGGAAACTAAGTTAGGGTAGGAAATGGCATGAAACAGTTAAAAGAAAATAAACATCTTTCACTAATTTTAGTATATCTATTTGTGTACTCAAAATTTGGATGTGAGACTACCACCATTAGAAATTAGACTTCCAGGGCTTGAATTTAGGCTCAAGAATCACTTAAAACGAAGTCTGGATGAAGGAGATATGTCTTTTTGAAGTTACTAGGTATAAGCTGAAACAAGGTTGGCCGCACGTGCGCCCACGTTGACCGCTCGTGCGATGACTGGGCCGCTTGAACAGTGGTTTAAGCATGATGAAAACCTCTATTTTTCTTCATGTTCTGCTCGTGCGAAGCCCGTATGTAACAACCCCAACACATGATTAACGTTAATCCATGCTTAATTATTCCTAATAAGTAATTAAAGTGAAATTTTGTATCATATGTTGCCTTATATGTGTTTATATTTGTTTAACGTAGAAAGATCTATTCATGTTTTCGTTTCGGTTTGCGAATTTAAGGCCTTATCGGTATCCGATTTAGAAATTGACTTGATTTATGTATTAATTGGGATTTTTAAAATTTTATGGTAAGTTTAATTGAAATTTGATTCAGAATGATTAAATTAGAATAATTAATGCTCAATTAAACCTAACTAATGAAATTAGATCTAAGCCTATATAAGACATCTTTTATACCCCTCACTCACTCTTTTCCTTCATTTTATATACATATTTAAGCTCACAAACACACACAAACGTGAGAGAGAGAGAGAGTAGGAAGATTTGGTTCTAAGCTTGAGAATTTTGTAAGACTTGAGCTCAATTAAAAGGAATTGCTAGAAAAGAGAAGGATTTGGAGAGAACTTGGAAAATTAAGCTCTTACACTTGAGAATTCAAGGCTTGAGGTAGGAATTCACTCCTTTAGTTGTATATTTGTAGTCTTTAATACATGAATTCAAGAGAATTAGTTAATTAAGCCAAGAATTAAGCTTAGAAAGAAGAATTAAGAAGATAATCATATTTGCATGCAAATTCTTTTGCATTTAGAGCTTGATTTTGAGGAAGTCTCACATGCATGCATTGATCATGGCTTGATTTTGGAAGTTCATCATATTTTAAATGTTTTTACCTCATTTGATTATGTTTTGGAAGGTTAAAACTCATACCATTACATGTAAGTTATATTTTCAACATTTCAAGTTTGGTTTTGTATAATTGACAAGCTTTTGAGCTTTAGTTTTGTAAAATGATTTTGAATTCACCATGGACTTACCATTTATAAGTGTTTCCTATAGTTTCCTAAAGTTTTTGGCCCTAGAGACCATGTTCTACAACTTTGAATTTATGTTTTGAGCTCGGGAGCAAATCTGGAAATTTTAAAATTCTGCTCCTACGCTCGAGCGAAGGAATCTACGCTCGAGTGACCACTCTAAGTGCGTGCACTTCCACTCGAGCGTGAAATGCATGCTCCCAGAAGTTCTTATGTTTTGTAGGCCGTTCGAGTGACAAAAGTTGCGCTCGAGTGAGCGTCGAGCGGAAAAATCAAGCAACCAACACTTTTGCAAAAGTCTACAGACCGCTCGAGCGACCACTCACATTTTGCATGTCCACTCGAGCGTAGGAAATTACGCTCGAACGGGGACCTTGTTTTCATCAATTTTTGTTAAGTGTTTTCAAGTGCATTTTTTTCCATCCTCATTCCATCCTAGGCATACCTAGGCCAAGTTTAAGACACCATAATAAGGATACAGAAGTAGAAACACACCAAAACAATAAAGAACCAAGTTAATGATTCCGGGTGTGTTATTTAGTACGTATTTATTCTGTGTCTGTGTAGGTCACGCACCACAAGGTATCTAAATTGCCTACTCTGTCCGTTTACTTGGAGCCATTTGTTATCTATAAGTAATAACTTAGTAAAGCTATGTTCAAGTTAAATTATTTTTTGTATATGGAATAAGATCTGTTCTACGAATGCTAGGTTTTTGCACTATGAATGATTGTCCACCTCTGACAAATAATTGTGACATTAATGCTGTGATTCAAGTATGCAATATGTACCCGAACCGGAGGTCCTTTATGGAACTGACAAGTTGTCTATACCCAGCTGGAGGTTCCTATATGGAACTGACAAGTTATCAATTCCCAGTTCAGAGGTTCCTTTAAGGAACTAACAAGCTCTCCATACCCGGCCGGAGGTTCCTCTATAGAACTGACAAGTATGATCTATGATGCTCTGTATATGATCTGTCAGCGCTAATGGATAAACCATATAAGATCAAGAATGAATTTTGATTTCTGTCAATGACTCAAACAAGAATACGAATATGAATCTATTCTATGTACAACTTAGTTATGGGACATCATTCATTTAACCCTTTACTCTGTTATTATTCACTGGGGCTCCCGCTCAGTATTTATATTATGTATGTAGGTAATCAGGCACGTGACCAGGCTCAGAGTTAAAGACCTGGAACCTTATTTTTTGTCAGTCAACCTATGTGTCTCTCGAGGAGGTTCCGAGTTAAGTCAAGTCTACTGGCTGTGTTGTTATGAATGTATAAGACTTTGTTTCTTTTGCTCCACGAACAAGTTTTTCTGTTTATATATACATGAAGTGACGTGTAAATACTGTATCATTTGACGTCACTCGTATGTTTATAAAAGTTTAAAATTATCCATCCCATGTATGTCTTCACAGCTCGATGGACTATGTATATTTCATGTATTTGTTTCCGCAACTCCTAATTATATATTATTATGTTAAGAGGCCTTTGGTAATCCAAGGATTATTAGCCGGTTAGAACGCTAAATCTATAGGGGCGGGTTTGGGTTGTGACACTATGGTTGCTCGTGCAGTCTGGGCAAAATCAGATAGTCCGAAAATGGCCATAAATGCAAACCTTCCAAACTCATTTCTAAGCTCAAATCAAAGCAAAACTCACTTAAAAACATGATACATAAGCATGATACAAATGTAATTACACATTAAACTTATCAATCTTGCATCAACATCAACTTCATGGTTTACATACACAAATTCAAAATACATACATTTATGAATGATTTTCTCACAAATCTTATTTGTATGAACCATCTAGGGTTTGTTTCATGAATCAATCATAAGAATGAACTCAAATCAAACAAAGATGTAGAGATTAGGGTTCAATTTCATGCCTTTAGCTCTAGTCACCACACAACTCAAAACCCTAGCTCAAAACTCCTAATTTCTTCATGATTACATGACAAAGATGAGTTACAGATAAAGATTGTAAGTAAATTTCCATACCTTAACTCAAATCTATGGTTTGCCCCTTGATTCTCTCAAATCCCTAGCTTTCTTCTCTCTCTCTCTCTAACTCACTCTTTGGAGCTCTCTTCCAACAATGAAGAACAAAGGGGCAAAACATATATCACTTAACTCAAAAATCTTAATTTATTTATTACGAATCATTATTTTTCAAAATTTCACCGTAAGCTCTATAAATCATACCAATCACAAATATGAAGTCGGTTTTTGTTTATCACGCCTCTAAGATTTTCAATTTTTAGTTCAAAGTTCTAATTGCAACAGATTTTCCTACATTCAATAGATATGAATCCAAAATCACATAATTTACATACTTAAACTTGAAAATTCACATCAAACACATAAACACATGTATAATTAAGCATAATACGGGTTGAGTTATCACAGTCTTCCACCCTTTAGGAAGTTTGGTCCTCCAAACTTAAGATACTAAAATAGGAAACAAATCATATCTCTTTCCCGTTACTTTTCCTTTCTCCTTTTTCTCAAGCAACTTTCTTACCTGGTGGCGTTCTCATCATAGAAGTTCCACTCGTCCTCAATGAATAGGTAATAACCCAAATTTGTGATATGTCCTAGTGCATATTGGTATCAAAAGCTATTCAGTAGGTCTCAGAAACAACCTTATAACATTAAGCCATAAATCATATTAACCACGACACATTACTTTCATCTATCACACTGCTTAGATGCTTCTATTCAGATAACCACCCATTTGCTAATAATTCACATATCTCCAAATAACCCACATGGCTCCAAATAGTTGAGGATTGGTCACAAATGATACTCATGATCTTACTTAATTTTAAATAACCAAAGTACTCCTCTATTGACATCTCGTATGAAGTCTTCCAAATAAGTAAGTGGTGATACACAATATTCATAACAAATCCAACTTCTCGGTTCACCTATTCCTTTGCAACAATAATCCGAATGTTCAATCTTAAACAATTCGTAAGTCGTCAATAGCAAATCAATAGGGTAGGGATTTACTCCATTAGCTTAGCAAGAAAAGTCATTATCTTCAGAAGTCAAAGACAACTCACATAGGCATATGATTAACATTTACTTATCAAACTCAAAGATACATCTTAATAATCCATGACATTGGCATTGAGTTAAATTCACAGTGTAACACTTCTAAATAATATGGATCCTCCGAATAACGAAGAGGCACTTATCACATAACATTAATCCCAATGATCAACTCATTTATAACCAAATGCGTCGAAATGAAATAATAGGTCCTGAATCAATCATCATACAAACATGTGTTCACATGAAATAAGCGTGCTTAATAGTGGTCTTGGCAAATCGAAGCATTTTCATTTACTTGCTTGAACAACTTAGATTAAGTTTCAACTGCCAAGTAAATGAGTTACAGCTTTACCCATAATCGATTAAGCAACCATAAGGGATTCAATTCTAGTTCAAGTCTTCTCACACTTTACAAAACATATTCTTGTTGATCTCTTCCCCTGTTCATACACACTCATTCCCAAGTTAGCAAGGATAACACCAACATAATCAATCACATGACGTGTATAATTCTCACAACACCATAGTATCAATTATAAGGTATGCTAACACGGAGTTAAGTACAAAACGTACAAATTTGTATACTCCTAGATAGTTAAGGTGTTTTTTTTTCTTTCTTTTCAAGTAGAGTTCATAGTCACGTAATTCACAATTAACAATTCTTAAGTCAAAACACGGTAACACAAAAGTAGAAATCTGGTAAATCAATCAGTTCGCCTTGCGATTTCGGCCAGAGTTGTACAATCATTCTACGTTCATTTGTTCTCAAGATCAAACACTATAATGGTTCATATTAAAGTGGCTTAGGTCCTACACCGTATAGTTTTCTTCAAATAAGTTTACATGTAGATATACAGGTACATAGTTGTTCATAACATAAAGTCCTTGCACAATACGAAGTTCCAGGTAGGTTACATCATCACAAATTCATGATTCTAAGAATTCAGCCAAATAATCCAGTCCACATTAACTAAGCAAGGTACGTAATTACACCTAACATGGAGTTCATTATAGGAGGTATTCAATCTAGTCACATAGTTGTAGCATTATCTCCAATGGTCTAGGGAGTGGGAACCAGTGCTATAACAATCATCTCGAACAAAGGTAGAGAGGTATATATCCATAATCAATTAACATTCTGAGTAAATGTGCATATATATAAAGTCCCTAATCAACTGACATATAAGTATTCGTTCATGAACAATAACAGTACTTGAGGCAACGACCCTAGTATTTTGAGTGTTTTCTAGGATGAGTGCAGTTACTCTACCTTGGTCTACAATTCCACTCGTCGTAACAGATCTCACCATTGATACAAAATCGACCAAGGTAGTGAGTCCATTCACAATTTGTTCGATCCAGGGACAATCCCTTACCTTATGACTCATTTCACTACATCGATAACAAGCCCCGGAGAGTCGATAACACATCCCTCTATGCTTTTTCCCACATTCTGAACAAATCGATGTTGAATCATTTCTTCGATTAAATTTATCTTGCGTAGAAGTTTCAGATTTCCACTTCTTCATGAAGTTATTGTTCACATTAGGGCTTTGTCTCTTTCTCTTCCATTTAAGAAATCGATTCGAGTTAGCCTTAGATATAAGGGTAGGGTCTAATACATTTTGTTGTCTTAGGTCCTCCGTTATTTCTTCTACTATTCTTTCCAATCTATCAAGTCAAGAGGGGGTAGACTCCTCCAATTTGTCCGCTCTTATTTCCACCATTTTGCTATACACATATGTGACATACATCAATAACATAATAGGACCACTTAAATCATATAACTACCATGTTCATATGCTTGTGTTCACATAAGGCACAGTCAATATTGACATCAAACTTATACATTAATTTACATAATTTTTTCCTTATACTCATACTCGTACCACACACTCACATAAGTTACTTGTCATGCTAAGATTAGAAACGTACCTACGGTTTCACAATTTCCATGTTCATGCCCAAATAATAACCATACTTGCTCAAACAATAATCATACTTACACATGTATTTTCATATACTTTATATTCTATAAGAAGCTTAGAAAGCACACTGTAGACACCCCATTTTTGACTGACCTTAAGACTCAGACGTCATCATTTGTGCACGCGATGATCGCACATGTTGGTGCTCGTTATGAGTTTCCGGGGGACTTTCGGCTGAGCGCCTTGTCTTGGGACCTCTTAACTCTCTTCTTCTTGGTTTGTTTTTAGACCATTGCCTTGGTGCCTTTGTCTGGAAGGAGAGAGGGGTCTGAAGGCCACTTTTTGTAAGCTGTAGGCTACTTTTCTCTCTTGTAGGCCATTTGTAGTGGCTCGTAGGCTAGTTTTCGGGGCCTCCGGCTAAATACCATGTCTTATGGCCTCTTAACTCTCTTCCTTTTGGTTTGTTTTTGTGCCATACCTTGTTACCCCTTGCCTAGAGGGAGGAGAGGGGCTGTCGGCCACTTTTGGTGGTTGTAGGCCACTTTTTCCTCCTGTAGGCCATTTTAAGTGGCCGGCAGGCTGGTGGAAGTGGCTAACGGCCATTTTTTAGTTTTGGCAGATATTTTTATTGCCAGCTGTGCCAGCTGTTGGGCACAGAAGGCATCCTCCATACATGTATGGAGGGATTGCACCAAGCTTCTAGCTTGTCCAACAAGCTTGGAGCTTGGAATTCTATAAGAAGGGAGCTCTCTCTCCCTTTCAAGGGTTCAGAATTTTTGAAGAGCAAAAATATCTACTCTCTCTCTAGAATTTTTCCTCTCTCTCTATATTTGTGCCTTAAAGTGTTGTTTCTTCATACTTTTGCACGTAAACAGCTACTCAAACACCTTCATCTTGTTGATGAGGTACTTGGAAGCCTTATTTGAGTGGTTTTAGCTGGTTTTTGCCTCAGAAGTTGCTGTTTTGCTGTGGTTCTTCAAGGGTGAGTAGTTGCCCTCTTTAAGCTTTGTTTTGCTTAAGTATTTGGCCATCCTTGCATGCTCTTTTAGGCCTAACTTGCAACTACAAAAAGTTCTATTTTTAAGTGCTTAGAATGGTTGTTTGAGGCCTCTTTGGTGTTGAGGATGTTCTATCCTCTTGTGTGCCTTATTTGCTTAGGCTTGGTGTCATCCTTTAAGACCTTTGAGATCACCTTTTTTTGGCCTTTTCACCACTGAATTCCAAAGGAATTTTAGTGGTGGAAAGTGGGTTTTGAGACCCAAAATAGATGGGGGTGGTCCCCCTCCCCCTTTTGTGCTTTGTTTGCATGTGTTGTTGGCTTAACACTTTGGCATGTTTTTTTACCTTCTTGAGGCTCTATCTTAGCATGTTTTAGGCCTTATTTTAACATGATATAACTTTCTTTGTGTTGGTTTGATTGCCCCTTGCATGCTTCACACACTTGTAGTGCAATCCTCCTTATAGCCTTAACATGCATCATGCTTTGTGCCTCTAATTCTAGCTTGTTTTAGCTCTGCTCCAGCAGGTTATTAGCCTTGTTTTGACTTTCTTAAACTTTGTTTGGAGTGATCTTGGCCCTTTGAGGCTTGCCTTGTATGGCCATAGTGTAGTGGCCTTTGCTAGTCTTGTGTTTTGGGACCCCTACCATGCCTTACTTATGAAATATGTGTGATATAGCATCATTTGGTATGTAAATTCAAAGCATAAACTTCTGCCATACTCTCATGTTTATCACTCTTTCATTGTGTTTAAAAGTTGTGCCTTTATGCCTTGTGTTGGTGGCCTAATACATGAGCATGTATTTCTCTCATTTGCTAGCTTAGTCCAAGCATGTTTTTGTGACTTTTTGGATCTGCCATAACTCTGTTTTAGGTTGGTTTGATCATTGGTTTCTTGCATCTTACACTTGTAGTGCAATCCTACTTATTGGCCTAACATGCATCATGCTTTATGCCTCTCATTCTAGCTCATGTTAGCTCTATCTCAGCATGTTTTTGCCACTGATTTTTCATGTTATAACTCTGTTTTTGATTGGTTTGGTTGCCTCTTGCATGCTTCTTGCACTTACAGTGCAATTTTGTTCACTAGCCTAGTGTATTTAGTGTTTTAGCCTATTGATCTAGCATGTGTATGCTCTACTCCAGCATATTTTTGGCTATGTTTTAGCATGCTCTAGGTTTGATTTGAGCGGTTTTGGTCATGCATGCTTGGCTTTGTATGGCTATAGTGCATTTGGCTTTGCTAGTCTTGCACTTTGAGACCTCTAGCATGTCATATTTGAGCTTTTTGCATGGCATGGCATCATTTGGCATGTCATTTCAGACCACATACCTCTACCATATTCTTGCATTTGTCGCTCTTTTGTTGTGTTTGAGGGTTGAGCCTTATGCTTCACTTGTAAGCCAACTTGCATGCATGTTTGTCTAAATTTTTGGGCTATCGTATCAACATGTTTTGGCTTTGTTTTGGCACGGTTGAGCTCTGTCCAGAGCTGGTTTGGTTGTTTAGGCTATATATTGCATGCCTCTTGAGTAGTGCTCTTTGCTAGCTTTATGCTTTGAGACTTCTAGCATGCCTTATTTACGGTGTTTATGTGATATGGCATCATTTAACATGTTATTTCAGAGCATATAGCCTTGCCATATTCTCATGCATATCACTCTTTGATTGTGTTTGAGAGTTGTGTTTAATGCCTAGCTTGCGAGCCAATGCATGAGCATGTTGGTGTAGCTTTTGGTGCATTATTTCCAGCATGATTTTGCCACTTTTTGGCATGATGTAGGTCTGTCCATAGCTGGTTTGACCATTCGAGATTGATAGTGCATGCCTCATGTGTAAAGTCCTTCACTTACCATAGTGCTCTTGGCCCCTTAACATGTCTCGCATACATTGCTTGCATGATAGCGTCTTGTACATGTCACTTTAGCATCAAAAGATAAACATACATTGTTTGCATTACATTACATTTGGATCAGACGTTAATCCAAACATGAGAAACGGGAGACGTTTCATACTTGAAGTGATGAAACGTGCCTCATTTCTTAGTTGTCGTCCTCATTGATTGTGCATGATAGAGTGGAGGCCTCTTGAGTCTTGTGTGTTACTTGTGCATTCATTAACTTGTACAAACTTGGCTTCTCGGCCATCGTGCATTGCGATGCTCGGTTGGTGGCCTGAGAGTCGAGTACCGCACTCTTTTGAGCTTGAAAAATGATAAGGAGAGTGGTTGTACACAAATACCCTACAAATGCCTTGCTTTGCCCTTGTTAAACTCTGTTTGTAGTAAAATGGAAGTGTGTAGAAGTAACTGGCCGACCGGCCAGAGGAAGTGGCCGACAAGTGTCCTACAGCCTCCCCTGGTGGCCGACAGTCCACCAGCTTGAAGATGGTTCAAAGTGATTCTGGTTTTGGAGCATAAGCAGTCTGGGAATTGGTTCAGTGTTCAGGAATCAAAGCAAATGCAAACAGAGGCAACCGGTGGCAAGGCGACGGGATTTCAGGAGGAAGTAACCAAGCGTGCATACATTCCTCGCCCCGAGGCTCCTTTTAACTGCTTTGCTTAGATGGTTAACTCGTTGATTCTGTACTTAAATAGTTAATGCACTTAGCTATTCATTTGTATTTGTAATTAGTTAACTAGTTAGTTAATTAGTTGTGATTTGTAATAGTTAGCTTAATTAGCGTAGCTAGTTAGCTTTCATTTCATTCGGACCCTCTGTCAAGAGGGCAAATGTTGTAATAAGCATGCGTGTGTGTGATGCATGTCTTCCAACCTCACTTCTTTCTCTTTTTTACTTATCAGCTTTCGATGGTTAGCTTAGGGCATATTTCAATTAGCATCCTTATGTTTGCATGCGTGCATTATTCATTTGTCTTGCATGCACCAGGCTCGGCGCATCATTCAAATCGCATTGTCTTTCACATACATTTACTTGAATACGTGTTTCAAAGCATGTTATCAAGTGTTGCATTCATATGCCATCTTAGATAGCCGAGCCTATTAGTTGCATTTTTTTATGCATTATATTAGGCATTGTTAACATAGCTAGGATCATGCATTGATTTCTAATTAGTTTTCTGTTTTGGCTCGAAGTACACAGTAAGTGTTTTCGCTTTAACAGCCTTACATGTGTGTAAATGATTGCCATGATAGCATGCTTGCCATGAGGCTATGTGCTTAAGTGTTTAAACTGCATGAATGCCTATGGATAAAGGCTTCATTACTTGAATTGGAACAATTCATCAAAATGTGAGTTTTAAGCCCACTTGGAGTGGCAAATCATCATGTTTTAAGCCCACCTTGTTTGGTAGCAAATCCGCGTTTTAGCCTACTTGCGAGTAATATCTTCAAACCATTTTCGAAAAACAAACATGAGATGTTTTGTTCCAAATCGAGCGATTTAGTCTATACTTGTGTGTTGTGCGCATCACATAGTAAGTTAGCTAATAATCAAACAATAACACATGTGTTTTGAAAACAACATATCATGATTAGTAGAGGTCGATCCTTTGATCGGGCGAGCGAGGGTGCTCATTTCATGACCTTCCCCCCTCGTACCCAAGTTCCCGAGCCGAAGCAACTTTGGTGATGACGGACACGTGGCCTTTGGCACAAGTCAAGGTTTCTTAAATTTTTCCAAAATAAAATATTTAGGTGGCGACTCTGTAATCTGGCAAAGCAATCCATATTTGACGCTTTTTGATTAAAATCAGTTTTTTAAAATGATTTGTCGGATTTGGACTCTTGGGTGATTTATCAGTCGTACATTGCACTTTGTGAGATCAGATTCAGAACCATGATAGGAGTCCGACCTGTAGTAGCTATGAACCCCAATTTGCGCCCTCTCTAAAAGGGGAGGAGCGCAGAGGAAGTTTGGGCGGTCTACACACACTTGTATTCGCATCTTTCACGTTCATGATCATATACAGATCATGGATTCACATCTTATCTCATATACTTGTAAAATGCAAATGTTCTTAACACTTTTCTAGACACCTTATTGCTCAATTGGACTCATGTGTAAGGTATTAACTCGTGTTCTGATACCACTCTGTCACGACCCAAACCTGCCCTTAAAAGTTTGGATCATAACCGGCCAGTAATCACTTGATTACCTACGGCCTCAAATGAACATACAGAATAATTATAATAATGGGGCCATAAGTAGAAGCAAACAACAAATGAAAAAGTCCATTGAGCTATGCCAATATGAGCAAAATTATATAGCTTACATAATAACACATTCACACATTTACATGCCCATGCAAAAACTTATATACCATAAGGAATTTCATACATGTAGTTTACATAACCTAAGACCGTAAGCTAAAGCAAAACAAATGTCATAGCATGATGTGAGTCAAAGGCAAAAACTCCAACTTGGAGGCATGACTAGACAGGTTCGCAAAATAGCTCCTGAAGCTGACTCTAAGGTTAGGCTCCATGCTACTGATTACCTACATGTGCATACATAATATAGAGTGAGTAAAGCTCAATGAATAATAGTAATCATATTATGTGAATAATAGTAATCAAATGAATAATCTTGAATTAACAGAAATTATATTATGTGAACACCCTACTTTTCCAAATTTCATCCTTCATAACAGCAACCATAATCCTTCATAACATTATCCATAGTCACATTTACGGAACAACCTCGGGCCCAACATATCAAGACGGCCTCGGGCCCAACATATCAAAATGGAATGACCTTAATTCCTTATTGCACATGTCATATAACGTTCACAAAACTCGTTCATTTCGATCAAAACACAATATCAGAATAAGGCATCATACCTGGATCAAAATAATCAATTAACAACACATCTTTACAATACTACTACTCACAGTGCATTTGGTCTTGCGGCATTGCCTCTTGCACACAACCTACACAAAACATGTCACATACACATTCGATAAATCATTTGTTTCAATTCGTACACTTTTCTTTAATTTCTCTCAAGTTCTAATACTAATCTTCTCTACATGTGAATCACGTACAAAGCATGTGCCAAAAATGTACTTTAAACGACTTTTAATGTTCATGACTTAAATTAACATTTCCTACAACAATTTCATATGTTTTTCATTGAAAATATCATGTTTACTTATTTGAGGTTTAAGGAAATAGCAAGAAGCGAAAGGAAACTAAGTTTAGGAAATGACATGAAACGGTTAAAAGAAAATAAGTATCTTTCACTAATTTTAGCATATCTATTTGTGTACTTAGAATTTTGATGTGAGACTACAACCATTAGAAACTAGACTTCCAGGGCTTAAATTTAGGCTCAAGAATCGCTTAAAACGAAGTCCAAATGAAGGAGATATGCCTTTTTGAAATTACTAGGTATAAGTTGAAGCAAGACTGGCCGCTCGTGCGCCCACGTTGTGCGGTGACTGGACTGCTCGAGTGGTGGTTTAAGTAGAATGCAAACCTCTATTTTTCTTCATGTTCCGCTCGTGCGGAGCTCGTGGCCGCTCGTGCGATCTGGGCAAAATCAAACAGTCCAAAAATAGCCAAACATGCAAACCTTCCAAACTCATTTCCAAGCTCAAATCAAAGCAAAACTCACTTAAAAACATGATACATAAGCATGGTAAAAGTGTAATTACACATTAAACTTATCAATCTTGCATCAACATCAACTTCATGGTTTACATACACAAATTCAAAATATATATATTTATGAATGATTTTCTCACAAATCTTATTTGTATGAACCATCTAAGGTTTGTTTCATGGATCAATCATAAGAATGAACTCAAATCAAACAAAGATATAGAGATTACGGTTCAATTTCATGCCTTTAGCTCTAGTCACCACACAACTCAAAACCCTAGCTCAAAACTCCTAATTTCTTCATGATTTTATGACAGATAAGTTAGAGACAAAGATTGTAAGTAAATTTTCTTACCTTAACTCAAATCTATGGTTTGCCCCTTGATTCTCTCAAATCCCTAGCTTTCTTTTTTTCCTCTCTCTCTAACTCACTCTTTAGAGCTCTCTTCCAACAATGACGAACCAAATGAGCTAAGCATATATCACTTAACTCAAAAATCTTAATTTATTCATTACAAATCATAATTTTTCAAAATTTCACCGTAAGCTCTATAAATCATGCTAATCACAAATATGAAGTCGACTTTTGTTTGTCGCGCCTCTAAGACTTCTAATTTTCAATTCAAGGTTTTGATTGTAACAAATTTTCCTACATTCAACAGATATAAATTCAAAATCACATAATTCACATACTTAAACTTGCAAATTCACATCAAACACATAAACACGTGTATAATTAAGTATAATACGAGTTAGGTTATCACACCTTCCCAATTTGCCCCTAGCTTTCTTTCGCCCGGCACTAAAGTGTTGCCCATCACCTTCCTTAGGACCCAATCCCTAACCTTAAGTTGCCTGGGGTGAACCGTTTTATTGTACTTCTTGGACAGTTCTTGTTGGTATGCTGCGACATGGATCAGTGCCTTTTCTCTGCACTCTTCTACAAGATTCAACTTTAGCGCAATGGCTTATGTGTTTAAGGCCGGCTCAAAGTTTTCGCTACAGATGGTGGGAATGCCAATCTCTAGTGGGATGACCACTTCCATGTCATATGCCAAAGCAAAAGGTGTCTCCTCGGTTGAGCGTCTTAGCGTAGTTCGGTAGGCCCATAAAACATTTGGGAGTTTCTCAGTCCACTTTCCTTTGGCTTTCTCTAGCCTTTTCTTTAATCCATCTAGAATGGTCTTGTTTGACGCTTTAGCTTGGCCATTCGACTGCAGATAGGCCGGTGTTGAATTACAAAACTCTGAACCGTGTTATAACATTCTGCTAGACGAATTTTTTCACATCTGTCTCCTTAATGGTTGCCAGGGGCTCCGCTTTCACCCATTTGGTAAAGCAATCCATCGTAGCTATAAAGTACTTGCGGTTGCCCGATACGATTGGGAGTGGCCCCACTATGTCAAGTCCCCACATTGGAAATGACCAAGGACTTGTGAGAGGTAGAAGTTCTCTGGCCAACTGGTGAATTTGGTGGGCGAACTTTTGACACTTATCGCATTTTTTCACATACTTATGTGCATCTGCCTGCATGTACGGCCACTAATATCCTTGCGAGATAGCACGGTAGGCCAGAGATCTTCCGATGATATGACTTCCATACATCCTTTCGTGAACTTCAAAAAGAAAGGCATCGATTTTGCTTGGATGGACGCACTGGAAGTATGAGCCGATGAATGACTTCTTATATGGAGCGCCAGATGGAGAGAGCCAAAACCGTTCAAACTTCACCTGGACTTTGTTTGCCTCTTTCTTGTTAGTCGACAGGATTCTTTCTACCAAGAGAATGATAATAGGGTCCATCCAAGAAGGACCTAGCTCAGCGCAGAGAACTTCAGTCTGCTCTAAGTCTTCTATGTTGGGTCTTGGGAGAAATTTAATTAGGAGAAGGTTGGGGGTTGATTTGTCTGCCATGGAAGCCAAACCGGCCAACTCATCCGCCCTACTATTGTCTTCTTAGCTGATTTTTTGAACTCATATAGCTTAGAATTTTTTGATATGCTTTCTCACCAGAGTTTGGAATTTGGCCATTCTATCATCTTTGGCTTTGTATTCCCCAGACACTTGGTTTACAATGAGTTGGGAGTCATTGTAGACCATTTGCTCGGATGCTTGCAGTTGGAGTGCGCTGTTCAACTTGGCTAGCAGTACTTCGTATTCGGCCTCATTATTGGATGCAGGGAACCCAAGCACGATGGAATGTTCGATGGTCAGTCCGTATAATGAGATCAAAACTACGTCGAGCCCGGCTCCATGTCTGTTTGAAGCGCCATCAACAAAAAGTTTTCACACTTCATCGATAAAAAGCTTCCAACATTCTACGGGGTCTAGAGACTTTTGAAGGACCAACTGTTCTGGGTTGCTCGACTACTTAGCTATTTCCGCGTCAAGCCCGCCGTTGTTGTTTGTAACTTCCATGACCTCATCCCTCCTTGATGATGTGGTGTTGGATCCAACAGGTTGTCTTGTTATTTCCAAATCCATCAACGCATTGCCAAGTTGAGGTGGGCTTTCAAGTGATGGGTCTCTACTCGGGCGCGCAATTTTCACGTCGCCTTTCATGTTTGGCTCGTTATGTAGCGATATCGATTTCGATCCTCCTTTTATGTTTTGCCGCTTCGACTGGGCCAGTTGAGAGTCGAGGGGGCAGCGCCCCTTCGTGGGTCCAAGGACAGCGTCGTGGCGGGGGTCGAGTTGCCCGGTCAGCTCGCGGGGGTCCAGGGGGCAGCGCCCCTTCGCGGGGTTGAGGGGCAACACCCCTCAAAACAAAAATGCAAAACGCATTCGATGTTGCTTGTCCGAGGTCAGTCCGGAGCATCGGGAGTTGAACCAAGGAATTTTCGGGCTAAGAGTCAAGGCCGCACATGCGGGGGCCCTGGGCCGCACATGCGGGATGTGAGGCCGCACGTGCTAATTTCAGGGGAGAGCTGGGGCAGCACATTGCTAAAATTGCACGTGCGGAAGTGAGGTGCGGCGAAGGGGGCCGCATGTGCTGGAGGCACGCTCCGCACGTGCGGGAGTAGGTGGATCCGAATTTTTCTAATTTTCTTCTCTTTGGGCTGAAGTGTATCTTACTTTCTATCTCTCTCTCTCTCTCTCTAAAATTGTTGTTTGCTCTCCCTTCTCTCCAAAAACCTCCACCAAACATCTTAGATCTTTGATTTCATCAAATCCATTAGGATTTAGGTCTAAGTTCTTCATCAAAGTTGGTTGTCTAGACGAGAGCTACATTGTGTGCGGTGGAGATCGAGTTTCATCATCGTTGATTTTGGGATTTCCAACTCATTTCTTCTTCAAACTTGAGGTAGGGATTTTTCTTAGAGTTATATATATGTTTTTGCAAGATTTAGATGATTTTGAAATCATCCTTTGATTTGCTTTGAAAATGGGTAGTTGATTCAAGAAGAATGAGAATGTTTTAAAAGCGAGTTTACTTTCTTAAAATTAGAAATTTGGGATTTTTGTACCATGTTAATGAAAGAAAGATGTTTTGATTTGATCTTCTCAAATACTTGAAGATGAATGGTTTTTGGTGAGAAAACCTAGAAATTATGGGTTTTTAAGAAAGATGTTGAAAATCTTTAGAATATGTTGTTGTATTTATTTTGTGTGCCAAAATAAATGATGGTTGAAAATTGTTTATTTATTACATATAAATGATGGTTTTCCATGAAATAGGGTAATTGTTGAAGTTTTGGAAATTGTTATTTAAAAGTCTTGAAATAGTCTTGAAATGACTAAGTTGTTGGAAATGTTTGAAATGTGGGAATTATGTTATTCCTTGGATGAATTGAAATAAAAGTATTTATTCATCTTGTGAAATTGCATTGAAAGGAGAAATGGGAGTTTTGATCACAATAGTAGTATTGTGTGGAAGAATTAGAAATGGAAGGATTGTTGCATTGCATTGATTATTGTTGCATTGGCATATCACTTCATTGATTATGTTGAACTTTGAAAGTTGATTTGAAAACTTGCATTGAGAAAGAAATGTTGAGAAACAAGTTTTCATTAAATGGTTTTGGAGTAAATATAGTGGTAAGTCTTGAAAGGTAGTGTAGAGAATAAGTATCGAGCCTTCCAGTCAATACTGGTAAAAATGACAGATTATGGGCGTCGAGCCCTCCAGTTGATACTAGTAAAAATGACAAATTGGTAGTACTTGTATAATCTACTTGCAGACACTGACCTAGGGATTACCAGAGTCGTATTTACTACCCCTCGAATAAAATTGGATCAATGTTGAGCAGTTGAAATGGCATGACATCATTGAACATATTGGTTTCCAAAAGATGAAGTTATGTATATTTTCAAAAAGGCATGGCATGACATAAGCATTCCATCTCTTGAGACTTGTGTAAAATGTATATACTTTGTTAAGAATTCTCTATTGGGCTTTATGCTCACCCTACGGGATTTTTGTGTAGGAAAAGATGTGGTGATTTCGCCTAACTGAAGGCGTGGATATGTGTGCAGAGAGCATAATGTGATCATTTGATGTGACTCTGATTGCAAGCCAAGGGCTTTGTATGTGCGAGTTTGAATAACCGTGTCGTGTAACCAGGCTCAAGCCTTGGAAACTTGTAAACCCTTGGGGGTATTTGTTGTTTAATTAATTGTTGTTGGATTAATTGTATTATCGCATGAAGACTATTTACATCATGTAATGCAAGTATGAGGATTTATTATCAGTTTTACTTTAAAGAGCCATGACTATTGTATTACCATTTAGACATGAAAATTGGGGCGTTACACGTTAGGAAAGTCGAATTGGACAAGAGTGGGAGTTGGCTGTGCAATTTTCGCGACACCCATCCCCCTCAACTCGGTTGCGTAGGTAAGGTCTACTGGGCAAACCAAGTGGGTCCCAGGTGAAAATTTAGCAACGAAGTCAGCCAAAGCTTGGGCTTTGATGGCGGTTCTTGGTTGAAACTTGATGTCAAATTGCCCCAATTCCACAACTCACTTCAAGATTCGGCTAGAGAATTCTGCCCGTTCAAACAAGGCTTTCAACAGGAACTCAGTCAGCATGACAATCATATGTGCATGAAAATAATGTGCCAACTTCCTAGAGGCCATCATCAATGCCAAGGCAAGTTTCTGAAGTGGCAAGTATCTTGATTCTGTAGGAAATAAGGTCTTGCTCACATAGAAGATCGATAGATGTTGTATGCCTTCCGCCCTGACAAGAATCGCACTGACTGCGTGGTAAGAAACGACCAGATAGAGGTAGAGTTATTTGCCCTGCTTCGGTTTGACAAGAAGTGGAACGGAGGATAAGTACATCTTTAGTTCGGCTAAAGCTCTGTCGCATTCCTCGTCCCATGAAAACTTAGACTTGAGGGCTTGGAAAAAAAGGCAGCAACGATCTGATGACTGGCCAATAAATCTATTGAGCGCGGCTGCCGTGCTAGCAAGATGTTACACATCCTTTGCTGAGTTAGGCTGCTTCAATTCTTGTATGGCTTTGATTTGGGAGGGATCCACCTCAATTCCATGGTTGGTGACTAAAAAACCTAAGAATTTCCTGGATCCCACGTCAAAGGCACACTTCAATGCATTCAAACGCAACCTGTGTTGTTCGAGAATGGAAAACATCTTTGCTAAGTCGGCTAAGTGGTCGGTCTCACATTTGCTCTTCATGACTGTAGACACCCTATTTTTGATCGTCCTCAAGACTTGGACGTCATCGTTTAAACACTCGGTGATCATCCATGTTCGTGTTCATTTTGAGATCTCGAAGGACTCGGCTACGCGCCTTGCCTTAGGATCTCTCGACTTGACTGTTTTGTGCTTGGTTATGGACCAAGGACTTGTGGTTTTTGCACCTGAGGGTAGGAAGTGGCTTGTTAGCCATCCCTTAAACCCACCGGCCGTGGCATGAAGCCACCGGCCTTGCTTTCTGTCTACCGACCAATTGTTTGGTCAGTCAGCACAGATATTTGGTCGGTTGGCCATTTATTTGGCCGATTGTCTCTTTTTCTAGCCGGTGCCTCCTTTTTGCCTTTTTCAGGCATTGTGCATGCCAGTTATGCCAGCTGGGGTGCACGGACTTGTCCTCCATACACGTGTATGGAGGACTTGCACCCTTTGCACCCTTTTGCTCTAAGCTTCTTGAAGAAGCTTAGACCCTTTGTCTTAGCTTCCTCCAGAAGGTTGAACCCTTTGTCTTAGCTTTCCTAAGAAGCTTGGACCTTTGGTCTAGCTTCTTGAGGAAGCTTGACCCCTTTTTCCTTAGCTTCTCTAAGAAGCTTTGGTCCTTGTTTTGTTCTATAAAAGGAGGCCTTTCCTTCCATTAGGGGGGTTCAGCAAAATCAGACATATATATCTCATATATCACTCTCTCTATATATATATATATCTCCCTCTCTCTCTTCATTTGTGTGTGTTAGAGTGTCCAAAAGGGTGTTTTGTTCTTAGTTTTGCACTAAAACACCTAGTGTTACACCATACTTCGGTTTGGAGGTGTTGAGAGTTTGTTCTTGGAGTTTTGAGTGGGTTTTGATCTGAAGGAGGGAGCTGGAGTTGCTGTTCTTCAAGTGTTCTTCAAGGGTGAGCACTATTACTTTATATACCCCATTTTTGCACTAGCTTTTAGCCTATCTTGCATGCCGTTTTAAGCTTAGTGTATAACTAATAAAAGTTCTGATTTTTCATGTTTAAGATGTTTCATTAAGGTCATTTCGGTGTTTGGGGTTGTCCTCCCCCTCTTAGGCCTTGTTTGGCCCTTTTTGTGCCTTCTTTGTTTGAGCTTTGAGAACTTTCGTGTATTGGCCTTCTCACCACTAAAATCCAGAGGATTTCTAGTGGTGGTGAAGGAGTTTTGAGGTCTTGTATAGGGGAGGGACACCTTTCTCCCTTTGTGTCTCATTTGCTTATGTTTTTGACTCATAAGGGTAGCATGCATGCTTAGTCAACTTTGGTTCCATTTCAGAGGGTTTTTGGTGTTATTTAGTCATATTATACCTCTGTTTTTGGTCGAATTAATAGTCCATTGCATGCATCACGCACTTGCTTTGTATTCCCCCTTATTGTCATAACATGCATCTTGCATTTGAACCACCAAGATTACATGTTTTGGCTTAGCTTTGTGAAGTTCTTGGTCATGTTTTAACATGCTTAAGGTCTGTCTTGGGTCTTTGGAGTCATGCTTGTCATGCTTTGTATAGCCACTTTGCATTTTGGCTCGTTAGCCTTGGGTGCGTGAGTCATGAGCATGCCTTATTTGGGTTATTTCAGTGATTTGGAATCACTTGCCATGCTATTTCAGTCCATGTTCCATGCTTGTATGCTTGCATTCATCATCCTTTCCATGCTTTGAAGAGTTGTCCTTTCATGCCTTAAAAGGGGTCATAGTGTATGCCTTTTGTTTAAGTCCTTGGGCTGCCATATCAGTGGGTTTTGGGGTGTATTTTGACGCATTGAAACTCTGTTTTTGGTTGCATAATCCATGCCATGTGTGGTCATGATAGTTGTAGTGGAATGCTCCCTTTTATAGCCTTGAATGCCCCTTGTTTCATGCCCATTTCTTAGCATGTTTTAGCTTTGTTCCATGCCTGCTTTAGTCTTGTTTTGGAGTGCCTTAAGACTGTTTTAAGTCACTTTGGTCCTTTGGGGTTTGGTTGACATAGCTATGGTTTGAACCCCTTTGTTGGCCTCAAGTTTTGGACCATATTGCATGCCTTGCTTGCATGTTTTTTTTTGACTTGGCATCATCCTTTGCATGTGCTTCAGAGCTTAACATGTTGGTCTAGTGTCCATGATTGTCTTCTTTTAAGTGTCCTTAAAAGTTGCCTTTTGTGCCTAAGTGTTGGGGCCTTTGCATGAGCATGCCTAGTTATGTTTTATCCATCACTTCCATTGCACTTTGGCCACTGTTATGGACAAGGCTGAGGTCTGTCCATCCATAGTGTAAGACCGTGGATCATGCATTTGTATATTGTTGCATGCTCATTACATTGTATGATTGTTGCATCCTTGTAGTTAATGCATTGTTGCATGCCTATCACTTTGCATAGTTGCTTATTTAGGTTGCATTGTAGTGTTGTATACTTATCATATTGCCATATTGTTTGCATGATAGGTTGCATTGCACAGTATTTGGCATACTCATGTTTCATTACATTAGTTGCATACGTTGCATCGCTCATGTTGCATTGCATCAATTACATGTTTTTGCATTGCATTTGCCATACATGCATCACATTTTTGTTTGGTTTGGGGTGTCAAACCAAACATGAGGAATGAGATGTGTTCGTACTTAAAGTGACGAAACATGTCTCACTTCTCGGTCGCCGACACCCTTGATCTCAACATGATAGGGCGTGAAGCATCCATTTGTTTTGTTGCATGCATTTACATTGATTTGCAAACTTGGTTTCTTTGGCCATCATGCGTCGAAATGCGTGATTGGTGGCCCGAGTGCCGAGGGCCATACTCCCTTGGGATCATAGCATGATAGGGAGGGTGGCTATGCACACATTATCTTGAAAATTCCATGCCATGCACTGTCTGTCCTCTGTTGCAGCAAAACTAGTATTCTGTAGGAAGAAATGGCTGGCCGGCCACTTTTACTGCCGACCGACCATCAATGTCAAGCCGGTGATCCAATCTTTGGCCGATGGCCACATTTCCTTGGCCGGTAATGTTCTATCTTGGCCGGTGGCATCCCAAAGTGTGCAGGGAGTGTTTCAGAAGCATCACAAATGTTTTCATGGTTCTCAGAGGTGCAGAACAGTGTAAACAGAGGCAACAGTGGCATGGCGATGAGTTTCCGAGCGAGACGAATCGAGCATGCATCATCCAAGCATTCCGAGACGGAGCTACGGCGGCCTCTTTACTGCTTTAGTCGACTAGTTAATTTGTTAATTAATTAAGTGGTTGTGTAATATTTAATTAGCTTGTTAGTTAATTAAATTTGTATTATTCTTTCGGACCCTCCGTCGAGAGGGCGAATTTGTAATAAGTGTGCGTGAGTGTGTGTATGTCTTCCAACCCCACGTCTTTCTCCCTTTTATTTACTAGCTTATAATGGTTAGATTAGGGCATGTTTCAATTAGCATACTTATGCTCGCATGTTTGCATCCATTCATCTGTCCTGCATGCACCGGGCTCGGCGCATCATACTAACTGCATTGTATTTCAATTCCGAGTTGAATACGTGTTATCAGTTGCATTCCATATGCCATGTTTAGAATAGTCGAGCATATTGTAGTTGCATTTTTGCATGTGTTGCATTAGGCATTTCAGCATAGTTAGGGCTCATGCATGATCTCTAATTAGCTTCTTTCTTTGGCTTGGAGTACTCAGTAAGCATTTACGCTTTAGCATCCTTACATGAGTGTGAGTGTTGCCACGACAACATGCTTACCATGAGGCTATATGCTCATATGATATAACTGCCTGAATGCTTGTGGGTGAAGGTTGGATTATCAGAATTGGAATAATGCATTGACTGTGAGTTTTAAAGCCCACTTGAGAGTGGCGAATCCATATTTTAGCCTACTTGTGAGTAGCAAACCGTTTTCAAACAAACATGAAATGTTTTGTTCCAATTCAGGCGATCCAGTCTATACTTGTATGATGTGCGCATCACATAATAAATCTAGGCTAATAATCGGAATAAAAACGCATAATATTTTCAAAACTAGATATCATGGTTAGTACAGGCCGATCTTTGGATCGGACGAGCGGGGTTGCTCATAGCTGACCTTCCCCAATCGTACCCAAGTTCCCGAACCGAGGCAACTTTGGTGATGACGGGCACGTGGCCTTAGACAATGAGTCAGGGTTTCCTAAATTCCCCTAAAATAAAACATTTAGGTGGCGACTCTGTATCTGGCAAAGTAGTCCATGTTTGGCACTTCTTTCAAAAAAAAAAATCTATTTTTCAAGACGATTTGTCGGATTTGGACTTTTTGGTGATTTATCAATCTCACATCGCACATTGTGATATCAGATTAAGAACCGTGACAATTTGAGTCCCGTGCTGTAGTGAGCCCAAACGAACAAAACAGGATTCCCTCCCGGGGCGTTCGGGGACGTCTACAATGACCATGTCATCGATATAGGCTTCCATAGTTCAACCGAGCAAGGGAGTGAACATCTTAGTGACCATCCTCTGAAAGGTTACCCCGGCATTCTTTAACCCAAAGGGCATAACTCTATAATAAAATAACCCTCTTGGTGTTATGAAAGAGGTAATCTCCTAGTCGGGCTCGTACATGGCGATCTGATAATAGCCGCGGTATGCATCTAAGAAACTGAGTCGGTTGTGCCCAGCTGTAAGGTCAACCAGTTGGTCGATTCTGGGTAAGGGAAAACTGTCTTTGGGGTAGTCTCGGTTGACCGTCTTGTAGTCGACACAAACTCGCCATTTCCCATTCTTTTTTGGCACAACAACTGTGTTGGAAACCCATCGACGGTAATGCACCTTCTGGATAGCCCATCGCCTCAAGCAAGTTCTTCACCTTTTCCGCGACTACCTCAGTATGATGAAGTGTTGATCGCCGTATTCTTTGAACAACCGGTCTGGCGTCAAGGAAAACATTAAGTTAGTGGCAAATGAAGTTTGGATCGACGCTAGGCATGTCGTAAGGCGTCCATGCAAACACTTCGATGTTTGCCACCAAGAAATTCACTATCTCCAATCGTTCTTGGGCGATAAGGGTGGATCCTAGCAGAAAAAACTTCTCAAGATCATTTTCGTTGATCCTCACCTTTACCAAATCTTCAACTGCCTTTCCCTCGGCTCTGGCACCCACATCGTCTAGGACACTCTGGTCCTCCGGCCCTTCGATCATCTAGACGAAACCTGTGGCAACTCGACTTCCGTTCACAGCCACGAAACACTGCTTGGCCATAACTTGATCGCCCTAAACTTCTTATATCATCTCAGTAGCAGAAGGGAACCTTATGCCTTGATGGTAAGTCGACACCACCGCTTGTATGGCATGAAGCCATCCTCTACCTAAGATCAAGTTATACATGAAAGGCACCTTCAATACCCAGAATTCTACTTGCTTGACAACGGACCCTACTTTGACTGGCAAGATGATCTTCCCCACCGGTCACTCGGGCTGTGAGTTGAAGCCAACCAATGGTGAAGTCGCTGGGGCTAAGTCCTTGTCGTTGAGCTTGAGTTGTTTGAAGGCGTCGTAATACATTATTTCGACCGAGCTACCTTGGTCAATCAAAATGCGCTTAATGTCAAAGTCCTCCACGCAAAGCGTGACCACCATCACATCATTGTGTGGAGTTTCAATGCATTCAAGATCCTAGCTTAAAAAGGTGAGTATGTCTGTCACTTAGGTTTTGCCCTTCTTGATGGTAAGTTGGATCGACATAACTTCTCTCATATGTTCTGCTTTCTTGATCATCTCACGAAGCTCACATAGGCGCACCGACTCGACAATCCCATGGATGGGTTGATTACGCCTTGGGGGGTGCATCTAAAGCAGCTAAGCCGTTAGGCTCGGCTAGAGCATGGAGCGCAGCCTTGGTGCCTCTATCAATGTAGCGATCTAGGTGTCCGGCTGCCACTAATTCCTCTAGATGCTACTTCAAAGGGACGCAATCTTCTGTGCGGTGACCGCGCTCATCATGGTAGGTGTAGTGGTATCTCGAATTGAAGCCTTTTTGTGCATCACCTAACTTAGCCGAAAACTGGACGTATGCCTCATCGTGGTTCTTGTTAAGGATGCGGTAGATTGGGATATTGAAAACTGTGGTGATACTTGTTCGGGCATTTAACTTTCTCTTTGCATCTTCTGCGGCATCATAGGATTAGTCAACTCAGTCATTGTGACGACCCTTACCCCCATTGTTACGGTTAGCATCGCGATCTGATTCTCTTTTCGCAGTTGTTCGGACGATTTGCCTCTTATCCGATCTTGTGAACCTTTCTAGCCACCCTCTTATCCGCCGCTACCGGATTCACCTTCGCAATAGCCGCGGTCGCATCATCCTTAACTCAGATGTGCTCATTAACACGTTGCATTAGCAACTCCATAGTAGTTGGTTGACTCATGGTAAGCGAGTCCCGCAGTCTATGTCCAATCGGGAGACCGTGCTTGTATTGGGTGATTGCCAGGTTGATCGGGAAATTGAGCATTTCGTTGAAGGTTTCCTAATACTTGGCATTGTACGTCTTAAGTGAGTCACCCGGTTCCATCTTGATGTTAAAAAGGTGGTCGACTTCCTTGGGCGTTTTGGTGTTAGTTTTGAATCGGGTCACAAACGCCTCCGCCAACTACTGCCACCTCTCAATACTTTCCTCTGGTAGTCGCTCGAACCACTTTAGGCCCAACTCACCTAAACTTGATGGGAAAATAAGTTACATAAGTGCGTCGTTTCCCATATAGCCGGCCATGACTTGTCGGAAGTGGCTCACGTGCATGTATTGATCTGTTTTTCTATCATAGAGTGTAAACTTAGGCTGGTGAAAGCCCGCAGGGAGCAACATGGTTTCTATCTCGAGGGAGAAATAGGGATGGCAATCTGAACCTAACCTGACGGGGACCTGACCCCCCGATCCCGAATTGAGCGGTTATTCACTGAAAAATACCCCCGACGGGCTGGGGATGGTATTCAAAATTTAATCCCCGATAATACCTGGGCCAGGGACAGGGATACATGTCCAAGCCCCGAAACCCAGCCCGACCTCGCCCCGTTTAGCCCCCGAGGTGAAATTACCATTATGTCCCTGGGTATATATATGCGTGTGTTTGTTTAGGGTTTGACATACTCGACTCAGTCTCTCATACTCACTCTCACAGACGACGATGCTCCTCTTCCTCGCCGCTGTGTTGTTTAGGGTTTGGTCCCCCCTCCTCTTTTTCTCTCACCGCTGCTCCTCCCTCACCGGCGATCCTCCCTCACCACTGATCCTCCGTCACCGCCGCTGTTGTTTAGGGTTTCGCCTCCCTCTCTCTCTCTCTCTCTCTCTCTCTCTCACACACACGCACACACACACACGACGGGGCTACTGCTCTCTTTGCTCCCTCACCGCCAATTCTCTTTCATCGTTGCTCCTCCCTCACTACTCTCTCTGTTCAGGTATCCGTCTCTCTCTCTCTCTCTCTCTCTAGGGATTTCGATCTAGGGTTTACATACATACATATATATATATATATATATATATATATCTGCGTGTATACATTTGCGATCTAGGGATTTCATCTCACTGTTTCTTCAACCTCTATTTTTTTTTTCTTTTCTCTAAATTTATTTATTTTATATATATATATGTCAAAAAGTGCAAATTTTATTATGAATTTGAAAACAGAAAAAGAAATGAAGCATATCTATTTATTATTCAAACTGTGTTTATTTTTTGATCTACATATCTATTTATAAAAATAATCTTTCATTTTATATAAACTGTGTTTATTTTTTATTAATTATTGATCTGTTTATTTTAAAGAATGCCACTCTGATTGTTGTATTATATGGTCTGATTGTTGTTCTAATTAGGAATTGGTGTTCTGATTGTTGTTCTGATTGTTGTCTTAAAAATAATCTGATCTATGTTTGGGAATTGGTGTTCTAATTACTGTTTTAAAAATTACCTAATCTGTGTTTAAAAATAATCTGATTTATTTTAAAGAATGTCACTCTGATTGTTGTATTATATGGTCTGATTGTTGTTTTGATTGGAAATTGGTGTTCTGATTTTGTGTTGATTGTTGTTCTGATTGTTGTTTTAAAAATAATCTTAATCTGTGTTTGGGAATTAGTGCTATGATTGTTGTTTTAAAAATTATCTGATATGTGTTTAAAAATAATCTGATTTATTTTAAAGAATGTCACTCTGATTGTTGTATTATATGGTCTTCGTTGTGAACTTCTAAAGCTGTCCATTGGATGTGGGGTATTATTATAAGGTTGATGGCTAGATAGACTGTCAAAGGATCATTTTAATTAAACTGCCATTACCTAATGGTTGTCTTGGCAATTCAAAGCACTGAAAGATTAGAATTCTTATACACCTGATCACTACTTTTTATTTGCACAAACTGGGTGAGATTGGTGTTGGATCCTCCTCTCTGTGATATTCCATTAGGATATTTGGATGTCATTAGTGTTTACATTATAATTGGCTGCCTTTGTTTATTCATTTCATGTTATTTTTGTAAAGGTTAAAAATGTCAGAAGTTAACTCTCAAGTACCAGTTAACTCTCAACCTCAAGTACCATTTGAGAGCGAGGCATCACAACAATCATTGCTAGCTACCAACTCACCGTCTCCCCTCTCTAATCAAAATATTATTGACTTAGAAGAAGAGTCTAATACTTGTGAAGGAACTAAAAGAAAAACTAGTATTGTGTGGGAACACTTTAAAAAACAACAAGTCAATGGGGTGTGGAAAGCAATATGTAATTATTGTAATAAGCATCTTAGAGGTGATTCAAAAAATGAAACTAGGCATTTGCATGATCACTTTAAGAGTTGTACTAGGAAAAAAGTGTTGGACATGAGGCAAAAAGTTTTAACTAACAACTTTAATAGAGAGAGTTCAAAAATGAATTCTTATATTTTTTATCAAGATTTTGCTAGGAAAGAGTTGTCACATGCCATAATATTGCATAAATATCCCCTCTCTATCGTAGATCATGTTGGTTTTAAACGATATTCAGCAGCACTTCAACCATTGTCTAAAGTACCTTCTCGAAATACGATAAAGAGCGATATTTTAAAAATTTATGATTATGAGAGGGTGAAGACATTGAGTTTGGTGGAGCATATTAAAAGTAGGGTGGCAATCACAACTGTTATGTGGACTGCTAGCAATCAAAAGAAAGGATTCATGCCTGTCACCGCACACTTTATTGATGATTCATGGACATTGCAAAGTCGCATTTTAAGGTAAATTTGCATTGAGTTTGTAAATTTGCAAATCTTTTAAAAGTTATATCTTATTCGGTTCAATTTGCATATTATTAATACTTGTTCATGAATATTATATTTTAGATTTATTTATATTTCATGTCCACACACAAAAGAAGTTCTTTGTGATACTTTGCTTGCATGTATGATGGATTGGAATATTGATAGAAAAATCTCTACTGTTGATAATTGCTTCACAAATGATGCCATGATTACCATGTTGATGAATAAGTTGAGTAATACATCGCTTTTGTTGGGTGGCAGTTTGTTTCATGTGCGTTGTTGTACGCATATTTTGAATTTGATTGTAAAAGATGGACTGGATATCATACGAGTGGGTGTGAAGAAAATTCAAGAGAGTGTAGCTTATTGGACAGCAATACCAAAAAGACAAGAAAAATTTGAAGAACACAGTCAATCAATTGTGTAATCCACATATTAAGAAATTAGGACTTGATTGTGCAACTAGGTAGAATTCAACCTACATGATGCTTCAAACTGCCTTATTGTATAAGGATGCCTTTTCTCGGTTGAAAAATAGAGAGCCCCAATATAAGACCGTGCCAAGTGAGAAAAAATTGGAGTTTGCTAGAGATATTAGTGGGAGGTTTAAAATATTTTTTTTTATCACAGAGTAATTTTCTGGTACTAAGTATCCCACTGCCAATGTTTGTTTCCCAGCTTTATGTGAGATTTGGATAACACTGTCTCAATGGCTCTCTTGTGAAATTGAAGTGATTAGAACAATGGCATCAAAATTGGTGGAAAAATTTGATAAATATTGGATAGTGATACATGGTTTTATTGGAGTTGCTATTGTACTTGATCCTAGGTATAAGATAAGTGTATTGGAGTTTTATTTTGAAAAACTTTATGGAAACAAAGATGAAGATGACGTTGATAGGGTTTGTCAAATTTGTTATGATTTGTTGCAAGAGTATCAACATCGAGTTGGTAAAAAGACCGATGTTGTTGGTGACTCTTCTACTCATCCAGAAATTGTTACCGAGACCCTTTCAGAGTATGATTTGTTTATTAGTATGAAGAGAAGTAAAAAAACGAAGAATGTAAGATTAGAGTCGGACCATTATCTAGAAGATGATGTTTTGCCAAGAACTTCAAGTTTTGATGTTTTGAATTGGTGGAAAGCCAATGGCCCAAAGTATCCGACTTTACAAGCAATAGCTAGGGATATTTTAGCTATTCTTGTATCTATTATTGCTTCTGAGTCAGCATTTTGTATTAGTAGAAGGTTGGTGAGTCCATATCGTAGTAGACTTCATCCAAACACATTAGAAGCATTAATGCGTGCACAAAGTTGGTTGTGGGGTGCAGAGATGAAAGGTACTCATATCATTATTTCATTTAATCTACATATTATTATTTCACTTTTATATTATCATGGAATAATTTCAATATTGAATTTATATTCTTTACTTTTTAGGAAATTCAACATTGGAATCGGTGGGCTATACGACCATATATGATGATGATGATGAGATCGACTCAGATGAGTCGTGTGCCACTTTTGTGTTAGTTGTCATCTTTTTTGTTTTAATTTTTAACATTTTTTACATCTTATTATTAGTATTGATTTTTTTTTTCCTTTTTGTTATTTAACAGGAATTCAAGTTGAAGAAGATGATGAAAGTTGTAATGTGGTTTGAAAGTTGTAATGTGGTTGTATGAGTATTGGACAAACAATCTTTTTTTTTTTTTTGGTTTCATGATGGATTTGGTTTTTTATATTGTAATGGATTTGTTTTTTTTTTTAATTTTATTTTTTGGGTAGCCTATCCCTTGCGGGTTGTGCTTGGGACTAATTATTATGTTTGCAACTTGTTGAATTTTCCTTTCTGTGGGCTGCTGGATGGAATATGCTATTTCAGTTAACAGATTATGGCTACTGGATGGAATCTGTCAACTTGTTGAATTTTTTTGATAGCCTATCCTATTTGAATATGTTGAAAAAATGTTGATAGAATATGTTGAAAATATGTTAACAGATTATGCTATTGAGTTTAGCTTGACAGATTATGATATTGACAGATTATGTTGCTATTGAGTTTATGTTGACAGATTATGTTAACAAATTATGATATGCTATTGATAGATTATTTGAAAATATGTATAGATTTTTTAATTTGCTATTAAGTTTATGTTGACAGATTATGCTATGCTATTGACAAATTATTTGAAAATATGTACAAATTTTTTAATTTGCTATTGAGTTTAGTTTGACAGATTATGCTATGTTATTGACAGATTACAAATTATGCTATGCTTTTGACAGATTATTTGAAAATATGTACAGATTTTTTGTTTGAATAGGATGTTTAAAAAAAAAAAGATACTATAATTCGAGGAATTTGCGGGGTCGAGGATACCCGATCCCTGATCGGATGCGAGGCCGAGGGGGGCGATGAGGTCCCCACCGGGGATCGGGGGCGGAGAAGGGGAATTTCTCATTTTCAGGGATCAAGGATGGGGAGTGTAGTCCCCGACCCCACCCCTTCCCGCCCCCTCGCCGTTGCCATTCCTAGGGAGAAAAGGGTAGCGCTCAGCCTCGCCAAGTCTTTGTTCAAAGAGACATGTACAGCTAGGCGTGATGGCAGCATTGTGACTTCTTCACTGGCTCAATCTCTATGGGATAGCCGCTGCAATGCCAGCATCCCTTGCACCTCCCGCCGGCGTGCTCGTTCTTCTATGACGTCCCTCAAGTCCTCCGAACGAGTGTAGCAAAAGTATCTAGACGTCGTTGACGGACGTGAAGCACAATAGCTGCTATCTCGTACGTACGACTTCTTTGCCGGCGGGTTAAAATCACCAACCCCATAGCTTCTGGTGATGAAAAGGAAAAACGTCCCTCGTCGGTTGAGGCTGCCTAAGCGACAGGGTTGGATAAGCTCACTGTGGTTACCCACTCCAGTAATACCCTTTTCATTTACTTGTCGCTTCAATGCCTCCATCTCTGCCACCATCCTCTGAATGAGGGCATCTTGATCTCTTAGCTTATGTTCTAGGCGCTGAGTATGTGACTCTCTTCGTTGCTGATGCTTGTCTAGACTCCGTGAGTGGTCAGTGCTCCTTGCGCGCTTGTTGAGCACATCTCTGGGGAGCCCTCTAAAAGAAGTTTCCAAGCCCGCCATAGTTGGAATGGCAGGATGGCCATCTCTCCTCCAGACTGACTTTGGGGTGATGCCATCGACGATGGACAACGGTGTTTCGTCGTTGTGAGCCATGAAAAGTGATCGGACAAATTTGGAGGATAAGGTTTTGTTTGTCTAAGTTTTCCACAGACGGTGCCAATTATACGAGGAGCAAATATTCGTCGCTTTCCGTACTCCTCGTGTCCAAGCTTCTCTTCTTTCCAAGTGACCTGAGAACACAAAGACTTCAAGCTAAAAAAACCCTCTAGCGGTCAAGTTATCACACTTAGAGATAAAAGAGAGAGAGAGAGAGAGAGAGAGAGACAAATGGGTAGGTAGCTCCGATAACCAAATGTTCCAGACCTGTGCATGGATACGCAGCACCGTTTATATAGTTTCTACGTACTCCTCTCTATCCGTCCTTTTTTTGACGCGTACGTATGTTCCCCTTTTACATTCCTCTACATGTAGGTGCAAATATTGCTTAACTCTAAATGACAAAACTGTCAAATGGTATCGACACGTACGGATGGCGGAATCTTCTTCCCGCAGTCCCATCATGCCACGTAGCACTTCCCACCGAGCTATGCTCAGCGCGATGCCACGCCCTTACCTTAGGATCGTGCTACCTGTTTAGCCTCGTCGGCCAATCCTAAACGTAGGCTCAACTGGGCTCCATAGTTACGATCAAGCTTCTGCTCGGTCGAACCTAGTCTTCTGAGGACAAATTCCGTTCAACTTAACAGAACACACATCTCTACCAAGCTAGCAGTTCAAAGTTGTCCCTAACTTGACCGGACTGAGTTCTCGATCCAGCACGTATCCAACGTTTGACCGAGTAAAGACCCTGACTCCGGCCCAAACCAGCTCGGCCCATTGTTAGGTCATAAATCTCTCTCTCATGAACTATTTTAGTAATTATATATAATAAGAACAAAGAATGAAATATATTTGTAACAAAGTATAGTAAGAATTGCAACTCCCTTCATAAATGATTAGTAAAGTGATATTTGTTAATAGTTTAGGCGGTCATGGTGTAATTAATTGTTGTTAAATTAAATTTTTCATTTCGCTACAGTGTAAAATAATTATTTTGGGTAAATTACCGTACAATTTTTTTAAGAAAATACAATAAATCTCATGAGTTTAATATGATTACATTGAATTTGCTTAATATATTAATTCACATAATACTCTACCCATTTTTATCATAAATTTGTTAGTCATTTAGTCAAAAAATGATGTTATATATTTTACATTGAAATATTGTCTTACTCTATGTGCATTAGTTTTAGTATCTTTAAATTTATTAAAAGATATATTAGTATAATTGTGTCAAAATTATAAGACTTTTTGTATTTTATGTAAGTTTCAAGAAAAATTAATGTAATTTATCCCATTATTTTTGAATCTGTATATATTGATTAAT
Source organism: Camellia sinensis (assembly GCF_055761805.1). NCBI lineage: Eukaryota > Viridiplantae > Streptophyta > Magnoliopsida > Ericales > Theaceae > Camellia > Camellia sinensis. The sequence goes on from NC_138967.1 coordinate 10,222,652, forward strand.
TAAAATGACAAATACACCCCTTCTAAAATAATATTTGATAGAGAGAGGCTTCTCTCCAATTTATTGTGTGGATTGGAACATATTATTAGGCCCGTAGGGTCCACCATAGATCTTGTTTTGATAATTCGAACCATTCAATCCGTAAAACTCATCGAGTACTCCATGCCTGAAAAAAATCACATTGATCGAATATCGATAGCTCCTTAATTAGAATATATTTTTATTAATGGTAAATATAATTTTAAAAATAAATTATTAACAAAAATGTGTTTCGATCAAAGGGCTACTTATATCCAATTAACGTGATTTTTTACATGCATAAAATACTCGACAAATTCTACATATTGAACAATTCAAATTATCAAAACAAAACTCATGATAGACCTCATAGACTTAACAGTACACTCTAATTTACATAGTAGTAAATTGCCTATTTGATAATGGTTTATGGGGACAATGGTGTAATTAACCCATTTTAACACACCCAACCGGGAACTTCTATTTCCACTCATTCTTTTATCTCTGTGTACATAATTTTTCAATGCACACCCTTATGAAATTGGTTTTATGTTTTTGTTCTCAGTTCACACCTTACATGTTCCAATTATACCCTAAGCTAACAATCTTGTACACACACTACTATCCATTTTTTATTCCACTCACCTTGAAAACACAGCAACATCTTTCACAAGAAATCCCTCAGCAAATCGCTCCATGAATCTTCAGATTATACAACAAACTGCCTCTTTTGATTTCCAATTACATTATCAAACTTATTCATTCAATTAACAATCTAGTTAACATCGAAAAATTCATTAATTGGTATCGACTTGTATCAACATAGATCTTGAAACAATAACGTTTTGTATCAAACTCCATTGAAGACGTATAATTCTATCTATCTCTTATTTTTCATAAACTCTTGTTTTTTTTAAAGCACTTTGATTTTGCTTATTCGGTATTGATTATCCAAATAAAGAAGGTTTATTTGATTTTTGACTTCTTAAGCATATAAAAAAAATTCGGAACTTGGTTTCCGAAATAAATTCTTAAATTCGAAAGTTGAGTTCCGAATCCAAATTCGAAATTTGATTTTCGAATAGAATTAATAATTTTGGCAATTGATATTCGAAAAAAGTAACATATTTCGACACTGATTTATCGAATTAAAATCGTAAAAAAAAAATTACACAAAAATTTACATTTTCATAACTGCCTTTGTTGTATTAATATTTCATTAGCATTGTATTCGGAATTATTTAGGTGGGTGAAAATAGAATTTACCCCTCCCTTTTTTTTTTGTTACAGGAAAATCCTCCCACTCTCTCGCAGGTCCAAGGCAGCACCCCCTTGAGGAGATCACCCGGGTGTCCTGTTGTCCGTTCCGAGTAAGAGATTATAACCTGGAAGCTTGTCCCGACCTCTCAAGGAGTAAGAGACTATAACCTGGAAGCTTGTCCCGACCTCCCAAGGCAAGCTCTGCTTAAGTCAGGATCAAGGAGTAAGAGACTATAATCTGGAAGCTTGTCTCGACCTCCCAAGGCAAGCTCTGCGAGAGAGAATTAAACCCAGACCAAATAACTGATAAGACATTCTTAAGATCAACCTCCTAATCAACTGTACTACGCCCAGAAAATTGCGAGAGAGAACACCAAACAACTGATAAGACATTCTATTCCTAAGGTCAACTTCCTAAGGTCAACCTCCTAACCAACTGTACTACGCCCAGAAAATTGCGAGAGAGAATTAAACCCACCTCCTAACCAACTAAAAATTGACCTAGAGAGGAGTTGAACCCGCGACCCAAAACTTAAACCCAGACCCTTACCCACTCACCCTGGGTTAAGATAGAATTTACCCACCCAACCACTTATTGCCAACGAGTCGATATCATCAAATAGCAGTGTGTGTACCAGTTGACTCTCTCTCCTCTCTCTATCTCTCTCTCTCCAAAGGGGTGTTCCAACTGAGGTAAAATCAATCCATTTTCACTCTCTATATTTATACATATAATTACATGATTTCGGTGATATATATATATATATATATATTGGATTCATCTGAGAATCTAATGATCGTTGGTTTTCATTCTTCGCCATTGATGATTTAGCTTAAACTTCACGCTGTTGGAATTGGTTCATATGATATGTTTCTGTGTATACACATGGCTATGTTTGGAACATGTTAGACGCGTTCCGTTCACTGTTGATTATATGGTTGTTTTTGTCTGCCGAGAAAACATGGGGGAAAAAAAAAAGGAATTGTGGAGGTTAGAGTCGTACTTCTGGATTTTTTTTTTCTTTTCGTCCAAGTCTGAGGGAATCAAATATTCATCTCCAACACTTCACCAAAATTTTCATCTGATTTGATAAAAAGCTTATTTGATATGAACTATTCCAATCCTTTCATCATTTTTTTTTTATTTTATAAATTTACCTCTTATCCCAAATTTTCCTTTTCAACTCTGATGCTTCATCTTTTTAAATTTTCATCATATTCAAATTTGATTAAGGATTTGATGAGTTCTCAATTTGATGAAAAAAATGATTATCCCTTGATTTGATGAACAATTGATGAATCGATTGGATATAGATTTTGAGCACTCTTTCATCAAATTTAAATTTGGTGGAAGAAAAGACGAAGGATTGGAGATGGTATTGAAGGAATTTTATTGTATTTGTGGGTTAGGGTAATGCGAACACTGTATATTGGATAATGGATTCTTAATAATGGTTGAGCCGTGAATGCATAAATTTCCTGTTAAGTTATTCAGTTTCACTTTATTTGAATTCACACACTTGCCCCCCAACTGCCCATTGAAGTTTGCAAAAGCATAGTGATGAACAATTCAACTTTTGGTTTCTTAGGAAACTCGAATACTTTGAAAACCATTATTGCTACTATTTACAATGTCTTTCTTTGCATGTCACGCAGTCAAAATCAAAATTTGCATCGTCAGACCAAAAGCAAAATTACTTTTCATGATAATTGCACGTACGATTCTAATGGTCCTCCATCTGTCTCTCATACTGATAAACAGACCATCACATTCTACAAGAGTAATTTGAATGCCTATTGTACTTATTTACAAAAATGAATGAATAATTTATCTCTAAAATGAGTACTTTAAATGCATTGTGCAGAAAATAGGTTATATTTGGGGTTTGGAGTGGATTTAGTTTATTTATTTATTTTGGTATACTGGAAGCCGTAGCCTGGGAAGGGTTGAGTCTTGCTTGTGGCCGGACTCAAAAACCTTTTTAAATTTAACCTCCTAGGGAGGTGCTTAGATTCTAGCTAGCTAGGCTATCCACAGTTGATTTGGGGTGGATTTATTACTATGTATTTATTCTTCAGATGGAGTTTGAAGTTCTCTCTATAGCTTCATTTTCTAGGCCATATGGCCTTCATCTCAATTTTAAAATGTATTACTTAGCTCTTGAGATTAGCTCTTAGCCTCCTACATGTGATATAACTTATGAGATATTGTTTTCGTCACTTGTTTAGATCACATATAATAATGGTGAAGGCTGTTGTTGTTCTTAACAGCAGTGAAGGTGTCAGAGGCACTGTCTACTTTACCCAAGAAGAAGACGGTACATTTTGCTAAACTCTAGTATTCAGATATAGTGTGTATAAGCATGCCAGTTGTGTTGGAAATTTAAATTATTTTGTTTGCTGTATTGCTAGGTCCAACTACAGTTACCGGAAGCCTTTCTGGCCTTCAACCCGGACTTCATGGTTTCCATGTCCATGCTCTTGGTGATACAACAAATGGTTGCATGTCAACTGGTAATTTTCAACCCCATAAATTCACCATCTTTATTTGTCATCCATGGATAGCCAAGAAACTGGGGAAAAAAAATTATGATAGTAACCAGGTTCAATATCAAGAATTCTCACTTTTGGTCATCTAAATTTTCAGGACCACATTTTAATCCTGTTGGCAAAGAACATGGTGCTCCTGAGGATGAGAATCGCCATGCTGGTGATCTTGGTAACGTTGTAGTTGGTGAAGACGGTATGCTTTCCTTTGGTGCATGCACTCTCTTTTTCCATGTCATCATAATTATCTGCCTTTTTTTTTTTTTAATCATCATAATTCTACCCATCATTGCAATAGTATTTTTATTTATTAAGAGAATCTTGCTAAACGAGAAGTCTAGTTATTTTAGGGTCAATTGCGATTGTTAGTGCGAGCCTCGGGCACTATGTTGCCTTTTTTATTGAAGTTTTTTCCAAAATCCAAACTGATAATACAAGAGAACTCTTGGTATTTATGGTATGATGGAGGATATTTTGCTTTGAAATGAAAAGGCGGCCATCTATTTTTATGAATTTTGAAGACAATTATTTTTATGAGTTGAAGACAATTCTGTTATGTCAAGTTATAGCCATCACCTCCATAATTTATATCTTTTTCTGGACAGTATTGTGATTTAAGTTATGGCTTCATATCTTAACATGCCATGATTATTTTTTCCTGACTTTGTATGTCTCAGGAACTGCAAGTTTCACGGTCGTTGACAAACAGGTGAATTATTTAACCAATTCCAGTTAAGACATGCTGTATGGACTGTTAATTTAAGATTTCTGACTTGATTGCTTTGTGCAGATCCCTCTCTGTGGACCACATTCCATAATTGGCAGGGCTGTTGTTGTCCATGCTGACCTCGATGATCTGGGAAAGGGTAATGCTAAGTGAATGTAATTATTACTATCATTGCATTTCCTTTTAGGGTTTCTATATTTCAGTTCCACCTTATGCATGCTGTTTCATTTTCAAAATATGATATAATATGACCTTTAAGTGGAGGCAAGAGCAAGAAGGAGGGTTCATCTAGCATTGCTTTTGATTTTTCACTAATAAACATGTAGGCGTGTTTGGACATTTCATGAAACTTGAATATTTATTTATTTTTATTTGCATAATAATTGATATTCTTCACAAAACCATTTTTGGGAATGCTGTTGTAGTAAATGCATCATGAAGGCCAGCAGGGTTTTTTGCTAGAGATGTTTTATGTTTCAAAGTTGTGAAGCACCTGAGTGGACAATTTCACTTGAAAGAAACCAAAAATGTTTTGAAAAAAATAACTCTAGACCATTAACAATAGTCATGATTTTACTCTTTTTGGCTCTTAAGTATAGTCATGAGTTGAATTGAAATCAACCTTCCAGTTTGGCATCATTGAGGGATGAATTTATTGTATAGCACATTTGAATAATGTACCATGAGATTTTTACTGTTCGGAACTATTCTTTCTTTCATCTAGCCTGTTCTTCATGCAGCATTTCAAATGCTACCCTTTTTTTGTTCGTTTGTTTGTTCAGGTGGCCATGAACTGAGCAAAAGCACTGGAAATGCTGGCGGAAGGATTGCCTGCGGTAAGCTTTCTGGTTTCATGTTTGATGATAAACAAACACCATTTGAATTGTTTGCACTTAATCGCTTGATTGATTGTATACATTGTTGGATTTGTTTATATATGATGTTAATTAGCCCTAATCAATTGACATAAGCTTAATATATTTTTGCATTCTGATTTCATTTTGCAGGAATAATTGGCCTTCAGGGTTGATTAGCCACTCACGAGTTGCATTTTACTTTGAAAATCTTGCAATCGAATCATAACCCTGTAACTCTCTGAAAATCAAGTTGATAGCAAAAGGCTTGGTTGGTGATAATAAAGGATTGCTTGGCAATGGGATTGATAAACTTATGGTTTGGTTTTGTAATGCTTGTTATCTTCCTTTTCCCAGTAGTGAAGTGAGTTTTTCACCTGGAACAAATTTCTAGCCACCTTATCTTGGCTTGTTTTGCAGCTCTATGGGTTGGGGTACCAGTATCACTTGCCCTGAAGGCCTATAGTCCGGTCCGAATGAGGCTTGGGCTAAACTTGGACCTAGGGTTTGATGCTTGGTTTGTTGGCCTTTGAGGCCTGGCCTGGCCTACAAGCCTAGCAGAAAATATGAAAAAATAAGGGAAATTAAATAAAAAATAAACTCCTAAAAATAGGCTTGAATCTCGGCTAGTTTACCCATGAACCCATCGGCTTGTGAGCTTGCTTGGTTCGTAGGTTGGGCTGTCAAAAATAATCTGTCGGGCTTAATCAATGAACGGGCTTGGACACAATTTTTGCGGCCTGCGAAGCTAACCCTTAGGCACGGATATGGTTAATTGAGCTTGAGTTGCATTCAAATTTGTGTGTACACTTAAATACCACACTACTCTCCTTATCCTGACAAACAAATGAATGGAGTCCCATTTTCTCCCCTCCTCATACCTCATAGACTGCTGTCTGTTCCGAAGGAAGACATGCCTCCGTAGTATCTACTAAAAAGAAGAGAAAAAAAATCTTGTATGAAATTATTTGTCAATTATCAAATAACACAATTCAAAAAAAAAAAAAAGAAGAAAAAAGTTTGTGAAATAACCAATAAATATTAAAAAAAAATCATGTAACAACTACTATCGTTATAAAGGTGTCATTAAGGCCTCGTCTGACAAGTGTCTTTTTTAGTCAAAAAGTTAAAAAATTACTAAAAAAATTAAAAAATCAACAACTTAAACTAAAAAGTCAAAGATTTTCTATTCTCTCTACTTTTTGCAAATTTTTTCGTAAAAAGCTAAATAGTCATTCCAAACATATTAGTTTTTTTTAGCTCATATTTTAGCCAAATAGTCAAAAAGTTACTAAATTAGTCGGTTCCCAAATGAGGCCTAAATTACTGAAAAAACGTGAGATCCTAATTTTGAAATTTATAATAACATGAATTACTCTATGTGAGTTATTGATTGGTTTAAAATCAATCACCTGTACTTAATATAATGCCACATCATTAAAGGGGGCATGTTTTAATTTAAAGATTTCTAACATTTCTTTGACACTGTAAACTTTTAGAGGACTGAAGGGTCCATTTAGGATAATTTAAACCCCTTTCGAGTTTGTAGAGGGTCAGAAATTAAACCCCAAATTAAGTATAGGCCTAAGTACTGAGGTTGCCTTTCTAAGACGACTGGGAATGAAAAAAGAGCATGGGCTAAAGCCCAAGGGAAATAAGCCAACAATGGGTTAAAGCAGGTCCGACCCGCCAAGGGTCCAAACGGACTCCACGAAGGAAAATTTCTAAGTCAAATTGCAGAGGCAACACATACGACAGTCAAGTTGCAGAGGGAACACTTGCGGCAGTCAAGTTGCTTAGGCACTTTGCCTCAGCGCCGCCATTCCCCAATAATATCGGTTCAGTTGCCATCTGAAGTTGTTAAGGGAAAGAGAAATTCGAAGCAACTAAGTTGCAGAGGCGACACTTGCGACGACCAAGTTGCAGAGGCACTTTGTCTCAACGCCGTTATTCCAAGTATTATCGGTGCTGACGCCATTCGAAGTATTGTCGATTCCGCGTCACCTGGAGTTGTTGAGGGAATGAGAGAACCGAAACAACTAAGTTGCAGAGGCATTATTTGCAGCACCCAAGTTGCAAAGGCACTTTGTCGGCGCCGCCATCTCCAATATTGTCAATTTTTCCATTTGAACTTGCCACGGGAAATGATTGTAACAGCAACTACAGCCGCCACAACCAACTTGCAGAGAGAACATCCCGCCAAGGTGATAGCAACCTTTGAGTAAAGCTTCCCCTCTGCAAGTAGAGGCTAATGCTTGGCGTTGATAGTAGGCCCCAAAGTTCATTACCTTGGCGCTAATAGCAGGTCCCAAGACTTACTGGTTGGAGCTAATAGCAAGCCTAAAGATACCAGTTTACCGCGGCAACCCCTCGAAGATGGAAGTAGGGCAGCCCGAGCGCAAGGGACTCCCTTTCCATTTACCCAGGTCATGAACCTGCCTTAGTCGCACAGACAGGACTAAGGAAGCCCCCTTGGGCTTGGTACTAAGGCACAACATAACTGATAGCAAGCTTGGCTGTGGCCTTCGTTCTGAGAAGCTGGGGAGTTTGTGGTTAGGTAACTAAGGGTGGAGGCTTCGCTGAGTTGAGTACGAACATAGTCGATAGCAGACTAATGGAGTCCTGATAACGCATGTACTGGTCAAGTAGAATTGAGAAGGCAAGTGCAGCAACAAGGTTTACCGTTGTAAGTGTACTTGTTGAGGCTCGAGCTGAGAAGGCAAGTGCAGCGGCAAACACTCCTGCTACAACTGCACTTGCTGAGGCTCAAAAGTGAGTTGTAGTGCCAAACACTCCCGTCGCAACTACACTTGTTGAGGCTTAAGAAAAGTAGTTGCAGAGGTAAACAGATAGTACACAGTACATGCAGAGGGACAAGTGGCACCTTCAGCCTGGTGGCTCAAGGCAGAATATTCCATGTGATCCTTTGGAACACATGTCCTCTCTCTATTTGGCCACTTAGTGTCCTCTTGGTACCAAGGAAAAGCCTATAAATAAGACACATTTTCCAAGGTTCAAGAAGAGGAATTTTAGGGATTTGGGAGGAGATACTGCCCATTTGTGCACTGCCATATATTTCTTCTTGAGCTACCTGTTTCACTATCACCCAGCTGCTCACTCTCCAACTTCCCAGATAGTTGGTACCGCTTATCCTCTAGCCATTCCATCATTGTTGAACCATTAGCCTAGTTTTGCCTCTCTAATCACCTTCCTAACCTTAAACCCCCTTACAATTCTGGCGACTCCGCTGGGGAGGTTGCTTTGTTGATGGTTTATACCCGCAGTGGCTTACACACTTCACTGGAAAAGATGGCAAAAGATGAAGTTCAATAACCCCCACGACAACAAGGCTCTTCCAATGGCAAAACAACACATGTTGAGGACCATGACCACAATGTTGTGGTTAAGGTGGTCCAGTCACTCCAGGATACACAGAAGGAGATCATGGCAGCTTTGCAAACTCTCACTGAGGCTATTATGGCCATGGCGTCCAGACCAGCTCCAGCGTAGGCACCTCCGCTTGTAACAGTCCCAAACCTAGTGCCTAACTTATTTCCTGGGAATCAGGCTCCGATCCAAGTGCCTCCGGTGGTACCCAGGCGAATGGTACGGCTGCTGGTTTAGCTACCTAGGAGCATACTAGACCACTCCAGCCCACTCACTTTGTTACTCTAGCCGATATACAAGCTATGCTCAAGCAAGAGCGCAACAAGAAGCAACTGCCATCTCTCCCCGACCCATATGTAAAGCCCTAATACTCTCAGGAGATATTGGTTATGCCATACCCAACTAGGTATACAGTACCCAAGTTTATCAAGTTTAATGGGAAGCAAGGCAATGCCAGAGAACATGTGGTGAGGTTCATTGAAACTCTCGCTGTCCATAGTAGTGACCACTTTCTGCGCCTTCGGGAGTTCTCCAAATCACTCACCGAAAGGGCTTATAGCTGGTACATAAACTTGGCCCCCAACTCGATCAAGAGTTGGGAGGAGATGGTGAACAAGTTCCATACGAAGTTCTTCAAAGTCCAAGAGAAAGTTATAACCCTTACGCTCGGGCAAGATGTCCAAAAAGAAGGTGAGGATATATTGGACTATGTCAAGCGATTCCAGGATAAGGTTATTGACTGTCATGAACCAGTGGATGAGGCCTACTTGGTCAGCATATGTGTGGAGGCCGCCATACCCGACTACAAAATTTTCTTGGTGAACCATAATCTGCCTACCTTTTCAGCCTTGGCTGAGGCAGCTAAGAACCTCAATACCACTGGCCCTCTGCATAGATCTCGCAACAGTCACTGCTACTCCCGCAGTAGCAGAGTTGCTATGGTAACCTCTGCAGGAGAGAGCCGCTCGCAAGAGGAGGCGTCATCCTCTCGGAAGAGGAAGAGTTATGAGGACAGAAATCCATATCCTTGCACCCTTGAGAATGTTAATGCCTTGGTTAAAGAATGGGTAGTCGATGGTGAACTTACTTTGCCTCCGGTTGACGTCCCTTCAACCAAGAAGGACAGAGAAAGCCCAGATTATTGTATCTATCACAGAGCCACCAGACACCCTACTAGGGACTGGTGGACTTTGAAAAGTATCTTCAAGAAGAAGGTTGATGCAAATGAGTTGAAGTTAAAAGATGCCAGTAACCGTGATGTAAGGAAGGACCCTTATCCTAACCACAAGGAGAAGAGGAAGAATGTAAATATGATTGGCTATCTAGGGCCTGTGCACGATCAAGTGCACATGGCGTCCTACTATGATGAGTTACAAGAAATTAAAACTAGCCAACTCCCTGAAACAGTACCTACGGTGGCAAAACTCGCAGAGAATACTCATGCTCAAACCTTGCAAAATTCTGTCAAGTTTCGTACCTTCTTTAACCAGTTGGGGCTGAGCCAAGCCACTAGGTTGGAAGCAACAAAGGCCCTCATCAACATCTCTAAAGTGCACCATACTGAAGTTGTTGAGGCTAAGGAGTATGTGCCTCGGCGCATCCAGGAAGATTATGGGGCCCTTACTTTTTCAGAGGCAAACAGAGCATACCCATTTCCTTATACCCTTCCTCTTTTTGTCACAGCTTACATCAATGACGTGGAGTTCAAGCATGCTTTCCTTGATGGCAGAGCATTCATAAACATCATCACTACCTACACCTTTGCGAAGGCTAGCATCCTAGAGTCCAGGATGGTCCACCAACCCATTACAGTGATGGGTTTTGGCGGTGAGAAAAAGGTTACTAAAGGCCATGTTGTAGTGGACTTAGCAGTTGGCGAGATCCGCTCCGCCACTAAGCTCCATGTGATTGAAGCGGACACAAATTACCATATGATACTTGGCAAAGCTTGGATGCACCGATATGGGCCTATCTCGTCGAGTTATCACCAATACATAAAGGCAAAGTTAGGAAAGCGCACAGTGACCATAAATGCATCTGAAAAGCCATTTGGAGTAGAAGATGCACACTATTCTAATACAGTTTTCTTTACTGAGCTGTCAACAGATGAAACTCCAAGGACTGGTAAGGTTGCAGGGGTAAAATTGTCGAAGTGGGAAGACATTTGAGATGCAGAGGCTACTCCAGAAAGCAGTAGGCAAAAGAGGAGTAGCAAGTCTACAAGTCCTCCACCAAAGATTGTTAAGGTGCGCAAGGACGGCAAGACAGTTTACTATCTATGATGGTATTGGAGGCCAGACTTCATACCTTGGGAGAATGGCCCTACGGCAAATAAATGTGATGGTGATGAGTCCCGAGAAGGGTTAGTGGAGACGCTTGAGCCTGCCCCTGAATGCATGCAAGATAGACCCAAACCGCAGCAGGAGGTACTTGCTGAGGTCAACCTCAGTGACTTACCAGGGCAAAGCAAGCCCGTGTTTATTAGTGCTACAATGGCTTCAACAGCTAATGCAAAATTGATAACACTACTGAAGCAGTACAGTGACATCTTTGCTTGGACATATGATGAGATGCTTGGTCTTGACCCATCTCTTGTCACCCATCACTTGGACATTTTTTCCAACTCTAAGCCAATAAAGCAGCATGCTCAAAAGTATCACCTTGATCTTGAGGCAAAGATTAAAGAAGAGGTAGAAAGGTTGTAGAGGGCCGAGTTCATTGAGCATATATAATACCCAACTTGGCTAGCAAATATTATGCCTATGAAGAAGAAGAATGACCAAATTAGGGTCTGCGTAGACTTTCGCGACTTGAACAAAGCCTGACCAAAAGATGAGTTTCCATTGCCCCATGTTGACACACTTGTCGATTCTACCACGGGCCATCAAATGTTCTCCTTCATGGACGGGTTCAGTGGTTATAACCAGATCAAAATGGCACCAGAAGATGCAGAAATGACAGCTTTCAGAACGCCCTTGGGAAATGTTTTCTATACAGTGATGCCCTTCAGTTTGAAAAATGCAGAGGCAACCTATCAACAGGCTATGACTGCAATGTTCCATGACATTTTACATCATGAAGTGGAAGTGTACGTAGATGATCTGGTGGAAAAGTCTACCGAACCAAATCGGCACCTTTGCGACTTGGAAAAAGTTTTTCAGCATTGTCAAAAATTCTACTTAAAGATGAACCCTCTGAAGTATGCCTTTGGAGTTACTGTAGGAAAGTTCCTTGGTTTTCTGGTACACTAACAGGGAATTGAAGTAGATAGGGATAAGATCAAGTCAATCATGGAGATGCTACCGTCACAATCGCAAAAAACCTTGAAGAAATTCCTAGGCAAGTTGTCATACCTTAGGAGGTTCATTCCAGCCCTTGCTGAGATAACCTTTTCCTTTGGGACACTGCTGAAAGAGAATCACAAGTTTGAATGGTTGCAAGAACACCAATAGGCATTTGATATGGTAAAGAAAGCACTTACCTCTCCACTTACAAAGATTGCCCCACAACCTACAAAGCCTTTGCTATTGTACCTGACCTCTATACCCCGGTCTATTGGAGCTCTACTTGTCTAGGACATAGATGGTGTTAAGAAACCAGTCTATTATATCAGCCGCAAAGTCAATGGCGCTGAATCACGGTACATCCTAATTAAGAGGCATTATTTAGCCTTAATCTTCACAGCACAGAAGTTGCGCCACTATTTTTTGGCACACCGGATCCAGGTTGTGACTATGAGTGATCCAGTCCGTTACTTATTGAGCAAACTCGCTCTGACCGGAAGAATGACAAGATGGCTTTTGGCTCTAACAGAATATGACATCATTTGTGTTACTCCCAAGGCTATTAAAAGCCAAGCACTCGCAGATTTACTAGCACAATTCCCATCTGGTGAATATGAACCTGCAGAGGTACCTTTACTAGGTGAGGTCCATGTATCAACAGCTGCAGTTGAGACTTATTGGGACTTAAAATTTGATAGAGCTTCTGCAGTTGGGAAAGGTGAGAGAAGTTTCATCTATCATATAAGCTTGACTTTGAATGTTCAAACAACAAGACCGAATATGAGGCGTTGATACTAGGTTTAATTACTACTCAAAAGAAAGGCCTCCGTAAGTTGAAAATTCGAGACGACTCCAAGCTAATTGTCAAGCAAACAATGGGTGATTTTGCCTTGAAGGGACCTCTGTTGGCCCCATATCGCACCAAAGTTCAAAGGTTGCTCACTCAGTTTGATAATGTCCAAATCCAGCATACCCCTCGAACACATAACCATTTCCCTGATGCCTTGGCTACACTAGGGGCAAATGTGGATATAACAGATGATAGTATAGTCATCGTCATCAAGAAAAGAACAACACCAACAGTGTTAGCCAAAGAACATACAAAGCAAGATGCTAAGGGATGGAAAGCAAATATAATCTAGCAGTTGAAAACAGGCCAGGGAACAATCAGACCAACAGAACTTGCATCATTTCTAGTCCTCAGAGGAGAGTTGTATTTTTGCGGTCCCAACAACCTACTGGCAAGAAACGTAAGTAGACAAGAAGCAACTGACAGACTTAAGCAGATCCATGCTAAGTCCTGTGGAGATAAAGATATCGGTCTATACCAACGGATACATATACAAGGGTATTATTGGCTAGAGATGGAAAAGGAAAGCACTGAGTTACAGAGGCAATGTGTAAAATGTCAGTCCCATCCTAAAGAGGAAGAAGCCCATTTCTTAAGTAGTGAGGAATGGAGGCAACCGTATATTGACTATCTTGGAAATAACACATTGCCTAAGAACAAAGCCGATGCAATTAGAGTTAAGAGGCGGGCCCTTCGCTTCTTCCTTGACCAAGGCAAGCTGTACCACAGAAGCTTTGAAGGGGAACCTTTGGCGTGTTTATCAAAGGACGAGGCAAACAAAGTGCTGGGGAAAGCCTACAAGGCAGAACATCAAGGAGCGCAGTGATTGTATGGTGCACCTTATTCACCTCAACTACTACTGGCCGACAATGGAAGAAGATGCTAAAAACTTTGTAAGGAGATGCCAATCCTGCCAGAAGTGTGGGATCTTGATACACGCACTGGCGGTCAAACTACACAACATTAAGACTCCTTACCCATTTCATACTTGGGCATTTGACCTGGTAGGTCCTATAGCACAGTAATCTAAAGGCCACAGATGGACACTCGCATCGACTAAAATTAGTACCAAGTAAGTAGAGGCTATACCAATGAGGAAGGCAGATGGGGCAGGAGTGGCCAATTTCATTAAAGAAAACATAATCTGTAGGCTTGGCATACCCAAGGTGATGTTGTCTGATAATGGGACCCCTTTTGTGAACTGCCATGTGGGAAGATTGTTGGACGCTTATCAGATCAAGCACTACAAGTCTACCTCGTATTACCCACAAGGGAACAGACAAGTTGAGGCAACCAACAAAACCCTCATCTGAATACTGAGTAAAATTATGGATGAAGCAGGGGGCACATGGTCCGAGCAACTCCCCATAGCACTCTGGACATATAAAATGTCAAAGAGGAAGCCAACTCAGGCAACCCCATTTTCCCTAGTATATAGGTCCGAAGCTATGTTACTAGTTGAGTTGGCAGTACCCTCAGCAAGAATGGCTATGTCAGCACACTTAGTCCTAGACAGCAGGAAGAATGACATTGACACAGCCGAAGAAAGAAGAGATTGGGCCTCGCGGGCGATGGAAAAGTATCATCAATGCATAGCTCGCGCCTATAATTAATTCGTTCAACATAAGGAGTTCAATAAGAGGGACTTGGCATGGAAAACAGTGGACGCAATCATGCGAGGGAAACCAATCCCCAAGTTCTCACCAAGATGAGAAAGCCCCTACAAAGTTGTTGAGGCAAGTAGTAGTGGGTATTACAAGTTGACAAGAGTATATGATGGGTTCAGAACTAGCCTTATCAACGCTAAGTATGTAAAAGAGTATTTTCCTTAATTTCTTTTGTTCATAAAAAGAGTTGTAAGTTTCTTTGTTAATATTTCCAAAGCAAAGTGTAAAGAAAGTGTCATAAACTTAGTAAACCTGTTACTCTTGTAAGCACTTAGTGTGAGGAAAGTTTTCTATACTTAGTGAAATTTTATCCTTGTAAAAAAACCTAGTCATGGCGAAGTTCTGTTCATAGCAAGAGTTTTGTTCAACCTTAGAAGATATGTAAAGACAATGAAGAAAAAAAAAAAATAGGGGGGGGGGGGCAATGAAGTATGACTCAATATCTTTGCTTCTCATAAACATCAAAGTTTTCCATAGCATGATTACAATGTTCAAAATGCAAAGGAAAAAGAAAAAGATAGCAAAAGTGCAAAGAAAAAGAGTCATAACAATGCCACGATACATCAAATCAAGCCCTTCATGAGGGAGTCCATCAAGGTCACATCCCGAGACAACTGAGCAACCAGCGCAGAGTCCTTTTCTTTGAACCGACCTAGGTTCTGCAGATGCTGCTCCAAGGCACCCTCACACTCTTTAATAGTCTCCTCCAAGGATGCAATCATCGCTACATTGTCTGCATGCTCAAGGAAGCCGTTGATTGCCTGAAGCCTATCCCTCATCCACGGTAGGTCTAAACCATTCCTCTCAAAGCCGCTCAGATTGGCCTCAGCACTTTGCACGAACTTGTTAGGAGTTGTCAGAATCTTCTTAGTAGTGAGGTCATGAATGAAACTGACAAGTGACTCCAGTAGCGCTGTCTGCACCATAAAGCTAGGAACGTTAAAAGCAATAAAGGTGTCATGGTGTATGTCACGACCCAAATCCGCCCCTATAGGTTTAGCGTCGTAACCGGCCAGTAACCTTTAGATTACCGAAGGCCTCTTAACAAAATAACATAAAATTAGGGGCTGTGTAAGCAATAAACAGAAATATACATAGTCCAGTGAGCTGTGGACATACATGAGACAGATATTCTTAAACTTTAATAAGGATACGTGATGTCAAAAGATACAGTTAATACACGTCACTCCATGTACTATACATATAAATAGAAATTTGTCCATAATCAACAAAAGAATCAAAGTCTTAAATATTCACAAACATATGGCCACGGGGCTTGACATGATCTGAAACCTCCTCGAGAGGCACAAAGGGTGGCTGACAAATACAAAACCTTTCAGGCATCATCTTAAGCCTAGTCGCGCGCCTGGTCACCTACATATAAAATATAAATAGTGAGCGGGGGCCCAGTAAATAATAATAAAGTAAAGAGGTTTGAATAAATGATGTCCATCATAAAGTTAGAAATCAAAGTTATGTTAGAAATAGAATCTTGTGCATATTCAGATTTCAAATCAGAAACAGATTCATATACTTGTTCATATTTATTTTCAAGGTTCATACATTTCACATCATAATACGTGGCACATCCATTAGCTTTAAAAAATCCGATGACCCATAAAGGAACAGCCGTAAAGGTATTCTGATGACCTATAAAGGGACAGCCATAAGGCATTTTGATGACTCATGCCCGGGAGGTGTCCATGCACGTTAAACAGTTCGGACCCTCGGTCTCTTTGATCTAGTCTCATTAGTGCAATGTGAAACTGTAGACACCCCATTTTTAACTAACCTTAAGACTCAGATGTCATCAATTGAGCGCTCGGTGATTGCGCATGTTGTGCTCATTCTGAGGTTTCGGAGTTTCGGCTGAGGTCCTTACCCCCGAACCTCGGGACCCTTTTTTTGCTTTGCCTCGGTTTGCGGATCAGGTCTTGCTTTCTCTTTCCGGAGGGAGGGAGAGGTCTTGTAGACCATTTCTCAGTGGCCGTAGGCTACTTTTCGTGGTCGCATGCCAATGTTTCTGTTTGGAGACTAGTTTCCAGTTTTCGGAGCCGTCAGCCACGCGCCTCGGTTCGGGACCGCTTAACATTCTCCGTTTGGCACAGTTTTTGACACACATCTTGTTTCCTCTGTCTAGAGGGACACTGCCGCCCGGGAGACCACCTTTGTGGTCGCACGCTATTTTTGGTGCTTAACAGCCGATTTTCGGGGCACCCAGCCGTGCGTTTTGCCCCTTGAACCCTCGTTTTGCATCGGTGTTGGTTCATTTTTGGCATGAACCTTGTTTTCATTGTTTGGAAGGTGGTACAAGGATGGGAGACCACCTTTTCTCTTGGAGACCACTTCTCTCTCCGCCAGTCGATTTTCTTGTCGGGAAACTAGTCTCCTTGATTTTTAAGCCACATTTGCTGGTCTCCCACCATACCACTAGCTTGCATTCAGTTGGGAGACCATTAAACAAGTTGGCCGACCAACTTTTTTTTGGGAGACCACTTGCCTTGGTCGGCCGACCAGGGGAAGTGGTCGGCCGACCACCTTAACTGGTCGGCCTACTCCCTCCAGTTTTGTCTCTGTGAGTTGTTACCAGTTGTGCCAGCTGGAAGGCACAGACTGGATCCTCCATACACGTGTATGGAGGATTTGCACCCTTACTTTAGCTTCTTGAGGAAGCTTAAACCCTTGTTCTAGCTTCTTGAGGAAGCTTGAACCTTTGCTCTAACTTCTTGAGGAAGCTTGAACCTTTGCTCTTCTATAAGAGAGGGCCTCCCTCTCCTTATACCAGGTTCCAAAAAAATTTGTTTAAGGCAAAATATATATCCCTCTCTATATCTCTACATTTTGGCCCTAAAGAGTGTGTCATTCTTAGCCCTTTGCACCACACCTCATAGCCTAACACCTCCACCATTGTTACTGAGTTCTTGGAGGGTCTTGAGAGGTCTCAAAGGTTGAGTTTTTTGGTCCAGAAGTTGCTGGTTTTTGCTAAGCTTTAAGGGTAATCATTTTCTCCATTTTTAAGCATTATTTTGATCCTTCTCTTGGCCTCATTTGCATACTTATTTGAGGTTTGTTGTCAACTGAAAAAAGCTTTATTTTTAAGCATTATTCATGTTTGTTTAAGGCCATTTTCCTGTTGGAGGTCATCTACCCTCTTGCATGCTTCATTTAGTCTTGTTTTGAGCCATGCCTTAAGGCCTTTGTGTTGACCTTTGCTTGGCCTTTTAGCCACTGAAATCCAGTGGATTTTTAGTAGTTGGCATGCTGTTTTGAGAGCCTAAATCAGAGAGGGGAGACCCTCTCTCTTTTGGCCTTGTTTGTTGGCATTTTTGGCCTTTCAAAGGAGCCAATATTTCCATACTTCCCAGCCTTAGTTCAGGCCATATTTAGTGACTTTTAGCACCTGCCTAGACTCTATCTAGGGCTGGTTTGGTCACCTCATGTTTGCCTCTTGCATGTGTAGAATAATCCTCTTTATAGCTTATCAAAGGAGCATGTCATTCTTGCATGTATTGGTCATGTTTCAGCGGATTTTTGGTCATTATTTGGCATATCATAGCTCTATCTTTGGCTGGTTTAGTGGCCTCTTGAATGCTTCACATGCTTGTAATGTAAACCATGCTCACTAGCTTACATTGCATGTTGTTTTGGCCATTGATTCTAGCATATTTTGGCCATACTTCAAACTGATTTTGTTCATATTTTGGGCTACCTTAGCTCTGTTTTGAGGCCTCTTGGTCGAAGGATGCCTGCCATGCATACTTGTAGTGTAATGTCCTTGCCTAGCCTTGAGTTTTGGAGCCCCTTGCATGCTCAACTTAAGTTGTTTCCATGTCTTGGCATCATCGAGCATGTTATTTCAGAGCCTACACTTGTGCCATGTTCCCATGTTTTCCACTCTTGAAATGCGTTTGAGAGTTGTGCTTGTATACCTCATTTATGGGCCATTGCATAAGCTTCATTTTTGTGCATTTCAAGCCATCATCTTAGTCCATTTTGCCACTGTTTTGGGCCTGCATAGGGACTGTTTGGGGTTGATTTGTTCATTTGGGCATCGCTTTGTATACCTCTAATGTAATGCACTTCACTAGTTTCGGTATTTGAGCCATTCAACATGCATAACATGAGTTGTTTGCATGATTCGGGACCATTTTGTATGTCATTTCAGAGCTGGAACATGTGTTGTTGTATGCCATATTTCATCCTTTCCATGCTTTCATATAGTTGTATCTTGTGCCCTAGGCTTTGGGCCCTTGCATCTTGCATGTTTGCATGTATTTTGTTGCCTCATTTTCATCATGTATGGCCACTAATTTGGGTGTGGCTGAGGCCCATTCATTTTGGTTTAAGTCCATTTTGCATCGAGTATGCCATGGTAGTTCATAGCATTGAGTATGCCGCGTTGTCGCATGTTTGATCATTGCATTGCGCATGCCTTTTTCACTTCATTGTGTATGATAGTCTTCACATTTGTATTGTGTATGACATATAGTATCATGTGCATTGAGTATGCCATTGTTAGTTCGTAGCATTGCATATGCTAGTTTACATGTTTGCACGTCATCCTTTGCATGTTTGCATGACTTGGTTACATCGCCTTAGGATTGCATGGTTGAGGTCGCATTGTGCATGCCATTCTACTCATTGCATTGCGTTTGGAATAGGAGTTAGTCCAAACACGGGAAACGAGGGACGTTTCATACTCCAAGTGATGAAACGTGCCTCGATTCTCGGTCGCCGACACTCTTGACTAACACATGATGGAGTTTAGGCATTTATGTGTTTATATGTGCATTCATTTCACATTGAGTCGTGCAATCTGACTCCTTGGCCATCATGCATCGAGATGCGTGATTGATGGCCCGAGGATTAAGTACTACACTCCCTAGAGCATATGCAATGATAGGGAGAGTGGTCGTGCACACATGTGTTGCAAATACCTTGCTTTCTCTCTCTCTTGCCTTTGTTGCAGAAAATACAAAAACCAGGAGAAGAAACTGGTCGGCCGACCAGGTTTTCTGGCAGGCTGACCACCTTTTCTGGTTTTCACCACCAAAGGTGGTCGGTAGGTGGTCTCCAATGCCTATAGCTGATCGGCAGCCTCCCCCTAGATTCCCAGGGTAGAGTTTCATCTCCTTGGAGCTTTGTGCAAGTTTCTGAAATCAATTGCAAACAAAGGCGAGCCGGGGCATCGCGATGGATTTCCTGACAAGGCGACTCAAGCATGCATGCATCCTTTATCATTCAAAACAGAGCTGAGGCAGCCCATTTTACATAGTTTGCATGCTAGTTTAGTTAATTTGTTAATTAGCTAGTGTTGTGTAATAATTAGTTAATTCGATTCTGTATTATTTATTCGGACCCTCCAAGAGAGGGCAATGTTGTAATAAGTGTGCGTGTGTGTGATGTATGTCTTCTACTCCCACATCTTTCTCCCTTTTATTTACCAGCTTATGATGGTTAGTTTTAGGGCACGTTTCAATTAGCATTCTTATGCTCATATGTTTGCATCCATTCATCTATGTTGCATGCACCAGGCTTGGCGCATCATACTAACTGCATCGGATTTCAATTCTAAGTTGAATACATGTTACCTGTAGCATCTCATATGCCATCTTAGAATAGCTGAGCCTATCTTAGTTGCATTCTTGCATGTGTTGCATTAGGCATCTCAGCATAGTTAGGATTCATGCATGTTTTCCAATTAGCTTCTTTCTTTGGCTCGGAGTACTCGGTAAGTGTTTATGCTTTAGCATCCTTGCATGCGTGTGAGTGACTGCTATGATAGCATGCTTACCATGAGGCTATGTGCTTATGTGATATAACTGCCTGAATGCCTGTGGGTGAAGGTTGGGTTGCTTGAATTGGAATAATTCGTCGAAACCCGTGTTTTAGCCTACTTGCGAGTAGCAAACTTTAATCCATTTTCAAAACAAACGGATATGCGATGCTTTGTTCCAACTTAGGCAATCTAGTCTATACTTGTATGTTGTGCGCATCACATAGTAATTATAGGTTAATAACCGAAATAAGAGCACATGTATTTTTAAAAACAAGATATCATGTTTAGTAGTGGCCGATCTATGATCGGGTGAGCAGGGGTGCTCATGAAATGGCCTTCCCAATCATACCCAAGTTCCCGAGCCGAGGCAACTTTGGTGATGACGGACAAGTGGCCTTAGGCACGAGTCAGGGTTTCTTAAATTCTCCCAAAATAAAATATTTAGGTGGCGACTCTGTATCTGGCAAAGCAGTCCATGTTTGACACTTCTTTCTAAAAATCAGTTTTTCAAAATGATTTGCCGAATTTGGACTCTTTGGTGATTTAACGATCCTGCATTGCACTTTACGAGATTAGATTCAGAATCCGAACTGTAGTGAGCCCAATGAACAAAACGGAATTTTCCCGGGACGTTCGGATGCATCTACAGTTTCTGGCGACTCTGCTGGGGATTTAGAGAACTTGACACGAACTCATGATATCTTGTTTTGATTACACTTATGTGTTTCTTTGTATTGCATTTGCATTGGTGTGCCTAGGACACCGTGTTTGCCATCTGCTATTCCTAAACGGTTTGCTGAAGGCTGCGTGCCATAAGGCTGACCAGTTACGGGCTCTGCCACGATGGGAACGCAAACCCCGATTTTTACCGGGGCACCCTTTTTGACCATTCGACCTGGTGCATATCGGAATCCATAGTGACTATCCCAAACTAGGACAGGTTGCTCGCCCGATTATAGGTTGTTTGAAACCGCTGCGTGCGTAGTGAAACCCTAGCTCCTGACAAAATAGGACAGGGAAACCCTATCCCAACATAGGGGTGTTTTGGCTCTCACTTGTTTGCTATGTGCTTTTAGAGTGTATCTCTATAGGAATGCATGTATCAGTTTGCAAGTTTGGGCATCAGGCCTAAGGGCACCAGTGTTTTGAGAATCAGTATATCCGCGGGTATCAGATTCA
Source organism: Camellia sinensis (assembly GCF_055761805.1). Classification (NCBI taxonomy): domain Eukaryota; kingdom Viridiplantae; phylum Streptophyta; class Magnoliopsida; order Ericales; family Theaceae; genus Camellia; species Camellia sinensis. The sequence continues at coordinate 10,244,204 of NC_138967.1, forward strand.
GATTTGGGGCAGTGATTTGGGAAACAATGACCAGTATTTGAGAACAGTATATTCAGCTTACACGTGCCAACTGTGTGTTGTTATGCCGACTGTGTGTTGTGTTTATTTAAGCCGTTATGCTGTCTGTTTCTGGTTGTTTATTTCCTGATTATGCTTTATATGCTTTATTTATCTTTTTGCTAGGTAGTTTAGCAGAATTGCTTCCGACCAAGTAGATATTCCCCAAGCACTCTGGATAGAGGTCGTCGACTCCATCGATTTGAGGATCTGGAAGACGGACAACCAATGTTCTACTCTTTACCCCCGGTTGCTAGACGGAGGTCAGTAAGGCACAGTGTATCGGTACTGCGGTTCCCAGATCAGTGGTCCTTGGGCAGTCAGGTTGAGATTTCCGAGTCTACTGCAAAGGCAGATATACCGGTAGTTCAGATAGATCAGGGCAGTATGACAGGAATGGAAGAAATGATATGTCAGCTCCAGGAGAGCATGAGAGCCATGCAGGAGGACGCTGCTCGTCCAGCAGAATTTGCCAAACAGCAGGCCGTCGTCATGACCCAATAGGCAGAGCTAATTACCCAGTTACAATAGCAAGCCGGAGCATCAGCTTCACACCAAGCTCCTCCCCTACCAAGAGTTCCAATACCCGGGGAGACGGTGAATATCCAAAATGTCCAGGAGGATACAGACATCCCAACAGGGTCAGCTCTGCTCCCGATTCTACCTCAACTATCCAAGGCACCCACTCCTATCAATCAACCGGATTCTCCCTTCGAATTCGAGGTGGACCCCACGGCATTAAAAGTAAGCAAGCTTGAAAAACTGTTCAAGAAATCTCAGGGTGTGAAGTCCATTCCGGACATCGAGGATGGGTATACCGACACAGCCGTGACGTTACTGGACAGATTTAAGATGCCACATATTGACTGCTTTGACGGGTCCGGGGATCCTATGGTGCACTTACGGCTGTTTTCAGACATATTAAGGCCGATGGGCCTCACCAGATTGCAGAAGCTTTCTTTATTCGGCCGGACCCTGTCGGGTGTGGCGGCCATCTGGTACGCAAAATTGGAAGACGATGTTAAGAGGAATTGGGATGCGATGACCGAGGCTTTTGTTGCTCAGTACTCCTATAATACACAGATCGAGATCATAACCCGTGATCTCGAGACGACTAGGCAAGAGCCTAAGGAGAGTTTTTATGACTTCGTAACCCGGTGGAGGGCCAAGGCCTCAATGATGACCACGAGGCCCACTGACAAAGATCAGATTCGGATGATTCTACGCAATCTCCAGCCCAAGCTTATGCAGAAAATGATTGTTCTCCCCTTCCCCACCTTTTCAGATTTACATGAGATGGGGGTACAAATTGAGGATGCTATGAAACAGGGCCTGATTGACCAAGACAGAGAGCAACCCAGGAGAACCTTCAACCGCAACACCAATACAGGCACAAGCAATGCCGCAACTGCCAGAGCTTCAGAAGTAAGCATAGTCACCATCACTCCCCCAAGAACCCTTGCAGCTACACCATTCTCCGGTGCGTTCGGAAGTAGCTCGCAAACAACCAAGCACCAACCTCGAGGCCAAAGAACCTTTACTCTGTTATATATACCCCTGTCCAAAGCTCTGGGGGTTTTAATCAGGAAAGGGCACTTAAAGCCCCTAGAGTCGCGGCCATTGCCGAATCCACTTCCCCCCTCCCATAATCCAGCCAAATACTGCGCCTTTCACCAATAGCATGGTCATGACACCGACCAATGCTTCCAATTACGTCATGAGATTGAAGATCTCATTGATAATAGGGTGATTGTGCCTCTAGAGAAACCCAATGTCACAACCAACCCTCTCCCACCACACAACCAAGCTCCACCTCCCAAATGCATCAACTTTATCCAGACCGGGGTCATGTCATACGACCCCAGCATATATATCACCCCATCTCACCTACCCAAGCCGGAGGTGTTCCTTCCTGACAGCATTGACTTGCACATGTTGGACATCTCTTGAACCCAACCCGAACTAATGGTGGCGGCTGTCGAAGACAGAATAGGGATGATTTCGGAGAAAAGTGGTACAGTGGATTCAGGGACTGAGGAATTGGAGAGCTTTGCTGAGGAGGTGTACAATCCGAGTGGCTACATTGCGTCAGAGGGTCAGATTAGGCCAAATGTGAAATTTCCGGTGGGGGGAGAAATTTGTGTACTACGGGGGGATGGACTTGATCAGAGGATAGATGACTTAGCAGTTCTGGAAGGGGGCATTGCTGACCTTCAAATTTTCAATGAATAAGATCCGGGAGACATGACAGTCAACTGGTTCGATTTTGAGGAGTCAACAGAGGTCACAGGGTGGCTTGACGACCAACCAGATATTGTTGAAGAATCTCAGCTGGAAAAGGGCCCGTCAGGGGCAAGGACATCAATTGTGGCTGGAAGGGCCAAGGATCAGAATACATCGCCGGAGAGCGCCGGTGCCAAGAATTTCGCTCAGGATTTGGGCATTTTGAATACAGGGAATGTTGAACAGCAAACTGTACTGACGTAATTGGAACAAGAAGGAATCGAAGACTCTAAGAGAGCCAGAAAAGCCAAGGCCCCTGTTGGGATTGAACCTGCTATGTGCACAAAGATAGAGCGTGCTACGAGTACCTGGACGGAAAGTACTACGAGTACAGGGATAGTTACAACGGAGCTAGACAGGTGTCTGTCGACTGCCGATGGAATGTGGTGAGAGGACAATGATCTATGTCTTGCCCACACAGATGAGGATTGAGGGAGCAATGAACCGAACGATACCTGGTATATTGGCAAAGTTGACCATATGACTAGGAGTGGGCGGTATTTCAAGCCCCCACACCTAGATCAGCCAGAGGCGTCCGGGAAGGACAAGGAGGCGAAAAAGCAGAAAGAGAAGCTACTTGAAGAAAAGGCCGTGCTGAAACAGTTAAAAAAGATACCAGCAGACATGTCTATCTGGGGACTGCTTATGGCTTCACGTGTGCATAGACAGGTTGTCCTATCGGCAATGGACAAGGCCAAACTCTCGATAGACACCACGCCTGAACAATTGGTGGGCTTGGTTTTTCCGGGAGGAGGTTCCCCGGCGTTGACTTTTTCTGACAAGGAACTACCGCCTGAGGCCTCAGATCACAACAAATCTCTCTACATCTCTGTGGAGTGTAGAAACAAATGGATACCGGTGGTTCTTGTTGATACCAGATCCGCCATCAACGTGTGCCCGGTAAAGACAGCGTATGCAATCGAGTTGAAGCCCGCAGACTTTGTGCCAACAGCTCAGGTGATAAGGGCATATGATAACACAAGCAGAGAAGTAATGGGGACGGTGAAAATTCAGACCCAGGTCGGTCCAGGATAGCATGAGATTGACTTTCACGTCTTGGAAGTTCCTGCAACCTTCAATCTCCTTTTGGGGCGGCCGTGGCTGCACCAGGTGAAGGCAGTTTCGTCCACCTTGCACCAGATGTTGCAATACCTCCACAGGAAGGGGGTGGCCATTATTTTGGAAATTCATCGATTCATCCACCGCCAGAAGTATCTACGCCGATTTTGGAAATCAAACATGGTATGGAGGATGTGTTCTTATCGGGTTTTACCTTAGCCGAGGCTCGGGTTATACAGAACACCTTGGTTATTGATAAGGGGTTGTATGTTAGCGCTCAATCAGTGTACCTCATGAACAAGCTCCAACACATCCCCGGGATGGGATTAGGGAAGAGTGGTCAGAATGGCATTGCAGTATCGGCCGAAATGCCGCACAACCCACATACCTTTGGCTTGGGTTATCTGCCCACGAAAGAGGATTGGGTGAGGAAAGGTACGGAGATGGCTGGGAGAGCCAGAGCGAAGCAGGCGGGGAAGCCTTTTGAGTTGATGCACCGACCCATCCAGGGTACCCTAAACGGACGCTTCGTCTTGGGGGGGAAGGGCTTCCATTTTGTGGCTTCCCAGAGCCATGGCTGAATGCCGAGAGGAGGCGCCTGCCGGGGTTTGAGATCTTCTTTGACCTGCAGTTAACTGGGGATGATGTTGCCGAAGAGCAGACAGACCCATCACCTGAGGTTGAGCAGTGCAAGAAAGTGGATTCTAAGAACACCGAAATCGAAATGGGGGTAGCGCTGGCTTGTCTACTTTCAAATCCTCTGATCGTATAGAAGTGCTTGGGGGATAACTTCTCGGTGTCCATGATTGGGAATGAAACGGCTACGAGCCCACTGTCAAGCATTTTGGATGCATCCATCGCACCCTCTCTCATCTAGCAGTACGAGGAGGGATTTTTGTCAAGCAGCACCGGGTTAGGTAGTGAGCCGGAATCTGATTCCACCGAGTTAGTAGAGTCGGAATCAGGTTCCAGCTCGTCTGAGTCTAAGTCCGGTAATCCTAGGGGAGATAACCTGGATACCACAGTCCTGTCTAGGTTGTCTTGTTTTTTCTCTTTTGAGTCTGTTGTAACAGAGGAATCGGATGATTTGGATGTGCTTAATGAGAATGGAATGGTTGTGGCTTCTGAGTACTTTTCTGTGCCTTTGATTTATTGTATCAATCAGGACTTTCAAAATTTTGATGAAAACGATGAGGAAGAAATTCCTCCAGTTTTACAACGTCTAATTGATCAAGAGCAGGAGAGATTTGTTAAACCCTTGGTTGATGAAATCACTACAGTTCATGTGGGTACCGAGGACTCGCGGCTGGTCCAGATCGGGTCCACGTTGTCTTCGGAGGAGCGTGAGCGCTTAGTCGCTTTATTAAAAGATTTCAAAGATGTTTTCGCGTGGTCCTACGAAGACATGCCTAGAATCGATCCTGAGATTGTCCAGTACTGGATCCCTTTTGACCTCGAGGCCCGATCCGTTAAACAGAAACTCAGAAGGATCCGCCCGGACTGGGCCCTCAAGATTAAAGAAGAGGTCACCAAGCAAATTGACACAGGGTTCCTGCTAGTGTCTGAGTACCCAACTTGGTTGGCCAACATAGTTCCGGTGCCGAAGAAGGATGGCAAGATTCGAGTATGCGTGGATTTTAGGGATTTGAATAGAGCCAGTCCGAAGGACGACTTTCCTTTGCCGCATATCGACGAGTTAGTAGACTTCACAGCGGGGCATGCTTTGCTTTCGTTCATGGATGGATTCTTAGGCTACAACCAGATTGTGATGGCACCCGAAGGCCGGGAGAAGACTGATTTCACCACCCCGTGGGGGACTTACTGCTACAGAGTGATGCCATTTGGGTTGAAGAATGCTGGAGCTACATATCAACGGGCCGCGACCACGATATTGCACGACATGATCCACAAAGAGGTTGAGATGCACGTGGACAACATGATTATCAAGTCCAAAGAGAGAAAGCGCCACTACATCGCCTTGGAAAAGTTCTTCTAAAGGATCAGAGAATTTCGGTTGCAGCTAAATCCTCATAAATGTACGTTCGGTGTTACAGCAGGGAAAATGCTAGGGTTCTTGATTACACAGAGAGGTATCGAAGTCGACCCTTCCAAAATCAAGGTCATCTTAGAAATGCCACCACCAAGGACTGAAAAGGAGGTGAGAGGCTTTCTGGGTAAAGTGCAATTCATAAGACGGTTTATCTCAAAATTAACCTTGACTTGTGAACCACTTTTTGGTCTCCTAAAGAAAGGAAAGAAGTTCCAATGGGACGGCCGATGCCAAGCTGCTTTTGAAAAGATCAAACAATACTTACAGAACCCACCCGTGTTGTCACTGCCTGAGCCGGGAAAATCGTTGATTTTGTACCTTTCAGTGACTGAAACTACGATGGGTTGCATGCTTGCACAGGAATCAGAGAATAAACTGGAGAAAGCTATCTACTATCTGAGCAAGAAGATGCTGGATTACGAAACCCGTTACACTTCACTGGAATGCCTAGCCTTGGTATGGGCTACCAGGAAGCTGCGACACTACCAGTTAGCTCACTCTGTAATGTTGGTTTCAAGATTAGATCCCATTAAATATCTCTTCGAGAAACCAGCACTTACGGGTAGGCTAGCTCGTTGGTTGCTTCTACTTTCCGAATTCGATTTGAAGTATATGACTCGCAAGTCAGTAAAGAGGAGAGCGATAGCGGAGTTCCTAGCCAATCACCCAGTTGAGGGGGATGAAGCAGTTGAGTACTTATTCCCAGATGAGGCTATTCTGCATATCGAATATGAGTTTTGGACGATGTATTTTGACGGAGCATCAAACCAGTACGGGTATGGGATAGGGGTGTTGCTGATAGCACCTGACAATTCCTATATCCCTCTAGCATTTAAACTCCGATTCAAAGTCTCGAGCAACGAAGCAGAGTATGAAGCATGCATTGCTGGTTTAGAAGCCGCCTTAGAACTAGGGGCAAAACGATTAGACGTCATCGGGGACTCGAACCTTGTTGTATCTCAAGCTAAAGGAGATTGGAAAGTCAAAGAAGAAAAGATGAGAATTTACCACCAGACCTTGGACTTGCTGATTCCTCGGTTTGAGAAATTGAACTTTGCTTATCTGTTAAGAGAAAACAACAGGTTCGTGGATTCATTAGTAACTCTATCGTCTATGATAGACATCCCTTTTGGAGTCCAAATGCGTCCGATCATCATTGACCAGAAGTTTGCACCAGCCTACGAGTCGATTGCTGCCATAGAAGAGGTTCAAGATGAGAACCCCTGGTATTACGATGTCTGGAACTTCTTGGAGAAAGAAGCGTATCCACCAAGGGCAAATGCCAAAGACAAGAGGGCAATTCGAATACCTGCTCAATTCATCATTTGCGGAGGAAAATTGTATAAGAGAGGTCATCTGAGAATGCATAAACTGTGTGTTGATGCCGAAGAATCGAAGCGCCTGATGGAGGCCATCCATGGAGGAGAGTGTGGAGCGCACATGAATGGGGTGATACTAGCCCGGAAAATCCTTAGACAAGGTTACTATTGGTCCACCATGGAGAAGGATTGTATCGGCTTCGTTCGGCGATGCCACAAATGTCAAATCCATGCAAACTGCATGAACATCCCTCCGTCGAAGCTGTACAATATGACTTCGCCATAGCCATTTTCAGTTTGGGAAATCGATGTGATCGGGGCTGTCAGTCCGAAGGGGTCCAATGGGCATGAGTTCATTCTGGTCGCGATAGACTATTTCACAAAGTGGGTTGAGGCCCAATCTTATACAGTGTTGAAGACGTCGCACGTTACAAAGTTTATTAGGAACAACATCATCTATCGCTTTGGGGTCCCGAACGAGATTATCTCAGATAATGGTTCCCACTTCAAGAAGGAAGTGATTGACTTGTTGGAGAAATACAACGTGACTTTTCATAAGCCATCCACATATCGGCCGCAGACCAATAAAGCAGTCGAGGCCGCCAACAAGAACATCAAGCACATTTTGCAGAAGATGGAGGAAACCTACCGGGATTGGCCAGATAAGCTGTCATTTGCTCTGTGGGGCTACCGGACTTCAATTAGAACTTCTACTGGAGCGACTCCGTATTCATTGGTTTATGGGATGGAGGCCGTTCTACCTATTGAAATTGAGGTTCTGTCATTGAGAGTGCTGGCTGAGTGTCAGATAGCCGAAGCAGATTGGCAGCAGAACAGATTTGAAGAACTCATGCTCTTTGATGAAAGAAGACTGAAGGCACTGTACCTTGTTCAAGGTTATCAGTGCAGAATTGCCAGGGCTTTCAACAAGAATGTTAAGTCCCGGAATTTGAAAGAAGGAGATTTGGTGCTCAAAGACAACCGAGCTCCCATCCATGACCCTAGGAGCAAGTTCAGACCCAATTGGACTGGTCCCTACATTATCAAGTCTATCTGGTCAGATGGAGTTATCGTTCTGATGGACCTAGATGGCCTAGAGTTCTCACAGCCGATCAACATGGACAAGTTGAAGAAATATTACCCCTGAGAGGCTCGCTAGGCCGAAAACCCGAAAGGGCGACCTAGGCAAAAGTTAGAGCACAGAAAATTTGAAATTACAAAAATTGAGCTCGCAAGGTTGAAAACCCTCAAAGGGCGGCCTTGGCAAAAGTTAGAGCATAAAAGGTGAAGGTTAATACACGAGTGAACCTGAGCCGAACTACGTAAAGCTTGATTCCCATCTTTGGGATACGTAAGCAACTTCATCCTGAAGTCTAGCCATAAACTTTTCCCCGATCAACTTTGTCCATTTGATCATCTCGGTCATCTTTGTCTATTCAGCATTCAAGAGCTTCGATTGTCATCTCCGGTGCAGTGCTATTCAGACTAGGGGCAACTTTCCAGTTGTTGGAATTCGGGGTTGTGCATCTCAGTGACAGATCTCAGGCGTGTGCAGTTCTGATCCATATCGAAAATGGTTTTGAAAAGTTTTAATAAAAGTTGATTTTGCTCAAATTAATCTTTTTACGACTTAGACCATTTTTGGACCAAAGCGAAAAATTTTCAGTACCCACAATCTTCAATTTTATTGATTTCAATATAGAGTTCTCCTACTCTTGCATACAAATTGAAGTTTCTTTTCATTACATTCATAAAGAAAACTTGAAAGTTCTGATTAAAAGCAAATAAATCCGGGGCATAGTCAGGTGTTCCAATGTCCCCTGCCAGAGCTGGTCGAAGCTTCTGATGTCAAGCTGGGCCCAATCTGTGCCTCTTCATTGAGCCAATCCATGCACTCATCAGACAAAGTGCAACTGAAAGTGGAAGCGGGGGCCAGAAGCTCTCTCGTCCTCCATGTTGTGGTATACCGAGCTAGCTGTGTGCCTCGGACCGAAAATGCAGCTGGATACTCTATCCCCTTCGCCGGGCAAATCTGATCATGGCCGAACTGGCGTTGGAACCAGAAGGGAAAGTAGAACACGCAGTGTGTCAGGCCAATCAACTGAATCCCGGCCTGCCGGGACATGCTGTAGCTCATTGCCGGTAAATTGAGCCAAGGGCACTGCCAAGCAATGCGGTCTGTGGACAAATTGCACATCCAGTCAAACCACTCTCTCTCATCAAGGGCATTGACTAGGCGACGTCAAAAGAAGTAACCGCGAGCTAAGTATACTGGGCAAGAGTCCACAACCTGCAATTTGTCCATTAACCACACCTGGGGAGGGATAGAAAATGAGAGAATAAAGAATAGAGAGATGTACGATGAGAGAAAATTGAGAAAAGGGTTTTGAGAGAAAAATCGAGCCTGAGGGCCGAGTGATGTGAACAATATATATGTGAGGCAGGGTGGGAACATTACCTGCAGTAGTAGCGGACTCCCCGCAAATCTGGTCGTTTCCCAGCGATGGAAAGCATCCAAGCCCATCAATGTCTCAGCCAATGTCATGGCAATGCAGCTCTTGCCCTCTTTCAAGCCTTGGGCAACTTCGATCAAATGAATGCTAGACCCGCTGAAGCCTGGGGCAAGCAAAATGTGAGATAGCATGCACAAACAAAGGGCATGACGCCAAAAACCTTGCCAGTGGTGATCACCGCGGTCACCGGCATCGGAAAAATGATGAATCAAGCCGAGGATGTCCAATTCCCCGTCGTGGATCAAAGACTAAGCGTCGTGCATAGTGAGCCTACACATTTGTCCTAGGGCTTGAGCGTGGCCGAAGCGAAGCTGGGGCAAGATTTCTTTGTCACGTTCGGATTCCATCAAAGCTTGGAAATCTTTGAAGGTAGGACATACCTCTTACCCGCCAAAGCTAAAGACATGTGTTATCAGATTCCAAAACCTTGCCGCGACATGGAGAAACGAAAAGTGCAGCGGAGTGCGACTCAGCGTAAATAGTGCTTTTATGTCGAAGCCCCACAAGTTCAACTTTTCCAAGCTATCTAAAGTAGCAATCCAAGTTGTGAGATTTTGGATGAGAAACGCCTCCATTTTGATGCAAAACTGAGATGAAATGAAAGAACCACGAAGCTGGAACCTTTATGGAGGATAAGGCACTGTTCGGGAGACACGTATCAAAAATCTGGAGGTTGCCGGGCCCACTGGTCGGCCGACCATTTTTTCCGGTCGGCCAACAAGTTTTTCTGGTCGGCCGACCACACAACTAGTCTCCAAGGCAAAAGGCTGGTCGGCCAGCCTTCTTTGGTGGTCGGCCATGGAGGAAAATTGGGTTTTGGCTTTTTCCTAGCCTCTAGAAGAGAGCTCCTAGCCTTTCCATGCGTTGGGAGTGTTGAAGGCCCGTGTTTACCTCTGTTTCGGATGCATTCCGTCGCCCGATTTGTCAGAAATGCGTTTGCTTATCAAATTGTTGTTGAGTTTTGCTTATCGAGTTGTTGAGTTTTGCTTATCGAGTTGTTAGGTTTTGTTTATCGAGTTGTTAAGTTTGCTTATCGAGTTGTCGAGTTTTGTGCATCGAGTTGTTACTCTTTGTTTAATCAACATTGTCGTGTTTTGCTTATCGAGTTGTAAACTTGCTAAGGTTTTGTTGTTTCTTAGTAAGTTAAGTTGTTTAGTTTGTTGTGTTGGTTCACTACCTGACTTGGCAATACACGGTGCTCAATTTCCATTCAATCTCATTTTTATGCAAAATGATGCGATGCGATGCTAAGAATACAAAAGATAATACTTTTTGGACAAAAGTTGTTTCATTCCATCATAGCTTCTTTTGTTACAACAGGGTACAAGTTTTAAAGAAAATAAAACTGCCTAAAAGCTAATGTGCTACAACTACTAGTAATAAAAGAAAATAAAGCAAGAACATCTGCATCAGTGCTATCAAGCGCAAGACTGAGAGGCCCTTTTCATCCTCTTCGGCTGAGCAACCTTTGCGTCATCACTATCCGAATCGGAGCCACCGCCGTTGGAATCCTCCTCGGCATCACTTCCGCCCTCAGAACCAAACCCAGAGTCATCTTCTCTGCCTGTAGATGTCTCTGACTGAGGATGCGCAGACTCCTCTTCCTCGCTGGACTCCTCATCATCTCTGATAGGCGCTCTACGCCTGCCTCGGCTGTGAGTCGAATCCCCTCTCCCAGCTCCTCGAGAAGGCCTGGATGGCCCAGCCTGTAGCAGTGGCATCTGAAAAAAGAGGCTAATTTGAATACATTAGCCGACATGTATACCAGATGCAGGGACAAGAAAGCTACATAGAATGGGTGTATGCAGATACGATATATAAATGTGGTGTGTGTTAGATACGCTCTACACATGCAGTCAACCAATGCAATGAAATGGTCAAATTCAGCATGTCATCAGAAGTATGATAAATGCAAGAAAATTGAAAAGTACCGAAACACCGGCAATGAACAGCTGTGTCTCCCTCCGCAAGACCATGCTCTCGAGTGAGGCCACCACTCCGAGTAACCCGTCACAATACTCGATGGGAGGCTGCAAATGCAAGTGCAAGTTATCAGTGAATGAATAAATGTCCAAATATCTGAGTGATAAATCAAAACTGTAAAGCATACCAGTGGCGAGTTAGGGTCTCTGATGTATCGGTGATCAGGCAATGGGGGCTCCAATGGAATCGGGTAGGATGTCCCATACCGCCAACCTGTCAGCTCGGTTGGAAGATCTGGCCACCCAGCATGCTGGTAAGTCGGGGGAATCAGGGGAATCTGTCCAGCCTCGCCTCTCGATATACCGGCCCTGCTAGTCGAAGGCATATCTACAGCCTGAACTCGACTCGACGGTGATGCACCAGCAACCTTCCTCGTGGGAGTACGGATACCTGTCAATGGGGGCATCAGGTATGTATGGCGATAGGTCGCGTACTCTCCCTCCTCCAGCAACAGAACCACATCAGTGCCCATCATAGCCTCCTCGACCTCCTGGGGAGTGAGCCTCTCAGTGGATCGCATATCCTCTAGAGGTGCTATCAGGATACCCTGATCGGGGACGCCCATCGTCTGACGAATGAAGCGATCCCCCAAAAACTAGGCCCTGCCCACTGGCCCCTCAAATAAAATCCGGTACCGAGAAGAGGCCCACGCCCCAGGAAATCGGAAACGGGTAGCTCCTCCCAAAGGCCTCCAGGGCTCCCAAGTGATCTGCGGATAACAAGTGCACAAACTGATTAGATGTCATAAATATGCAAGATGAACCAAAGCACTGTCGAAGAACTGAGAGTTCTAGATTACCTCGGTCGCCCGCACGGTATCAAAGAACTGTCGAAGGAAGGGCAGAGTCTCCCGAGTCCTCGGCCGACACTGACCCTCGAATCTGCTAGAGTAGGGGATCTGGAGAGGTGCCACCACCTCAAGCTCTGGGGCCAACGTCGGGAAGTATGCATAAACCCACAGTTGTGAAAAACAGGACAGTGGCCGTCAAAATACAGAATGTATACAGAGAATACAGAATGCTGAGTGCAGAATGAAGAATACAGAATGTAAGGTATGCCGTGTGCAGTGTACAGATAATGAAAAGCGAAGATGTGAATCAAGAGGGCAGAATGTACCTCCCAGGCTTTCCAGTAGCCGCCTACTATGTTCCCCCGCCCGCGGGAGGTCGCGCTCATATAACAGTAAAGGGTAGCGAGGCCGATGCCACCCCAATCATACTGGCTGACCTGTGATAGGTCTACCAAAGCACTAAGCAGATAAAGTCTAACAGTGTTCCCCCTGTCAGAGAACAAAATGGTCCCAAGGAGGAACATCAAAAACCCTCGAGGGTACTGCTCTATCTCCTCGATAGTCTCCGGCATAGTCCCCCTGTACTGCACGGGGAACCAGGTGTACCTGACTCTACCCGAAGATTTGTCAGTCGGCGGGTGAACTCCCAGCAAATAAATCCAAGCCGCCTCCCACTCGCCCATATCTGCGTCATAGGGAACCGGTCGGCCGGCCACATCAAGGCCAATCAGCATGGCAAAGTCAAATGGGGTCATCGTCAGATCCCCAGTAGCTGAAAAGTGGAACGAGTTGGTGGTGTCCCACTATCTCTCCACAAGTGCCCTCATCAAGGTCCTGCTCGCCGAGTAACGTGATAGCCCCGCGCAGAAGGGTCCAAATCCTGTATCGTCCACGATATCGCGAACGGTATCTGGGAGCTCCGCATATGACTCCCTAGCGACGATCGAGCCATAACCTCACGTAGAACGAGAAGATACCTGCATTCAGAATTAACAGATGTATTCAGTTTTCAGGATGAGATGAATGAGCTACGTGCAAATGAAGTAAATGGACTGTATGTTCAGTATGAGCTGCATGCAAATGAAGTAAATGGACTGCGTGTTCAGTACGAGCTGTGTGCCCAAAGAACAAGCTGTGTGCCCGGAAATGAGCTGTGTGCCCAAAGAACGAGTTGTGTGCCTGGAAATCTGCTGTGTGCCTGAAAACGAGCTGTGTGCCCGGAAAACGAGCTATGTGCCCGAGAAACGAGCCGTGTGCCCGAAAAAGTGAGCTGTGTGCCCGAGAAACAAGCTGTGTGCCCGAAAAACGAGCTGTGCGCCTGAGACAAACTGTGTGAAAAGAATGAACCATGTGTTTAGAACAAGCTGTGTGCCAACTTAACAAAATACTGTGTTGTGAGTTGTGTGCCGAATAAGCAAAAGTATGGTGTGTGAATGTGTTTAGAACGAGCAGATAAAAAATACATAGCGAAAGCATAGAATGTGCAGGAAATGCAGAAAATGTAAAAGTGAAGTATGTACCTCTTGTGCCTAATGAGAGAGATGAGATTCTGGCTCCCGTAGTAGCAGATTCGCGGGTGCTCACCGATCGAAGTCAGTAAAATGATAAAAAGTGGTAGGAGGTAAAACATGCTCTGGGGGGTCGTACCTGTCGGGGTCAAAAGGCCGAATCCTCGGAGGCAGTGACATGATGTCTGGCTCGCCCCCGGCATGTGGAGAACCTCCCCCGCGATAGAAATGATCCGCCATTCAAAGAAATAAGCAAAAATGAGCCAAAATTACAAAAAGTCAACTCACGGGAAAGGAAAAAGTCAACAAAAGTCAACTCCCGAGAAAATGTGCCAAACTTTGAGACAAACATACCTCAAGTGGTGAAAATGAAGAAAGAAGCTCCGAAATCAAATTTTAATCGGTTCAAAGTGAAGAAAATCGAAAGTTTTCGCGAAACAACTTCGCGTGAGGCGTTGGAAAACGCATATAAAGCGCAGATCTGAGGGGAAAAATGGTCTAGGAAGGAAGAGGGGCTGATTTCGGCAGTGGGTGTGTGAGCAAAAGTGTTTTGGATGTGTGTATTTAAAGATCCGAGCATAAAAGGACCAAACTGCCCCAGTTTTGGTAAACTGGTCGGCCGACCAGGTTTTCTGGCAGGCCGACCATCCCTTGGGCAAAAACTAGTCGGTGGCACTGGTAGGTGGTCGGCCATCCTCCTGGGTGGTCTCCCAGGTCCCTTTGTTCCCCCTGTGAATTTTGGTGATAATTGGAGTCCCCGGCTCTCGAGAAAGTACAAGAAAAGTGCACTTTTCAGCGCGAAATGCCTCCGCCGAAACTTCAATTCAAGTCTTCAATGTATAGGCTCGTCGTTACTCGTCAAGAGCAAGGTGTATCCTTTTTGAGTACGTTGCGACCCCTCCGAGAGGTAAATCGGAGGTCGCGTTTGAGTTGCTCTCTTCGAAGCTTGCACTTCTTTACTCAACATTTTGTTTCAAGTATGCTTTTGAAGTTGTACTTATCTTGCGTTGTTATGCACACCACTTGCATTGTTGTGCACATTTCATTGGTATTATCATGCCTCATGCTTTGCATGCGTCGTCGCGCATGTTTCACTTGCATCGTTATACACTTTGCCATCGGCACCATACGTGTCCGCGTTTGATATAGCTCTGAACATATGTTGCTAACTTATTGTACCTATTGAGTTTCTTTCTTTTACAGGCACGATATTGTATGTACGGTTCATTCAAGAGAAGTTCTAGCCGGTTCAATTTGAACGTACCTTTTCTCCTCTCGCATGCGATGCATTAGGACATCTTCGGTTTCGAACATTCGGATGAGTTCTGGTGTTCATTCATACCTTTTCTCCTCTTGCATGCGGTGCGTTAGGACATTTTCGGTTTCGAACACTCGGATGAGTTCCGGTGTTGATTCATACCTTTTCTCCTCTCGCATGCGGTGTGTTAAGACATCTTCGATTTCGAACACTCGGATGAGTTCCAGTGTTCATTCATACCTTTTCTCCTCTCACATGCGGTGCATTAGGACATCTTCGGTTTCAAACACTCGGATGAGTTCCGGTGTTCATTCATACCTTTTCTCCTCTCGCATGTGGTGCGTTAGGACATCTTCGGTTTCAAGCACTCAGATGCGTTCTGGTGTCCATTTGTTCGCTTTCTCCTTTTGTGTTTGATACGTTGAGAGTTGTTTCATTTGAAACTCCAGGTGTTCTCGGTAGTCGCTTTTAGCCTTCTCCGCGTGAGACGCAGTGAGAATTGTATAATTTTCTTACATCCTTTCTGCATGAGATGTGGTTTGGCTCGTGTTTACTTGCTTTGCATAACATTCGCTTAAACTGTTGCATTTATTGTGTATATTTGCTTCATTACAGCGTGCTTTGCATGATCATAAGTTATGTTCGGCTTTCTGCATACCCCTTTGCATTTTTCCCCTGCCTGCAGGCACATCTCTTTGTTTATCTCGCCTATTTGTCTAAGTCTTTGGCCTTGTCAAAAATGGGTCGTCTCTAGGCTTTGACATTCACTCCCATCACTTATGACTTTCAAGTTATGTCAAAGAGGGGCAACTGTAGACACCCCATTTTTGACCGACCTTAAGACTCAGACGTCATCGATTGAGCGCTCGGTGATTGCGCATATTGTGCTCGTTCTGAGGTTTCGGAGTTTCGGCTGAGGTCCTTACTCCCGGACCTCGGGACCCTTTTTTTGCTTTGCCTCGGTTTGCGGACCAGGTCTTGCTTTCTCTTCCCGGAGGGAGAGAGAGGACTTGTAGACCATCTCTCAGTGGCCATAGGCTACTTTTCGTGATCGCAGGCCACTATTCCCATTTGGAGACTAGTTTCCGATTTTCGAAGCTGTCGGGCGTGCACCTCAGTTCGGGACCGCTTAACATTCTCCGTTTGGCACAGTTTTTGGCACACACCTTGTTTCCTCTGTCTAGAGGGACATTGCGGCCCGGGAGACCACCTTTGTGGTCGCACGCCATTTTTGGTGCCTAACAGCCTGTTTTCGGGGCACCCAGCCGTGCGTTTTGCCCCCCGAACCCTCGTTTTGCATCGGTGTTGGTTCATTTTTGGCATGAACTTTGTTTTCATTGTTTGGAAGGTGGTACAAGGGTGAGAAACCACATTTTCTCTTGGAGACCACTTCTCTCTCCTCCAGCCGATTTTCTTGTCGGGAAACTGGTCTCCTTGATTTTTGAGCCACATTTGCTGGTCTCCCAGCATACCACTAGCCTGCATTCAGTTGGGAGACCATCAAATGGGCTGGCCGACCAACTTTTTTTTGGGAGACCACTTGCCTTAGTCGGTCGACCAAGGGAAGTGGTCGGCGGACCACCTTAACTGGTCGGCCTACTCCCTCTAGTTTTGTCTCTATGAGTTGTTGCCAGCTGTGCCAGCTAGAAGGCACAGACTGGATCCTCCATACACGTGTATGGAGGATTTTCACCCTTGCTTTAGCTTCTTAAGGAAGCTTGAACCTTTGCTCTAGCTTCTTGAGGATGCTTGAACCCTTGTTCTAGCTTCTTGAGGATGCTTGAACCCTTGTTCTAGCTTCTTGAGGATGCTTGAACCTTTGCTCTAACTTCTTGAGGAAGCTTGAACCTTTGCTCTAGCTTCTTAAGGAAGCTTGAACCTTTGCTCCTCTATAAGAGAAGGCCTCTCTCTCCTTATACCAAGTTCCAAAAAAAATTGTTTAAGGCAAAATATATATCCCTCTCTATATCTCTACATTTTGGCCCTAAAGAGTGTGTTATTCTTAGGCCTTTGCACCACACCTCATAGCCTAACACCTCCACCATTGTTACTGAGTTCTTGGAGGGTCTTGAGAGGTCTCAAAGGTTGAGTTTTTTGGTCCAGAAGTTGCTGGTTTTTGCTGAGCTTCAAGGGTAATCATTTTCTCCATTTTTAAGCATTATTTTGATCCTTCTCTTGGCCTCATTTGCATGCTTATTTGAGGTTTGTTGTCAACTGAAAAAAGCTTTATTTTTAAGCATTATTCATGTTTGTTTAAGGCCATTTTCCTATTGGAGGTCATCTACCCTCTTGCATGTTTCATTTAGTCTTGTTTTGAACCATGCCTTAAGGCCTTTGTGTTGACCTTTTCTTGGCCTTTAGCCATTGAAATCCAGTGGATTTTCAGTGGTTGGCATGCTATTTTGAGGGCCTAAATTAGAGAGGGGAGACCCTCTTTCTTTTGGCCTTGTTTGTTGGCATTTTTAGCCTTTCAAAGGAGCCCATATTTCCACACTTCCTAGCCTTGGTTCAGGCCATTTTTAGTGACTTTTAGCACCTGCCTAAACTCTATCTAGGGCTAGTTTGGTCACCTCATGTTTGCCTCTTGCATGTGTAGAATAATCCTCTTCATAGCTTATCAAAGGAGCATGTCATTCTTGCATGTATTGGTTATGTTTCAGTGGATTTTTGGTCATTATTTGGCATATCATAGCTCTGTCTTTGGCTGGTTTAGTGGCCTCTTGAATGCTTCACATGCTTGTAGTGTAAACCATGCTCACTAGCTTACATTGCATGTTGTTTTGGCCTTTGATTCTAGCATATTTTGGCCATACTTCAAACTGATTTTGTTCATATTTTGGGCTGCCTTAGCTCACTTTTGAGGCCTCTTGGTCGAAGGATGCTTGCCATGCATACTTGTAGTGTAATGTCCTTGCCTATCCTTGAGTTTTGGAGCCCCTTGCATGCTCAACTTGAGTTGTTTCCATGTCTTGGCATCATTAAGCATGTTATTTCAAAGCCTATACTTGTGCCATGTACCCATGTTTTCCACTCTTGAAATGCGTTTGAGAGTTGTGCTTGTATACCTCATTTATGGGCCATTGCATGAGCTTCATTTTTGTGCATTTCAAGCCATCATCTTAGTCCGTTTTGCCACTGTTTTGGGCCTGCATAGGGACTATTTGGGGTTGGTTTGTTCATTTGGGCATCGCTTTGTATACCTCTAGTGTAATGCACTTCACTAGTTTCGGTATTTGAGCCATTCAACATGCATAACATGAGTTGTTTGCATGATTCGGGACCATTTTGTATGTCATTTCAGATCTAGAACATGTGTTGTTGTATGCCATATTTCATCCTTTCCATGCTTTCATATAGTTGTATCTTGTGCCCTAGGCTTTGAGCCCTTGCATCTTGCATGTTTGCATGTATTTTGTTGCCTCATTTTCATCATGTATGGCCACTAATTTGGGTGTGGCTGAGGCCCATTCATTTTGGTTTAAGTCCATTTTGCATCGAGTATGCCATGGTAGTTCATAGCATTGAGTATGCCGCGTTGTCGCATGTTTGATCATTGCATTGCGCATGCCTTGTTCACTTCATTGTGTATGATAGTCTTCACATGTGTATTGTGTATGACATATAGTATCATGTGCATTGAGTATGCCATTGTTAGTTCGTAGCATTGCATATGCTAGTTTACATGTTTGCACGTCATCCTTTGCATGTTTGCATGACTTGGTTACATCGCCTTAGGATTGCATGCTTGAGGTCGCATTGTGCATGCCATTCTACTCGTTGCATTGCGTTTGGAATAGGAGTTAGTCCAAACACGGGAAACGAGGGACGTTTCATACTCTAAGTGATGAAACGTGCCTCGATTCTCGGTCGCCGACACTCTTGACTAACACATGATGGAGTTTAGGCATTTATGTGTTTATATGTGCATTCATTTTACATTGAGTCGTGCAATCTGACTCCTCAGCCATCATGCATCGAGATGCGTGATTGATGGCTCAAGAATTAAGGACTACACTCCCTAGAGCATATGCAATGATAGGGAGAGTGGTCGTGCACACATGTGTTGCAAATACCTTGCTTTCTCTCTCTCTTGCCTTTGTTGCAGAAAATACAAAAACCAGGAGAAGAAACTGGTCAGCCGACCAGGTTTTCTGGCAGGCCGACCACCTTTTCTGGTTTTCACCACCAAGGGTGGTCGGTAGGTGGTCTCCAATGCTTATAGCTGATCGGCAGCCTCCCCCGAGATTCCCAGGATAGAGTTTCATCTCCTTGGAGCTTTGTGCAAGTTTCTGAAATCAATTGCAAACAAAGGTGAGCCGGGGCATCGCGATGGATTTCCTGACAAGGCAACTCGAGCATGCATGCATCCTTTATCATTCAAAGCAGAGCTGAGGCAGCCCATTTTACATAGTTTGCATGCTAGTTTAGTTAATTTGTTAATTAGTTAGTGTTGTGTAATAATTAGTTAATTCGATTCTGTATTAACAATTTGCCGAATTTGGACTCTTTGGTGATTTATCAATCTTGCATTGCACTTTTCGAGATTAGATTCAGAACCGTGACATCGAGTCCGAACTGTAGTGAGCCCAATGAACAAAACGGGATTTTCCTGGGACGTTCGGGTACGTCTACAGAAACATAGATGAAAGTCCAGATTTGGCAACTTTTAGAAAATTCATTTTATAGCAAAACCTTTTGTCAGAAATGATCTGCGTCATCAGATCTCAGAGTCGCCACCTAACATTTTTGGAAAATTAGGAAACCCATGACTCGTGCCAAGGCCACTGTTCATCATAACCAAAGTTGTATCGGTTCAGAACCTTAGGTATGAGAGGGGAAGGTCATTAATTGAGCACCCACACTCACCCGATCAAAAGATCGGCCTTTACTAAATCATGATATGAATTTTATTTATTTTATATGTTCATATTTCAATTATTTAATAAATCCTAAAAATTACTATATGAAGCATACAAGTATAGAATATGTTATTTATTTTGGAATAATTTGAGTTCATGTAGTTTTGAAAGAGTTTTGGACATGTATAACCCAAATAAATTGAGTTTACAAACATGAAAATCAACACTATTTCAAATTAAACGACACAACCTCCATCCACTGGCATTCATACAGTTATATCAAGTAAGCAAGTAGCCACAAGGTAGGATATTTAAACATAATAAGAAGAACGCACACAAACGGGATGCTAAAGCATAAAAACTTACATATTTACTGACATCCCTCGAACAGCTACAAAACAAAGTTAGTAAAATATACATGATCTTATATACAAAATCCTAATGTAATTCACTCATGAGATGTAACTAAAGATTCGACTTTCTAAGATATGACATGTGAATCATCTTAAGAACATGAGGTAGCGCACATAATCACATAGGAATTGATTAAATCTACAAATGCAAACTTAGACGAATCAAGATGCATGGAACATAGATGCAAAGCATAGATATAACGACAAAAAAATAAAATAAAATAAACATGATACATATTTACAAATAAGGAAAGCAAGTAAAAGAACGGGATAGAAAGAAGTGGGGCGAGAAATTATTACAACACTTTGAATAAATTATTATAAACCAAATTAGAGGGGGAGGTGAGGAGAATATTACAATAAAATAAAAACCTCACAATACACTCAAAATAAAAATAAACAAAAGACGGGGAAAAAAAGTTTCATGTGCGTTGGAAACCACCGGAGGTTGGTTAACATTGGAAGACAATGCCGTCTTGTCCAAACGAAGCTAGCCGGCCAGCCAACTAGGCCTAGCAAAACCTGTCTTATTGCGAAACCAAGAAAATGAACAAATAAGAAATATGTAGGTGGCTCAACTAACCACTACTAATTAGATTAAAAACAAAAAAAAAACAAATATAAAATAAAAAAAATGTAAGCTTACAACAAAACTAACATGAACCTAAAATAAGAAAATAAATATAAGGTAAAACATGCAAGATTACAACAAAACTAATATGAGACTAATACAAAAAAAAATATAAGTTAGGAAATGCTAGATTACAACATAATTACTACAAAACTAAAACAAGAAAACAAATATAAGATAGAACATGCAAGATTATAACAAAACTAACATGAACCTAAAACAAAAAAAGAAAATATAAGGTAGAACATGCAAGATTACAAAAAAACTAATATGAGACTAATACAAGAAAAATATAAGTTAGGAAATGTTAGATTACAATACAATTACTATGAAACTAAAACAAGAAAGTAAATATAAGATAGAACATGCAAGATTACAATAAAACTAACATAAACCTAAAACAAGAAAGCAAATATGAGGTAGAACATACAAGATTACAACAAAACTAATATGAAATTAAAACAAACGAAATAAATAAATAAATAAATAAATAATTATGAGCTAAACAAACCACTTAGATTACAAAAATACACTATGAAATATAAAGTAAGAAAATAAATATGAGATAAACAAACCACTTGGATTATAACAAAATACTTTGAAATAAAAAGTAAGAAAATAAATATGAGATAAAAAATATAAGAAAATGAAAAACTAGAAATTCACCTTTCAAAGAAAGATCGAATTTCTTGATTTCCAAACTTCCTCTTGATCACCCTCAAGTTTAGTAAGTGTGTTCTCAATCCTCAATTTGAAACTATAATGGAACTCTGGGTATGTATGGTGGGAAAATGGCTTACTCTCTTATTTTTTTCTCACTTTCAACAACACTTACTCTTTCATTTGATCAATCACTACTGAAATTTAGCTTTTTCAGAATTTTTGGAGGAGTTTTGAGTGTAGGAAAGGTGGAATTTCAGTTTGTATGGAAGGTATGGGGTGTATATGGAAGATAGGATTGTTTTTGGCTTAAAAATTCAAATTTTCTCTCTTTTTTCACCATTTTCTCACTCTTTTCTCTTCAATTTCGTGGTTCTCCCCCTCTTTTACAATATGATCATTCTATATAGGCAATGAGGGAGAGTAAAGGTCAAAAAGAAGGTGGGAGACAAGAATGTTATAGGAGAGCAAATTTTCAAGGTGGTTGCATGGGATACTCCTTTATGGATGCAAACAAAAACCTCTTTTTGACAATGGAGGATCATTAGGTACAATGGAAGATGAGTGGGTGCACTTGAATGGATCAGAAAATAAGTAAATGGGGTATCCCAACTGAACCAAAACCAAGAAAAATGAGGCTGCTGTTGTTTTTGGCCGAGTCAACAAAATCTGCTATTAAGCCCAACTTTAAACGAGCATATCTCCCTTATCCGGACTTGGTTTTAAGTGATTCTTGGGTCTAAATTGAATCTCCAAAAGTTTACTTTCCAATGGTAGTGGCCTTACATTTAAATTCCAAATGTACAAAGATATATGCCTAATTTAGTGAAGGCTGTTCATTTCCCTCGGGCCAGGTCAACAAAATCTGCTCTTAAGCCCAACTTCAAATGGGCATATCTCCTTTATCTGGACTTGGTTTTAGGTTATTCTTGAGTCTAAATTGAAGCCCCAGAAGTCTGCTTTCCAATGGTGGTGGTCTCACATTTAAAATTCAAGTGTACAAAGAGATATGCCTAATTTAATGAAAGTTGTTCATTTCCTTCTTAACAATTTGATGCTCATCGTTTCCCTAAATCAGTTTTCTTCCATCCCCTCATGTTTCCTTCAAATCCAAACCTATCCAAACCTATAAAGAAGATGTTTTTCAAATATTTTTTTTTTAAAGAGTTCACCTTCCTTCCATTTATTTCTACTTTGTCCTTACTCGGTTTACTGAAAAGTGCAATATTTTAATTAAAATGGGAGCCTCAGAATATCGTAGAAACGTTTGAAAAAATATTTTGAAAAGTGGGTTTTAAGGTCTAAAATAGTTTGGCCAAAAATGTGTGAAGGTTGGATTAAAGCTCAAATTTCATTTTTCTTGTTGAGGACTGCTGGGGAACACATTCTGATTGTCATCATCGGGTAATCAACAGAAAGCGCCCTAGTCTTAGAGCTGGTCAAAATGGGGTGTCTACAGCTCCCAAGCTCAAAACTCAATTTCAAAATCTTCAAAACACATCCTTTTGAACCAAAACTTAGTAAAACATTGAGAAACTCATACTACATGATGAATTACAAATTATTTTGCAAAATCAAGCCCAAAAGCTATGCCAATTGTAGTAAACAAAACTTGAAACTTAGATAACATAACTTACATGTAATGTCATGAATTCCAACCTTCCAAAACATGATCAAATGAGTCATTAAGCTCAAAAACAAGTTGAATTCTTTGAACAAAACTAAGATATGAACATGCATGTGAGAACTCTTGTAAAAACAACTTCAAAACTTCATGATATGCACATGCATGTATAATTTGAGTTACAATTCTTTAACCGCAGCTCATTCTCATGTTAGTCCACTCCTTTACTTGAATTCTTACAAAAATTTACTCAATTACACAACTAAGGGTTAGACTTCTTACCTTAGATGCTCAACTATGGTCTCTCTAGAGTTATTTGTTTGAAATTCCTAGCCAAATCTCCAAATTCTCAATCAACTCCTATGTTGAAGCCACTCTCCTCTTAGTCTCTCTCTCTCTCTACACGTTTGAACTCAATCAAGAGGAAAATGGAGTGCAAAAAGTGTATATGAGGTGTTGAGGTAGCCTTATATAGGCTTGGCTAATAGCCTAATTACTTTGTTAATCAGTTAATCAATTGGGCATTAATTTATTCTAATTTAATCGTTCCGAATTGAATTTCAATTAAACCTACCACAAACTTCTATAAATTTCAAATAACACATAAATCAAGTCAATTTCTGAGTTGGATGCTGATAAGGCTTTCAATTCGCAAACCGAAATAGGAACATGAATAGATCTTCCTACAAGAGATAGATAAAAGTACAAATAATGCATCACACATGCAATTAATTCAGGATTTGATCTCAATAACTTATTAAACATATTAAATCATGGATTAACGTTAATCATGGGTCGGGGATATTACAGTGTAGCGCCTAGATGCGAGCAAGAGTGGGAGCAGCTTCGAAGGAGACCTAATAACTTAGAAAATAAACTTCCCTGAGGACTAAGGGGACTCTCTCGCACCGCTGCTAACTTCAATTATTGGAAGAAGACTAGCAGAACGACCAAAGGTCTAAAGGCGACGCACCTTCCCTGAAGATGACTGTCCAGCGGCATTGGAAATAGTAGATATTGGAAGGTGACCAGGTGAACTGACCTCGCGAGAAAGGCCAAAGCAGTCTACACCTTCATGTCGCTTCAAAAAGAGGTCGTCCATATGGTAGTCCTCAACATTCAAATCTGGCACAACAGTAGTGTCTATGCCCACATAAAAGTCTCGTGATCCTCAAAGATTAGCTGGCACCTCAGGAAAGTGAATGGGGTACAGATCAACGAGCTACTCAGAAGTTATTGAGGCAACTAGGTCTGAAGCATCAGCAACAGTAGTAGCACCATAAATGGCCAGGTTGACAGCTACCTCTATAAGTTGGGCCAAGTTTGGGAGGCCCACAGCAGGAACAACCGTTACATCTGTTCCTCCTTCAGCAACTTGAAAATTGGGAAGTGGGGTCTGTTGAACCAATGGAGACTTAGTAGACTAGGAAGAACCCCCAGATATAGCTCCCAAGGGGGGTGGTGCAACTTCCAGTGGCTCTCTTGCGCTATGCTCTTCTCTTGGAGTCTTAGGAACAAAATCATCCCCGCCGACGGAGAAACGGTTAGAATGAATAGAATCAGTAGGGTTTGGAGGTTCTGCACCCTCAACAACTACACCACCCGCTGCAACTTCCACAGCAGGGGGGACTTGTTCATTTTTAGCAAAGGGGTATCATGACCTCCTTCCATGTCTGCAACCTCAACATCTAGCTCAAACTCAACAGCTGGCTTAGCCTCAGTAGTCGGTTCGACCTCAGCACTTGGTTCTTCTTTAACCGTTTGGAAGTACCATTCTACAAGTTCTGAGTCTTGTGGCCCTTGAAGCAATGGGAAGGTCGTCGTCTGAATCTGAGAAAATTCTAATGGCAGTAGAATAACCTCCGGGGCCCGAATGTGGTATGGTCAATGGGCCTTGAAAAGGAAAAAAGATCATGTGATTACTAAAGTAAAGATTAAAATAAAATAAAAAAACCCAAAAAAGTATGAAAAATACAGAATATTTTCTAAGTATGGATACCTTTCGGAGTCTCTTCTTACTTGGTGAGGCATGGGCCTCAACGACTGATGTTGCTACTCCCTGGACTGCCTTCAAGCAAGAGCAGGTCATGCACACTGATATACCGATTTGGAGAGGAGCAACTTGCAAAGGCTGGATGGACATTACCCCAAAGGGGCTCATCTACTGCAAGCAAGGACAAAAGCTTGAAACGAAAAATACACTAGTCTGCTTCCCCTGACCAAAAGGGAGACGAAGGGATATATCAGGTTGTGAAATGGGTTCCATTGCAGGAATAACTAAATCACTGTTGTAAAAATTGAAGAAAGAGTTGAGGTTGCGATGCCAGAATAATCTGTTACTAGGAGTGAAGGCACCTTTTCTTCCGAGCGAGGGCAGCTCTATGAGGCCTAAATCCTCTACAAGTAAAGCAGTATAATCACGAGCAAATCACTAAAAGCTCTTATGAAAATCTGCCTGAGGCGGAGGAGCATGCAAGACACCCTGATCCATGCCAAACTGCCTAAGGACCCTGTCCGGTCGATAGATGACGCTGGATATGCCCTCCTCGTTCTATACGAGCAGAAATCTAGAGCGTATCATAGCAACAATAAGGAGGGAGTTGGCCTGGACACTGTCGAGAGAGAAATCAATATGATGGACCTCAGAGAAATAAAATGAAACAACAAAAATGCCTGGAAGAAGCTAGGTAAAGGGGCAGAACACGCACTCCTCCATGCGGTCAATGTAGTCCACAGAGGGTCCGTCGGTGCCAACACCAGACTACCTAGAGATGCAAGGGAGTGAATGGCACTTGTCTTGTGATGGGCCATCCCTCTGCATCTATGACAAGACGACCCTCTGTATCAAGAACTTCGTCAGTAAAAAATGGCTCATGTTCTTTGTTGGCGGGACCCATAGCAGGGAATCGCTCGTAGAAAAATGTGGTCAAGAACTGAGTTTGAACGAAGCTCCATACATCATAGCAGCCCATGGATCTCTCCATGTCCGAATGAATGAGGTCCAGATGGAAGTATAAATTCCCCAAGAAGAAGGAAGCGAAGGGGATCTAACTGCCGCTGCAAAGTTTGACAGCAAGGGGAAACACCAGAGGATTAATGCTCTCAGCAGGGTTACTGGGGAGGACAAAAAAGGAGATAAAATAGCTAACAAAAGCGGCTAAGTACAAGTTGCCGCGGTAGCCCAACCCAGCTATGGACTCGCGACTGTCTTCGGTAATGTCACCCACAACCGATTGCATGTCCTTGAAAAAATGCTTCAACCAAGAGAGGTAGGTGGTCTTGTCCCTCTTGGGCCTCTCTTGAAGGAATTCCCCAGTCCTCAGATCGTACCAAGAGCCACGTTTTCTTACCTCTCAAAAGGCACCTTGAAGAGTAGTGACAACAGTCTGTTCCGCAGTAGTCAAAGACGGGGGAATCAAAAGGGAGTCCCCACGGGTGCTCAACCGAAGCAGAATAGCAACATCTTCAAGGGTTGGGGCTATCTCCCCCCAAGCTAGCACGAAGGTGTGAGTGTCGTGGCTCTAGCAGGAAACAATCATATCAGTATTGGTCTGTACCTTGCGCCTAAACAACTCCATCAAGATCAAAATGGTGTTGAAGAGACGAACATCCCTCAAACGCTACTCGAAGCCGTCATCTGCAATGATGTCATCAATCCAGAGGGATCAACCTGCTGGAGCGCCCAAGTGAGTGTGGTAATAAATATATGAATGAGGAAAATAGTCGCGCTCTATACGAAATCGCAACACGGAGGCTGGGTTCACCATGTCAACATCATCCAAAGAGGTCTCACTAAAAGGAAGCAAAGGCTTTTCCAGAGAAGGGGCGTCAGGGACAAAGGAATCAACTGCCTTCCAGAATGGGTCGGCAAGTCCCCCAAAATATGGGGCCCTCCTCCACTCAGTACTGGGTGGGACAGCTCTGTCGGATAAAAACCTAGTGGTAGCTATAAAAAAGATTAAAGAAAGAGAAAAAAAAACTTTGGAAGGTAAGGGCCAGAGAGAGAAGAAGACAATGAGATAATAAAGTGTATTGTGGCAGAAGTGGGGGACCAGTGAACCCAAGAGATGCTATTTATAGAGAAAGCGGCAAAAAGGTGCCAACACACCTCCCTAGGCCCATCATGATTGTTAGTCAAAAGGCACCTTTCCAGAGCCATTATGACTTTGTAGAAAACTGATGCAATTTTTTACTCAACCAATGCAACCCCTGGGTTACTTGCTAACATCATGTACGCGCGGGAAACAAGGAGCGTGTCCCCCACGGGCGCAAGGGGAAAATGTAAAGGGTCAGAAATTAAGCCCCAAATTAAGTATGGGCCTAAGTGCTGAGGTTGCCCTTCTGAGATGACTAGGAATGAAAAAAGAGCATGGACTTTAGGGAAATGGGCCAATAGTGGACCGAAGCAGGTCCGACCCACTGAGGGTCCAAACGGACTCCGCGAAGGAAAATGCCTAAGTCAAGTTGCAGAAGCAACACATGCGACGGTCAAGTTGCAGAAGGAACACTTGCGGCGGTCAAGTTGCTGAGGCATTTTCCCTCAGCGTTGCCATTCCCCAATAATGTCGGTTCAGCCACCATCTGAAGTTGCTGAGGGAAAGAGAAAGTCGAAGCAACTAAGTTGCAGAGGCGACACTTGCGACGGCCAAGTTGCAGAGGCACTTTGTCTGAATGCCACCATTCCAAGTATTGTCGATGTCGCTGCCATTCCAAGTATTGTCGGTTCCGCCGCCACCTGGAGTTGCTGAAGGAAAGAGAGAACTGAAGCAACTAAATTGCAGAGGCATTACTTCCAGTGCCCAAGTTGCCAAGGCATTTTGTCATCTCCACCATCTCCAATATTGTCGGTTTTGCCATTTGAACTTGCCACGGGAAATGACTGCCGTAGCAACTATAGCCGTTACAACCAACTTGCGAAGGGAACATCCCGCCAAGGTGATAGCAGCCTTTGGAGAAAGCTTCATGTGATAACCCTGTCCCTTATTATGCTAATTGGTCCTTAACACAAATGTGATTATGTGTTTTGATATGATTTTGTGTGCCATTATGTGAAAATATGTGGTTTTGAATTTCTATCTGTTCACTGTAGGAATATCTATTTAATTGTCTGCTCTGGAAATTAAATTGAAAGCCTTATCGGCCACAGAACCCGAAATTGATTACGCCATTGTGATTGGCATAATTTTTAGAGCCTACGGTGAAATTTAATTGGAAATTGATTCGGATCAAATTAATTGGATTAAAATAATGACTTAGTGCTCAAATATGTAATGTTAATGATTGTAATTAAGTGAAATGGTATTTAGTGGAGCATTTTACACCAACCCCTATCTTTTTCTTCATTTGGTCGAAATCAACTCCAAGAGAGGAGAGGGAGAGCCGAATTAGAGAGGGAAGGTGTAGAAGATTGAGGTTTTGGTCTTGAGGCTTGGAGATTTTGGAAGATTACTCAAGAAATTACTTTGGATTAAAAGGTTTGAGCCTCTAGGTAAATGGATTCATGAATATTAACTTGTAATTTGTGAATTAAAGATTGATTGGTGATCAAGAATAAGAGTTGTGCATTAATTGATGAATTTGAAGTTAAAAATGCACATGCATGTACAGGATCACCATGATTTTACGTAATCAAACATGTATTAAGTTGAATGTGGAAGTATGAGTGTTAAATCATACATGCAAGCATGTTTTTGTTGAGTTTCATGAGAATGAACACCATTTGCATCAGCTAGGTTGAGAATAAGGGTAATACATCACATGCATGTACAAATTATAAGAATAGGAGCTATGAATGCATGAATTTGCATGTTGGAAATGAGTTTGATGTCAATTGGGACATGAATGTGTTTGATTTATGGAATTGAGCTCCATATTGATGTAAATGGGTGTTTGTATCATGATAGCATAAACATATTTGAAGTTTGAGCCAAAAAAATGTAAGTTGGATTGGTTTGAATGCTGAATTTGAGCTCAAGAACGCAGCTGGAAAACCCAGAAAATTGATGTCCGCTCGAGCGAGGAAAACGCCGCTCGAGCGTGAATTTCGTGCTCCCAGCACTTTTTGCAGACATGGTGTCCACTCGAGCGGAGAAGTTCACGCTCGAGCGGGGAGCCACGTAAAGAGGCCTTCCGCTCGAGCGCCAGAATGCACGCTCAAGCGTAAATTCGACATAGCCAGTACTTTTGCAGGCCTCTTGGGTCCGCTCGAGCGGGGAAGTCCATGCTCGAGCGGGGAACCTGTTTTTTGAAATTTTGTTTATGCATTCTGTGTTCCGTTTTCCATTTCCTTTCACTACTAAGCACTCTTAGACATACATTGAGCATTGTAAATGAGTTAGAAGAATAAGAATTAAGCCTAAAGAGGAATATGTGAATTAAGAACGGATTGGATCGGTTGTGACCCATATGTGTTATGTGATGTGTAGGGTCAAGCTCCAGGGCAAATCAATCAGCCGATCACTGTGAGTAATATCTAACAAAGATATCTGAAATGTGTTATTGTCCAATTGCTTACGTCCATGTAAGTTTTATAAGATTCGTTGATTCGATTGACATAAATGATTGGGCCGAAGGCCGATCGACATAAATGATTGGGCCTAAGGCCATTTTGACACAAATGAAAGTTTGACATGAATGAATGGTCCAGAGGCCAGTTTGACATGAATGAATGGGCCAGAGGCCAGTTTGACATGCATGAATAGGCCAGATGCTAGTTTGACACGCATGAATAGGCCAGAGGCCAGTTTGACATGCATGAATGGGCCAGAGGCCAGTTTGACACGCATGAATGGGCCTGTAACAACCCTCATCACTGATCACTGATCGATTACTGATTACTGCTAAACTGAGACTGATTCTGATTGGTAATTGAACTGATTGAAATACTGAACTGACTGACTGAAATCTGAAACTGATTGATTGAATATATCTATTTGAATTGCATTTCTATCTGTTTGACTGTTTGATTATATGTTTATGTTTTTATGTTTAAACTGCAAATTGAAGGCCTTATCGGCGACCGAACCAGAAATTGATTAGTATTTCATGATCAGTAGAATTTATGTGATTTAATGATGTATTTATCTGAAATGGGATTTAGTATGATTAAATTAGATTAAAATAAGCTAAACTAAACAAGTTACATTATTTACGGAAATGCCATTGTGAGTGGGCCCTTATTATAACATATTTGAGCCTTCAAAACATTTGTTCAGCTCATTTCCTTGAGCCATAACCGACCAAGAGTGAGAGGAAGTGAGAGTTTGAGTTCAACTTGTTGATTTTGCTTGGAAATTGGAAGAAATTGTAGGAGATTTGCCTACTTGAGCCTCTAGACTTGTATTTAAGGAACCTAGGTATGAATTTTATCCTTTTAATTGTGTCTTTAAGTTGATTCTTGCATGGTTCATGTCAAGTTGAAGAGCTAAGTCATAATTTAGTTCTACCATGTTGAATTGAAGCTCATTTCATGCATGCATGTTTGTATTGTTTCATTTTAAGTTGTTTTCATGGCAAAGTGTTACATGTATGTTCATATTATGTTTAAGTCCATGATTTCATCTTGTTTTGAAAAGAATTGGCTCATTGGAGCTAGCATTGAAGCTTGAAGTGGTTTTAACTCATGCATGTCATGCTTGGATTATGTTCTTGAATTTTGGTTTGAAAATGAGTTTAATTGATCTTTCTTTGGGTTTTGATTTTACAAATTGAGCTTTGAATCCTGTTTAACTATGAGTTTTGAAGTGTTTTCCAGAAAATGAGCCCAAGAGGATCGAATTTATTGCTTTGAAAGTTGAATTTGAGCTTGAGGTTCAAATCTGGGAATTCCAGATTTTGAACTCACGCTCGAGCGGGGTGACTGGCGCTCGAGCGTGGAAATCGTGCTCCCAGCATTTTGTTCTATTTTTGAGTCAACTCGAGCGGGGTAATTTACGCTCGAGCGGGACCTTGTGTTTTACGCTCGAGCGGGTGTCGAGCGCCCAATCGAGCGTGAATTTCACCTATCCAGCACTTTTGATTGTTTTGAAGTAAGCTCGAGCGGTTGAGTCTGCGCTCGAGCGGAAACCTTTGTCTACATGTCCGCTCGAGCGGATTAACCTACGCTCGAGCGGGACCCCTGTTTTTTGAAAATTCTGAAAATGCTTTTAAAGTGCATCTTTGCATCCTCATTTCATCCTAGGCATTCTTAGGCCTAGTTTAAGGCATCTTAATGAGGATATAGATGTAAAACCACACCGAGGTAAATTAGGGATTAAGTTATTATTTTCCCAACTATGTAGCTTAGTGTGTGTTCAACCTGTATACTGTGTAGGGGTGGCGACTGGGGACGCGCTCTAGCTTTACTGTAGCCCAGAACTCTGTGAGTAACAACTGTGTAAAGATATGTTCAAAAATGATTATCTTCTGAACAATTGAACTGTACTGTTTCTGAATTGATACTGTTAATAGAATGAATGTATGTCCTCTATTCTGAACTGTATTGTGGCATCCTTAGCAACTACTGTTATTGACTGTTACTGTTATAGAGATCTCTGTCGGTTCCCTTGTTGGAACCACTACTGTTTACTGATTGATGGCCATCATTGACTGTTCGGTCTTTCAAGACCTACTGTTTACTGTACTGTTATGCTAATGGATGTACCACACATGACTGTACTGACTGAACGACTGAAATACTGATTTAATGAACAATTTTCACTACTGTAAGGACATTCACTCTTAACCTCTTTACGCATTGTGTTATTCACTGGGCTTTAGCTCACTGCTCATATATATATGTAGGTGTACAGGCACCAGACCGTGGCTAGAAGCGTCGGGGTAACTCCAGTTTTGTCAAGCCAACCACTGTACCTCACTACGAGGTTCCGAGCCTGTCAAGCTATGGCTTAGGGGTGTTTGAAATTCCCCCATCTGTTTTGTAGTAACTGCGTTGAATTGTATAGACTGTACTGTACTGTTTAATAGGGACTAAGTCCCTGTTCTGAATGATTGTATACAATGTACATACTGTTTTGTCACCGACTGCATATATGTATGGAAAGTCTTTTTGGCATACAGATTATCACGGCTCATTGGACATTGTCTATTTACTGTTTTGGCTTCCGCCATGCCCCTGTACTCTGTTTTACTGTATTACTGTTAAGAAAGCCTTCGGTAATCTCTGATTACTGGCCGGTTACGGTGCTAAACCTATAGGGGCGGGTTTGGGCTGTGACAGAGTGGTATCAATGCGATACTTACCATGAGTTATACCGCACACACATGTCCAAATGAGCTATAGGATGTCCTAGAAAAGCGATTAGGGCATTACATGAGCATGAAAAGTGTGTGTGGCTATGACATGACTAAATATATGCTAATGTGATAAACTGTTTAAGTATGCAACTGCTTATGTTTAAAATTGCTTTAACTGCTTATAGTGAAATGGATAATACAAGAACTGCAAATGAATCTGAATCCTCATCCTCTGAGGCGAGAATAGCAAGACTGGAAAGCATGATGGAATTAATAACTGAAAGACTAGAGCAACAACAGAACCAACAACCCCCACCTCCTCCTCCGGTACAGCCGGAACAGAATGTGAATGTTAATGATGGGGACATAATTGCTCTTACCCAAAAGTTCAGTAAAATGAAACCACCGTCCTTTCAGGGAGGCCTTGAACCGTTAAAAGCTGAAGCATGGGTTCTTGAGACTGAAAAATTGTTTGAGGTTTTTTCGTGCTCTGAAGCACATAAAGTACTGTTGGCCACCTTTACCATGTAAGAAGAGGCTAGAAGGTGGTGGATGCTTATCCGCGATGATAACACTGTAATGACTTAGGCTCAATTCAAAAGAGCCTTCTTCGAAAAGTATTTCCCTCAGTGTGTTAGGGACAGAAAGGTAATTGAATTTGAACAGCTGAGACAGGGCACAATGTCCGTTATTGAATATGAGACAAAATTTACTGAACTTGCCCGTTATGTACCACACATGGTGGACACTGATTATAAGAAGGCCAGAAAGTTTGAAAGCGGCCTTAATGTTGCAATACTAGACAGAATAAATGTTCTGAAATTACCAAATTATGTAAATGTTCTTGACCAAGCCTTGATGGCTGAATCGAACATCGAGGCACTGAGAATTGAGACACCAGCATCTAAATGGCGTGCTAAAAGGCAGGGTTTTAAATTCAAGAAAGGCAAGCATAACCCATTGAACAAGAAACAGAATACAGGGTCAACAACTAGCCCCAGCCAAGGGAGTGGTTTCATACCACCCTATTCTAAGTGTGGCAAGAAGCACAAAGGGATCTATTACAAAATATCTGGAGCCTGTTACAGGTGTGGCAAGGTGGGCCACATGGTGAAAGACTGCCCCTCTGCTCCACAAGCCAATAGTAAAGCTGCACCAAGCGTGGCAGTATCAACTGTTGCACCAAAATCGAACCCCAAAGTTACCGGGAAAGAGCCCATGAGGCAGGGTCGAGTGTTCGCCCTAGTACCGGGAGACGTGCAGAATACCGAGACCGTTATGTCAGGTATTCTCTCTATTTGTACTCAAAATGCTTATGTACTGATTGATTCGGGGTCTACGCATTCATATGTGTCGCATGCTTTTTCGCGAAAACTGAATAGACCATTAGAACCCATGAATTATCTGTTAGCTATATCATCACCCGTTGGGGGATCCATGACTTGTGCATATATGTACCGGGAAAGAGCCCATGAGGCAGGGTCGAGTGTTCGCCCTAGTACCGGGAGACGTGCAGAATACCGAGACCGTTATGTCAGGTATTCTCTCTATTTGTACTCAAAATGCTTATGTACTGATTGATTCGGGGTCTACGCATTCATATGTGTCGCATGCTTTTTCGCGAAAACTGAATAGACCATTAGAACCCATGAATTATCTGTTAGCTATATCATCACCCGTTGGGGGATCCATGACTTGTGCATATATGTACCCTGCTTGTGAAATTATTGTTGGAGATGCACATTTGTTTATTGATTTACTGCCACTGAACATTAATCATTTTGACGTAATATTGGGAATGGACTGGTTAACGAAATACCATGCTACTATAGACTGTGTAATGAAACAAGTAGTTTTTCATCCACCTGGTTTACCCGAATTTGTGTTTAATGGGGTTGGAGTAGTACCTCCTCCGTATTTGATTTCATCTGTAAAAGTTGTTAAATTAGAAAGGGGTGTAAAGGATATCTGTGTTCTGTATTGACTGTATCTACTGATGATAATGCTAACATGAACAGTATTCCTATAGCCAGAGAATTCCCAAATGTTTTTCCAGATAATCTGTCAGGGGATTTGATTGACAGAGAGATTGAATTTACCGTTGATGTGATTCCGAGAACACAGCCAGTATCTAAAGCTCCTTACCGAATGGCTCCAACTAAACTGAAAGAATTGAAAGTGCAACTGCAAGAACTGTTAGACAAAAAGTTCATCAGGCCTAGTACCTCACCATGGGGCGCACCTGTTTTGTTTGTGAAAAAGAAAGACGGCTCACTGAGACTGTGTATTGACTACCGTGAACTGAACAAGGTAACTGTGAAAAATAAATACCCATTGCAACGTATTGATGACTTATTTGATCAGTTACAGGGTGCTCAAGTGTTCTCTAAGATCGACCTTAGATCAGGATACCATCAGTTGAAAGTTAAACCAGAAGACATTGAAAAAACTGCTTTTCGAACGAGGTATGGACATTACGAATTTTTAGTTATGCCTTTCGGAGTTACCAATGCACTTGCTGCATTTATGGACCTCATGAACAGAATCTTTAAACGATACCTTGATGACTTTATTGTTGTGTTCATTGATGACATACTGATTTACTCCAAAAGTATAGAAGAACATGAACATCATCTGAGACTTGCCCTACAGACCCTAAGAGAACAGAAACTTTATGCTAAACTGTCTAAATACGAATTTTGGCTTGATCATGTTATGTTTTTGGGCATGTTGTTAGCAAAGATGGAATTTCTGTTGATCCGTAGAAAATTGAAATTGTGGTAAACTGGCCTAGACCAACAAATGTGACAGAAGTCCAAAGCTTTTTGGGACTAGCCGGGTATTACAGAAGATTTGTCAAAGATTTCTCCAAAATTGCCTTACCGTTGACTCAGTTAACTCAGAAGGGGATATCATTTGACTGGACTGACCAAAGGGAATCAGCATTCCAAGAGTTGAAAACTCGACTTGTAACTGCACCGATTCTTACCCTACCTTCAGGTACGGATGGTTTTACTGTATTTAGTGATGTTTCTCATAAGGGTTTGGGATGTGTTTTAATGCAGAATAGGAGAGTTATTGCTTATGCTTCCCGACAACTGAGACCGCACGAAAAGAACTACCCGACCCCTGATCTGGAACTTGCTGCAGTAGTATTTGCACTGAAAATCTGGCGTCACTACCTGTATGGGGCGACATGTGAAGTATATACCGACCACAAGAGTTTGAAATATTTCTTCACATAGAAAGAACTGAACATGAGATAGCGGAAATGGCTAGAACTGATTAAAGACTATGACTTATAGATTTTGTACCATCCGGAAAAAGCCAACACCGTTGCCGATGCACTAAGTCAGAAATCGATTGAAAATTTAGCCTGTTTGCTTACCGGGCAGAAGGAATTGCTTTATGACCTTGAAAAATCTGAAATTGAAATCGTTTTGCGAGAACAAGGTGGAACCTTAGCTGCTATTTCTGCTCAACCAGCACTGATTGAAGAGATTAAAGAGAAACAGCAACTGGATGACTTCTTGAAGAAGATCATCGAAGAAAAGGAAACTAAACCAAGACCGGGTTTCAAATTTGAAAATAATGTACTAAAATTTCAAGAAAGACTGTGTATATCAAATGATACTGAACTAAAAAGAAGAGTTCTGCAAGAAGGCCACAATTCAAAACTGTCTATCCATCCAGGGAACACGAAAATGTACCAAGATTTGAAACTGAATTTTTTGGTGGCCGGGAATGAAGAAAGAAATTGCTGATTTTGTATCGAAATGTCTTCATTGCCAACAAGTTAAAGCCGAACATCAACGACCCGCAGGCTTATTACAGCCTTTACCCATACCGGAGTGGAAATGGGAACATATCACCATGGATTTCATTGTGGGATTGCCTCGCTCCAGTAAAGGTATGGACTCAATTTGGGTTATTGCTGATAGACTGACTAAATCTGCTCACTTCTAACCTATCAAAACAATTTATAATGCGGACAAATTGGCTGTAATTTATATTGATGAAATTGTTAGACTGCATGGACTGCCTGTGTCCATTGTTTCTGACAGAGATTCGAAGTTTACATCGAGATTTTGGCAAAGCTTACAGACTGCATTGGGTACTGAACTAAGACTGAGTAGTGCCTATCATCCTCAGACAGATGGCCAGTCAGAAAGGACCATCCAGACTCTGGAGGATTTACTGAGAATGTGTGTCCTTGATTTTTAGGGAAACTGGGAAAGCCATTTGCCCTTAGCCAAATTCGCCTACAACAACAGTTATCATTCAAGTATTGGTATGGCGCCTTTCGAGGCATTGTATGGCAGAAAATGTAGGTCTCCGATTTGTTGGGCAGAAGTTAGAGATGGGCCTTTGCTTGGGCCCGAGATTGTATATGAAATGACTGAGAAAGTGAAACTGATACAA
The DNA here is from genome assembly GCF_055761805.1 of Camellia sinensis. Classification (NCBI taxonomy): domain Eukaryota; kingdom Viridiplantae; phylum Streptophyta; class Magnoliopsida; order Ericales; family Theaceae; genus Camellia; species Camellia sinensis. Next base: position 10,280,867 of record NC_138967.1, read on the forward strand.
CAGAGACTAAAAACTGCACAAATTAGGCAGAAAAGTTATGCTGATGTCAGAAGACGAGACAGAGAATATGAAGTGGGTGATCACGTTTTTGTGAAAGTGACACTGATGAAAGGCCAGACTCGTTTTGGAGTCAAAGGCATGCTAGCGCCGAGATATGTCGGACCGTATGAGATTATTGAGAAAATCAATCCGGTGGCGTATCAAGTAGCGCTTCCTCCTGAAATGGAGCATATGCACAACGTCTTTCACATTTTTATATTGAGGGACTACCTCCAGGATCCTTTCCATATGATAGAGCCTACTCGTGTAGTGCTGAGTGATGACTACACTTACGAGGAACGGCATATTCAGATTGTAAACAGACGGATCAAGAAGTTGAGAAACAAAGAGATCCCGTTAGTGAAAGCCAACTGGCAAAACCATGGTGGCGTGTATGCCACTTGGAAAAGCGATGATGACATGGCTAAAAGATATCCTGAACTGTTTCCACTGAATCCTGTTTTCTTCCAAAACGAAGGTAACTCAAGTTTAGAGGACTAAACTCTTTTTAAGGATGGGAGACTGTAACAACCCTCATCACTGATCACTGATCAATTACTGATTATTGCTAAACTGAGACTGATTATGATTGGTAATTGAAATGATTGAAATACTGAACTGACTGACTGAAATTTGAAACTGATTGATTGAATATATCTGTTTGAATTGCATTTCTATCTGTTTGACTGTTTGATTATCTGTTTATGTTTTTATGTTTAAACTACAAATTGAAGGCCTTATCAGCGGCCGAACCAGAAATTGATTAGTGTTTCATGATCAGTAGAATTTATGTGATTTAATGATGTATTTATCTGAAATGGGATTTAGTATGATTAAATTAGATTAAAATAAGCTAAACTAAACAAGTTACCTTATTTACGGAAATACCATTGTGAGTGGGCCCTTATTATAACATATTTGAGCCTTCAAAACATTTGTTCAGCTCATTTCCTTGAGCCATAACCGACCAAGAGTGAGAGGAAGTGAGAGTTTGAGTTCAACTTGTTGATTTACTTGGAAATTGGAAGAAATTGTAGGAGATTTGCCTACTTGAGCCTCTAGACTTGTATTTAAGGAACCTAGGTATGAATTTTATCCTTTTAATTGTGTCTTTAAGTTGATTCTTGCATGGTTCATGTCAAGTTGAAGAGCTAAGTCATGATTTAGTTCTAGCATGTTGAATTGAAGCTCATTTCATGCATGCATGTTTGTATTGTTGCATTTTAAGTTGTTTTCATGGCAAAGTGTTACATGCATGTTCATATTATGTTTAAGTCCATGATTTCATCTTGTTTTGAAAAGAATTGGCTCATTGGAGCTAGCATTGAAGCTTGAAGTGGTTTTAACTCATGCATGTCATGCTTGGATTATGTTCTTGAATTTTGGTTTGAAAATGAGTTTAATTGATCTTTCTTTGGGCTTTGATTTTACAAATTGAGCTTTGAATCCTGTTTAACTATGAGTTTTGAAGTGTTTTCCAGAAAATGAGCCCAAGAGGATCGAATTTATTGCTTTGAAAGTTGAATTTGAGCTTAAGGTTCAAATCTGGGAATTCCAGATTTTGAACTCATGCTCGAGCGGGGTGACTGGCGCTCGAGCGTGGAAATCGTGCTCCCAGCATTTTGTTCTGTTTTTTAGTCAGCTCGAGCAGGGTAATTTACGCTCGAGCGAGACCTTGTGTTTTACACTCGAGCGGGTGTCGAGCGCCCAATCGAGCGTGAATTTCACCTATCCAGCACTTTTGACTGTTTTGAAGTAAGCTCAAGCGGTTAAGTCTGCGCTCGAGGGGAAACCTTTGTCTGCATATCCGCTCGAGCGGATTAACCTACGCTCGAGCGGGACCCCTATTTTCTGAAAATTCTGAAAATGCTTTTAAAGCGCATCTTTGCATCCTCATTTCATCCTAGGCATTCTTAGGCCTAGTTTAAGGCATCTTAATGAGGATATAGATGTAGAACCACACCGAGGCAAATTAGGGATTAAGTTATTATTTTTCCAACTGTGTAGCTTAGTGTGTGTTCAACCTGTATACTGTGTAGGGTTGGCGACTGGGGGCACACTCTAGCTTTACTGTAGCCCAGAACTCTGTGAGTAACAACTGTGTAAAGATATGTTCAAAAATGATTATCTTCTGAACAATTGAACTGTACTGTTTCTGAATTGATACTGTTAATAGAATGAATGTATGTCCTCTATTCTGAACTGTATTGTGGCATCCTTAGCAACTACTGTTACTGACTGTTACTGTTACAGAGATCTCTGTCGGTTCCCTTGTTGGAACCATTACTGTTTACTGATTGATAGCCATCATTGACTGTTCGGTCTTTCAAGACCTACTGTTTACTGTACTGTTATGCTAATGGATGTACCACATATGACTGTACTGACTGAACGACTGAAATACTGATTTAATGAACTATTTTCACTACTGTAAGGACATTCATTCTTAACCTCTTTACGCATTGTGTTATTCATTAGGCTTTAGCTCACTGCTCATATATATATGTAGGTGTACAGGCACCAGACCGTGGCTAGAAGCGTCGGGGTAACTCCAGTTTTGTCAAGCCAACCACTGTGCCTCACTACGAGGTTCCGAGCCTGACAAGCTATGGCTTAGGGGTGTTTGAAATTCCCCCATCTGTTTTGTAGTAACTGTGTAGAACTGTATAGACTGTACTGTACTGTTTAATAGGGACTAAGTCCCTGTTTTAAATGATTGTATACAATGTACGTACTGTTTTGTCACCGACTGCATATATGTATGGAAAGTCTTTTTGGCATACAGACTGTCACGGCTCATTAGACATTGTCTATTTACTGTTTTAGCTTCCGCCATGCCTCTGTACTCTGTTTTACTGTATTACTGTTAAGTAGACCTTTGGTAATCTCAGATTACTGGCCGGTTACGGTGCTAAACGCATAGGGGCGGGTTTGGGCTGTGACAGGGCTAGAGGCCAGTTTGACACGCATGAATGGGCCAGAGGCCAGTTTGACATGAATGAAAGTTGAATAGGCCAAAGGCCAATTTGACAAATAGAAGATAAATGGGCTAAAGGCCAGTATGTTTGGAACCATAGTCACTTGACTTAAATTGTATATATATATATGTTAAATAGAAATATGAATTAGGCCCAAGGCCGTTTGAAGCATATTGAGACATACCATTTGTATAACTCTTTTATTTGATATTATTCACTAGGCTATCGCTCACGCTCATTCATGTGTTTGTAGGTGAGCCAAGAGAAGTCAAACCCAGCCCCAGTGAAATCTGTATGGAACAGCTAAGGTTTTGAAGAGTCAGCCCTTGCGTCTCACGCACGAGACACGTCTTCGCCCTTCTGCCATTCTATGTTATTTTGTCATGTTGGCGAGGACTTTGGTGTATGTCTGTATATAGCTTTGTTTTGGCTGACTTAGATTTGAATGATCCTGTCTGTATAGAACTTTATGTTACTATACTTTCTGTTGTAAGTTATTAACATATGTAAATGTGGAATGTTATGATGTGCATATAAGTACGGCTCTATGGACAAAGTTTTAAATTTGCTTCCGTTTGGCCCCTTTACTCTGATGAGTTTTGTCTTATTTGGTTTGAGGCCGTAGGTAATCTCGTGATTACTGGCCGGTTATGGCCTTAACCCATAGGGGCGGGTTCGGGTCGTGACAGAGTGGTATCAGAGCACGAGTTAATAACTCACGCACTTGTCCAAAAGAGCAATAAGCGTCTAGAAAAGATCTAGGATGCATTCATGTGATAAGTATGAAATTGGAAGCATCAAGAACATGCTTAAATGTTTTGATATGAATAGTTATGTGTTATAAGCTGTGATCTGCTTGCATTGTAAATTATTTGGATATGTATGCTCTTTAGTATATGCATACCTGTGAATCTTCTATATAAACCATAATGCAAGTTTAATCAAATGTTGAGAATATGTGATTATATGAGATATGAATTGTTGCACTAGTGTGTACAACAAGTTTGTTTTGTTATAATACACATACATGAACATATGAATCATGAAAAGCTGCCTATGTGCATTCGATTCTGCCAATGGATGTCTATGTGAAATATGAACATGATTTGAGTATATAATTACTTAGTAAATGTTCAACATGCGATATCTGATAATGTGCAATCATCTGTTACGTATGTGATTAATTGTGTCTTGACGATACAAGAAATGAGAATATAACAACGTGCAAATGTACCCATGTGTATCTGTGTTTATTTTTGTATTGGGCGTCCCAGTAATTGGCAAGGTTTAATAAGAGTTTGTGTAGAGTGTGGGTAAATTAAGGGCATACGAGCTGGAAGGCTCTTCCACAGCCCGACTTGATAGACTGGAAAGAATAGTACAAGAAATGGCCGAGATCTTAAGACAACAATGCCAGTTGCCGCTACCGCAAGAACCTTTGTCACTACTAGTGTAAGAAACATTGAGGAGTTTGTTATCAGATTTCTGGGGTTTGTTATAAGTGTGGTGAAATGGACCGTATGGTGAGGAACTGTCCCCGGACTAGACAAAATGTGAATAAATCTTCTGCCTCAGTTAGATTCGTACCAATGGTAGGAATTGCCAATCAGGATAGAATAATTACATTCATCCCAGAAAGCACTCAGAATACTACGACCGTTATCCCAGGTATTTGTACTATTTATAAACGAATGCTTATGTGATGATTGATTCTGAATTAGTACATGTGCATATCTTTTCTTGGGATATTAATTGATTTGGATCGGCATCTTTTTTCGTATCTGCTGCATGTGTATCTAGATTGGTTAGACCCACAAGATCGAGACCGTATCGATTAAATGTATGGGGATATCGATTAACTTTGTACATGTACATGTACATCTGGACCTATGCTCGGGGTAATTTATTATATTACTATCTTTAAAGACTAAACCACTGGAATTATGACTCTGTCATTATGTGACCGGGTTGAGCACCCCAAATAATGAACTTTATAAATTGCGAGATCATGTATTCTGATTGGTAGAAAATTGACTGGACTATGTGACTATATTAAGCTTGACTCGTCAATCTATGTTTTGTGACTGATTTGGAACCTCTGCGTAACAAATCCTATATTATGCGTAATCGAAGAACTTTGTTTAATGTGTTACTGTGTACCATGTGCTTGCATCTAAGACTTATTTGAGAACTGCTATATTGATTATGATACATACCTCCTGATATGAACAGTTGTATGCATATGCAACTACACCTGAACTTATGTGGGCAATGCTATATTGTACATGACTTGAAATACTTTGATATGAACGGATGTGATGAATGACTCCGATATGACTTTGAGGACTGATGAACTTAGAACAGTTATGAAACTATCAACCATGTACCTAAGCAAACGAAGTATGCCTTACAGAACCAAATGTACTCTATTTGAGAAAATTTTTATCTGATTTGATCCAATATAACCTTTGTCTGATTTGGCCTGGTAGAACCCTCATTGGATATAATTTGATGGGACCTTTGTTTGACTTAATTTGGCAAGACCTTTGCTTGGATTGATCGATAAGACCCTCTATCTAATCTGATTTTGTAAAAAGGGGATTAAGAATCGTATATAAATAAATGGCCAGATTATTCTTGGCAGAAAAATTGATAGACCCAAAACTTGAATCCGTTTGGAGTACTTGACTTATTTGACAGACCTTTTGTGGGCTATCAACAGACCGATTTGACCATGAACACCATGAAGAACCGACCTATAGTTGTTAGAGACATACGTGTTACAAGTGAATGGGATTGAGCAAATCCAGTGACTGGGAGTTTTATGGAACAATGCTTGTGTATTGTCACATTCTTGTTTGTTTGACGCTATGGGAACCGATGGCGGCAAATTGATTTGACTATAAGTAGTACTGAACATTTATCCTTGACTGATCAGAATATGTTTTGTATGGGAGAGTAGTTGCTTCAGCGTTATTGGATTTTGGAAAATTAGGTTATGGTGAGTGGTATTATGTTTGTTTTGATGACATTCTTGGGGCGTCCTTTCGTGCTAGGGGACGTTAAGCCTATGTAGCACCTTTGTTGAGATACTTCTTTTGCCACCGACGATTTTGTACGGGTGGATTTGTTTAATCGATCTCGAGTCGGCCATCGACGGTCGTGAACGAGTGTGCTTTGATTCCGAGACGATTATTCCTTTGTTTTGTCCGGAATGTCATCCTTTGGTATTATGTGGATGTTATTAGCATCAAAGGAGCTTTGAAAAACCCTGATTATCCGAAAGTGTGTGAATTCAGTACGCTTTGTGTAAATAACTGCTCAGTGCCATTATATTCTGTAATTGGGGCTCTGGGGATGTGTAAATTGTGCTTAATATGTGATTGACTCCTTTGATATTGTCCTTGACATCATGGGGATTTGTATATGCATTGCCTTATGCTTTTGACGATTATCAGATAATATGGAAAGACTCGATAGAACAAGGGATTGAATGTGCACTGAATTGTAAACCGTAAACTGTTGAATGAATTGAGGACACGTGTATTGTGTTAGAAATTGATTGCTTCGATGCTACCTTTGTTGATTCGGGATTCAGTATCTAGATCAATTTCATATTCCTGAAGACTTTTGGTTAACTTTGGATAATTGTGATGAGTCACTAAACTAAGTACTGAATTGGATTGTGAATTGCAAAATTATTGAGGAATGAATTGAACTTCTGTGACAAGGAAATGGATCAAACTTCTATGGTAAGGTTAGTTGGCATTTGAAACAAATATGTTGGCGACCTATTGTGAATAAGGAAATTGTTGAATTTGTGTCTGGATGTTTTCGGTGCCAACAAGGCAAAGTTGAATAACAAATATTGGCGAAACTACTGCAAACCTCTCTCTATTTCGGAATGGAAATGGAAATATGTGACTACGAATTTCATTGTGAGACTACCTCGAACGCCCAAGGTATGAGTCCCGTTTGGGTTATTGTATATGGAATTACTAAGTTTGCCCGTTTCCTCCCTGTAAAATTTTCGTATGATGCTTGTAGACTAGCCACTGCTTACATCGATAAGATTGCTTGTTTGCATGAGGTCCCAATATCTATTGTTTTAGACAGGAATCCTAAAATATGTTTGAATTCTGACGAGCCTTCAAGAGGCAATGGGAACTAAATTGGGATTCAGCGCTGCTTTCCATCCGCAGATTAATGTATGATTAGATAGCACTTTTTAGACTCTGGGAGAAATGTTCCAAATGTATGCTTTAGATTTCGGGGAATTGGAAAAATCTATCCATCATTGGCAGGCTTTGCTTACAACGACAGCTCACACTCTAGTTTTCGGTATGGCACTATACAAGCCTTGTATGGCGGGAAAGGTTAGTCTCTGACTGATTGAGAACAGAATGTTGCTTGATTTTGAAACTAAGTAGATAATTATTAGAAGGATTGGAACCGTTGAATAAGAAAGTATTCCGAATTGTTTTCAGCTAAAGGAAAAATAAGTTTGGAGGACCAAACTTCCTAAAAGGGGGAAGATTGTGATAACCCTATCCTTTATTATGCTAATTGGTCCTTAATACAAATGTGATTAGGTGTTTTGATATGATTTTGTGTGCCATTAGGTGAAAATATGTGGTTTTGAATTTCTATCTGTTCACCGTAGGAATATCTATTTAATTGTGTGCTCTGGAAATTAAATTGAAGGCCTTATCGGCCACAGAACCCGAAATTGATTACGCCATTGTGATTGGCATAATTTTTAGAGCCTACGGTGAAATTTAATTGAAAATTGATTCGGATCAAATTAATTGGATTAAATAATGACTTAGTGCTCAAATATGTAATGTTGATGATTGTAATTAAGTGAAATGGTATTTAGTGGAGCATTTTACACCAACCCCTCTCTTTTTCTTCATTTGGTCAAAATCAACTCCAAGAGAGGAGATTGAGAGCCGAATTAGAGAGGGAAGGTGTAGAAGATTGAGGTTTTGGTCTTGAGGCTTGGAGATTTTGGAAGATTACTCAAGAAATTGTTTTGGATTAAAAGGTTTGAGCCTCTAGGTAAATGGATTCATGAATATTAACTTGTAATTTGTGAATTAGAGATTGATTGGTGATCAAGAACAAGAGTTGTGCTTTAATTGATGAATTTGAAGTTAAAAATGCACATGCATGTATAGGATTTCCATGATTTTGCATAATCAAACATGTATTAAGTTGAATGTGGAAGTATGAGTGTTAAATCATACACGCAAGCATGTTTTTGTTGAGTTTCATGAGAATGAACACCATTTGCATCATCTAGGTTGAGAATAAGGGTAATACATCACATGCATGTACAAATTATAAGAATAAGAGCTATGAATGCATGAATTTGCATGTTGGAAATGAGTTTGATGTCAATTAGGACATGCATGTGTTTGATTTATGAAATTGAGCTCCATATTGATGTAAATGGGTGTTTGTATCATGATAGCATAAACATATTTGAAGTTTGAGCCAAAAAAATATAAGTTGGATTGGTTTGAATGCTGGATTTGAGCTCAAGAACTCAGCTAGAAAACCCAGAAAATTGATGTCCGCTCGAGCGGGAAAACCGCCGCTCAAGCGTGAAGTTCGTGCTCCCAACACTTTTTGCAGACATGATGTCCGCTCGAGCGGGGAAGTTCACACTTGAGCGGGGAGCCACGTAGAGAGGCCTTCCACTCGAGCGCCAGAATGCACGCTCGAGCGTAAATTCGACATAGCCAATACTTTTGCAAGCCTCTTGGGTCCGCTCGAATGGGGAAGTCCACGCTCGAGCGGGGAACCTGCTTTTTGAAATTTTGTTTATGCATTCTGTGTTCCGTTTTCCGTTCCTTTTCACTGCTAAGCACTCTTAGGCATACATTGAGCATTGTAAATGAGTTAGAAGAATAAGAATTAAGCCTAAATAGAAATATGTGAATTAAGAACGGATTGGATCGGTTGTGACCTATATGTGTTATGTGATGTGTAGGGTCAAGCTCCAGGGCAAATCAATCAGCCGATCACTGTTAGTAATATCTAACAAAGATATCTGAAATGTGTTATTGTCCAATTGCTTACGTCCATGTAAGTTTTATAAGATTCGTTGATTCGATTGACATAAATGATTGGGTCGAAGGCCGATCGACATAAATGATTGGGCCAAAGGCCGATCGACATAAATGATTGGGCTTAAGGCCGTTTTGACACAAATGAAAGTTTGACATGCATGAATGGGCCAGAGGCCTGTCACGACCCAAACCCGCCCCGAAAAGGTTGGCATCGAGACCGGCCAGTAATCCTAGATTACCACAGGCCTTTCTGTACAAACATACATAACCGGGGCTTGCGGAAGCGAAAACAAAACACTGATAGTCCAAAGAGCTGTGCATTTATATGAACATACATTACATGCCAAAAATGTTAATTTACCCACTACATTACATCACATATAACAAAATTCAAGTACAAAACATAGGCTCACACCACATGCACAACCAAAACCGAGCTTCCTAACGGCCTTCTGGGCCTAGCCCCAACTCGGAGGCACCAAAACACCGGGTAGGCTTCAAAACGGCGGCTCAGCTCGGACTCCGCCTAGGCTTGACTCCCAGAGTGCTCACCTATAATTACGTATATACAAACAATGAGCTAAAGCTCAGCAAGTAACATTAAAGTAAAGGGGTAGTGAACGAATCCCACATTTCATATATCCATAAAATAAACCATTCATAAACATAATCATCTCATATCAGAACATACATAATGGCATACTCCATAGAACATAACATTTGTCGTCCAACGACTAGAGTAACCGGTCCCGGACACCGATTAAACACATACCGAGATCTCGTAAACTGGTCCACTTAGGACTATCTATGGATGCCATACTAGATTCGCAAACTGGACATTCGTTCACAGAAAACATTTATCATTTCAAAACCATAGCATAACGTAGCACTTTTAAACATAGATCATACTAACATATCTTTACAGAAATGTTACTCACAGTGGGTTTCCAAAACCGGTTGCACGGTCTTCGCCTCTTGACCTGCAATTATCAACATTATAACACATTTCTTCAGTACACATTATCATTAAATCACTTAATTCATGTCATTCTATCCTTTCCTTATGAAATTTCATGTTTATAAGATGATAAATGATGCAATTAACATGTTAAAATCAAGTCTGCAACTTCCCCAAAATTTTCCTGAAAAAGGCCTTCCCGCTCGAGCGCCACTTTGGCCGCTCGAGCGTACTGTAAAAAGTCCCAAAACTGCTGGGAGGCTGATTTTCACGCTCGAGCGGGAATCCCTCCGCTCGAGCGGACCACGCGAAAATCTGAAATTCTGGACTCTTCCAAAGCTTGGATCTCTCCTTTTGCAAAACCACTTCAACATTTATGAAATCCAAGTCTCAAAACACTTGAAACAAAACTTGAATTAAACATTATAGCTTCTAAACAAACCCAAATGCATCATATACAAAATCCAACCTTGATTGAAAATGAAAAATCATAAAACATGTTCATAAAAGCTTCATTCTTAAATCCATGGAGGTTCTTCCTCAAAATATGACAAATACAACCATAAATCATCTATTCATGCCATGCATGCTCAAATTAAACATATTTCCCCTTTCAATCCTCTTATTTACCATGAGATCATTGATGCATCAACCTTACTTCAAGAATTTAGAGAAGATCCTTACCTTGATTCTTTAATTGAGGAAGATTTAAGCTTGATTTCCCCCTTTTCCTCTATCTTCTTCTCCTTGGTTTCTCTCTTCCACGAATTCTCTCTCTCTCTCTCTCTCTCTCTTAGATATTTTCTTTCCTCTTTTGTTGAGTCAATACATGGTCAACATCCTTATCTTAAGTCATATTTATAAAATTGTGCCATAAACTCAAGCCAAACGGGGCTTAACGAATTAGACGAAATTTAGTCCTCAATTTATTTTCCCAAATGGTTCTAATAATTCCCGGTATCTCATAGACGCGCTCAATTTTGTTTTCTGAACCCATTACGGTCATCAATTTCAGTCCCAAAGTTCTCATTTCAACAGATATTCTTCTAATTCAAACAGATATTCTTCAATTAATTCGCATAAACACATATTTAATTACTGATAAATATGACACATGTTTTGGGGTCATTACAGGCCAGTTTGACATGAATGAATGGGCCAGAGGCCAGTTTGACATGCATGAATGGGCCAGAGGCCAGTTTGACATGCATTAATGGGCCAGAAGCCAGTTTGACACGCATGAATTGGCCAGAGGCCAGTTTGACACGCATGAATGGGCCAGAGGCCAGTTTGATACGCATGAATGGGCCAGAGGCTAGTTTGACACGCATGAATAGGCCAGCGGCCAGTTTGACATGAATGAATGGGCCAGAGGCCAGTTTGACATGAATGAAAGTTGAATGGGCCAGAGGCCAGTTTGACAAATAGAAGTTGAATGGGCCAAAGGCCAGTTTGACAAATGGAAGATAAATGGGCCAAAAGCCAGTATGTTTGGAACCACAGTCACTTAACTTAAATTGTATATATATATATATATATGTTAAATAGAAATATGAATTGGGCCCAAGGCCATTTGAAGCATATTGTTCTACGTACCGTTTGTATAACTCTTTTATTTGATATTATTCACTGGGCTATCGCTCACGCTCATTCATGTGTTTGTAGGTGAGCCAAGAGAAGTCCAAACCCAGCCCCAGTGAAGTCTGTATGGAACAACTAAGGTTTTGAAGAGTCAGCCCTTGCGTCTCACGCACGAGACACGTCTTCGCTCTTCTACCATTCTATGTTATTTTGTCATGTTGGCGAGGACTTTGGTGTACGTCTGTATATAGCTTTGTTTTGGCTGACTTAGATTTGAATGATCCTGTCTGTATAGAACCTTATGTTACTATACTTTCTGTTGTGAGTTATTAACATATGTAAATGTGAAATGTTATGATGTGCATATAAGCACGGCTTTATGGATAAAGTTTTAAATTTGCTTCTGTTTGGCCCCTTTACTCTGATGAGTTTTGTCTTATTTGGTTTGAGGTCGTAGGTAATCTCGTGATTACTGGCCGGTTATGGCCTTAACCCATAGGGGCGGGTTTGGGTCGTGACACTTCCCCTCTGCAAGTAGAAGCTAATGCTTGGCGCTGATAGCAGGCCCCAAGGCATTACTAGCCTATGGTTGATAGCATGCCCCAAAGTTCATTACCTTGGCATTGATAGCAGGCCCCAAGACTTACTGATTGGAGTTGATAGCAGGCCTAGAGATACCAGTTTACCACGGCAACCCCGTGAAGATGGGAGCAGGGCAGCCCGAGCGCAAGGGACTCCTTTTCCATTTACTCTAGTCACGAACCTACTTTAGTCAGACAGGCAAGACTAAAGAAGCCCCCTTGGGCTTGGTACAGCATGGTTGATTGCAGGCTTGGTTGTGGCCTTCGCCCTGGGAAGCTGGAGAATTTGTGGTTAGGTAGTTAAAAATGAAGGCTTTGCTGAGGTGAGCACAAACATAGTCGATAGAAGACTAATGGAGTCCTGAAAATGCATGTACTGACCAAGTAGAACTGAGAAGACGAGTGCAGTAGCAAGGTTTACCACTGCAAGTGCACTTGCTGAGGTTTGAACTACGAAGACAAGTGCAGCAGCAAGGTTTACAACTGCAAGTGCACTTGTTGAGGTTCAGTCTGAGAAGGCAAGTGCAGCGGCAAACACTCCTGCTGCAACTGCACTTGCTGTGGCTCAAAAGGGAGTTGTAGCGCCAAACACCCCCGTCGCAACTACACTTGTTAAGGCTCAAGAAAGGTAGTTGCGGAGGTAAACAGATAGTACACAGCACATGCAGAGGGACAGGTGACACCTTCAGTCTGGTGGCTCAAGGCAGAATATTCCATGTGATCCTCTGGGACACATGTCCTCTCTCTATTTGGCCACTTGGTGTCCTCTTGGTACCAAGAAAAAAACTTTAAATATGACCCATTTCCCAAGGTTTAAGAAGGGAAATTTTAGAGATTTGAGGGAGATACTGTCCATTTGTGCACTGCCATACATTTCTTCTTGAGCTACCTGCTTCACCCTCACCCAGCTGCTCACTCTCTAACTTCCCAGGCAGTTGCTACTGCTCATCCTCTAGCCATTCCACCATTGTTGGACCATTAGCATAGTTTTGCCTCTCTAATCACCTTCCTAACCTTGAACCCCCTACAGAGTTTATCTCGGTCATTCGAACAACTTAATTTTTAGCGCCTATAGAGTAGATCACCCAAATAAAAATCAAATTTATTAGATATCAATAACTACATATATTAATCACATTTATCAATATAATTTTATTTTATTTTATTTTATTTTTTTGGTTGGCAATAATAGTTTCTAAATAGTACTTAAATTCTACCACCACATCTCTACCCATGCTGTAGCCCCTAGTTTGGATAAGTCATGTCGAACAATCGTTGGTGTTTTAGATATAGACAATCAAGCAAATAGTAGTTCAAATGAGTAATGTCAAACTATTGTCGGTGGTTATGATGTAGACCACCAAATAAATAGCAATTGTTTGGATGTAGATCACCGAATAAATGGTGGTTCGGATGCATACTATCAAACTAAATATGGAGAGACTACAAGGGATTGTGGCAATCATAATTTGCCAGTGGGAGGGAAATCAAGAGGAAAGGTAGGAAAGTAAGAGATCGTTTGATATGAGAAAATGGAGAAGTAAGAGGCTGTGACTAGGGATATAGCATTTAAAGTTAGGGTTTGACATGAAAGGAATATAAGGTAACGTCATGCTGTTGGGAGAGAAAGAAAGGTGACACCAAGTGGTAAGAAGGGTAAGGAAGGTGGAGCTGCATTTCTAGAAGGGAACGAGAAGGGGTTAAGTATTGCCAAATATAATGATGCCAGATATAAAAAGAGTTGGTATAAATATAGATTAATGTTGATATCAATTGAAGTGCTTAAAGAGTAAGAATAAAATTTTGAATTTGAGATAAAGTGCTCAAAACGATGAGAGGCTATGTTTGGCATAGGCTATTTGGATTAAAATAGTTATAAAAAATACAAAATAATTTAAAAAGTTAATAAAATAAAATATTATATCTAAATTATAATTATTTTATTTTTTTTATAAAAATTAAAAAATTTATCTCAAACGAAATATTTTAACCTTAAACTAAAATAATTAAAAAATAAAAAAATCAATTCAAACGAAATTTTAACAACAAAATTTGAGATGCGTTTAGAGTTGAAAAGCAAATCAGCAAATTCCAAATGTGTCCGTAACTTTCATCGTACGGCACAAACCCGTTTTAATTCATTCGGGTTAACGGGTTTAGGACAAAGGTCGCCAAATTCCACACGCAAAGCGCAAAAGGCACATTGAAGGGCTAGGATGACAACTTCAAAAGAAAAATCTTAAAGGAGAGTTGTTTTAGCGAAGATTTTATTACATATCTCGTATAAGTGTCAGTTTTACGTTTGGTAGAGACTATTAATTTTAAAATTTTAAAAAAATCACTAATAACATGACATTTAATAAAAAATAAAAAAAATATAATATCAAGTTAAAATATCAAATCATTCATGATGAGACTTATAGTCACATTATTAATGATAGCACTAATTACTGCTCTCACTCATTTTCCTTTACATTTTACACGGATATTTATTAAAATACTTAAAATTCTTAATATTATTTAAAATAAATTTAAAAATATTAATTTAAAAAAATCTAAATATTTTATCAAATTTCTTACTAAGGTATGGCTTCTGTCCAGTCTGAGATCGGATTAGACCATGTTGTTGGGCTCGTGGAGGTTTACCACGAGTCCCGTTTTGATAATTTGAACCGTTTAATATGTAGAACTCGTCAAGTACTTTATGTTTGTAAAAAATCATGTTGATCGGATTTCGATAGCTATCTGATCAAAAGAGTTTTTTGTCAACCGTTAATTTGTTCCCCGTCTAATTTTTTTAATACGAAACTGATTTAATCATATAGCTATCGATATTCAATCAACGTGATTTTTTATAGGCATATAGTACTCGACGAGTTCTAAATATTGAACGGTTCAAATTATCAAAACGAAACTCGTAACGAACCTTACAAATCTAATAATACAATCTAATCCGATCTCCAATTGAACAAAAGCCATACCCTCTTACTAAATATCTGTGGAACCCACACGATTACTCTCTTCAAAAAGTCCTCACATGACCTCCATCTACCGAACTCTCTTCATCTACCCCAACCCAACTCTCTCTCTCTCTATATATTTAGGTCTAGTTTGGTAAGACTAAATAAGTGTACTTTTTAACTTTTTTATGAAATATGGGTTGGGTTTGGGTTGGGTTTGAAGTGATGTGTTAGAGAGGTGATGTGATTTAAATAAGATGATATGACTTAAATAACATAGTGACTTTTTGACTTTTTATCTTTTTTTTCATGTCAAACTTGGCCTAAGTACGCACATCCAAATTGCTCTGCAGAGCACAAAAGCCTCCATTGTAGTATCTCTCTCTCTTGCCTCCTTAGCCGTCAACACCAATGGAGTTGGTAAGTCTAAAGGAGGTGTTTGGTTGTCTCGAGAAAATCTCAAGAAAAAAAAAAAGAAAAAGAAAAGTGAATTGTCAACATAAGTTTGCTTTTATTATTCGAAGCAGTCAACGTTTTCCATTTCCTTACGCTTTCTCACCAACCAAACATGTCTGTTAAAAAACTTGATTTAATACCATTTGCTTGTTTTTCTGAGTTGTATCACAGGTTGCACCTGTTGTTGCTGGTGGTGGTGTGAAAATGGAGAGCGAGGGAATGAGGAAGAACTCAACCCTAATTTGTGTTCCACTGATGGCCGACTCGGTCGATCAGATGTTGATTTATATGAATAAGGCGAAATTGAACGGTGCTGATCTGGTGGAGGTTCGATTGGATAGTTTGAAGAGCTTTAATCCTCCTTTGGACATCGAAACCCTAATCAAACGGTGTCCTTTGCCCACTCTTTTCACTTACAGGTTCGCAACTGCAATTAAACTATCTCCGTAGTATAAAATTTATGTTCAATCCGATCTGCATTGAATTATCAGGATTTTTTTTTTTTTTTTTGAAATGGAATGAATAAAAATGGTTGCTGTTGCTAAATTGTCTTGTTTAGTTTGACAAGATTAGGAGGCACAATTTCCTGCTACTTGTTGATACACGACAAAATGATCGAGACAAACAAGCACCATTATTAAGGACATGTTTGATTAGTAGGATTATAGCATAGTATTGGGATTGTTGGTCAATGTATTCACAATCCCATGTTTGATTTCAAATTTTATTAACTGGAATACATGTACGGTGGATATTCAATCTGACGAAATTGGCAAATTTTTAATATTGAGAGACATAAATGGGGCTAGGTGATCAAGTCACTTCTTTCTCTTTGTTTGGGAGAATTATGTTTGTTGTGCCGTGTGTTCAATAAAACTATTAATACTTGGTCACTAGTACCGGGTTAACAATAACATCACAGCAATTGTATTGCTGTATTAACTTATTATTTTACTTCCCTATGATGCTATAGAATACTTGTGTATGAAATATAAATTGGCATATGGATGGAAACCTCTTGTTATACAGAAACCTCAATAAATTAACCTAGAACCTGGACTCTGACTGGTTTTACTTTTTAAGCATTTGAAACCTTCCATTTTTTGGCTTATCCCAGCAAAGTACATCTTCTGCTTCTGTTGAACATTTTCATATAATTTTATCTCATTGTATATGTTTTAAAAGATATCCAGCACATAATTTTCTGATTTCATATATTTTTCTAGACCAAAATGGGAAGGTGGTATGTATGATGGTGATGAAAGCAGTCGACTGGAGGCGCTTCAATTGGCCATGGAATTGGGAGCTGATTACATTGATGTTGAGCTTCAGGTTACTGTCTTGTACCATAAATTAAACAATTCAAAACCTGGTATTGATTATATTATAAACTAGGTTGCAGAAGGTCATGATTTGAAATCATCTTGTTTGAGGCCAATTACTCAGAAAATCTCAAAACATTAGGCTTATTATATTATTAATTTGTATGTAAAAATCATAAGCGGTTTTGAGATTTCGAAATGGATTAAAATGCAAATGAGATACAAAAATTCTTGACAAAATGGTTGAAATTTATACATTGCTCTTAGTAGGAAGTAGGGGTGTCAGTTTGAAAAATCTTTGCTATTTGGTACATGGTTATGCTGTTTCCTGTTTGTAAACCTCAATATAGTGTATATCAGGAACTTGAATACACTTTCTATAGTGTTCTGTTACTATTATTACATTTTGGTTCATTTATTCAGATTTTGGTGCCATTTGTAGTCCTTTTGGAAGGCATCTGCAAGTTATTTTTATGACTATTTTCCCCTTCTGAAAGCAAGCTCAGAAAAGCCTTTGATAGGATCTTCCTTTTCTATGTGCGGATGTGTGTTTAAACTTGAGTAACATAGAGAAGTTTGCATTTTTTCTTTGCTTTTCTTTTCTTATGTTTTTATTCTTGTTCCCCGTAACTAGCTAAATCACTGGTATGTCGAAACTGGATATACACACCAAATACTTCTTGCATGAAACTACTTCTAAAGAACTTTTTCCATTAACAAAGTGATAATTCATTAATGAATGGGCATGAACTCAGATCTACCTTTGCCAAGTGATTTTTTTTCAAGATGCCAGATTTCTTTTTCTTGTCCTCATTTTTGGTATGCAACTGAACTTGTAAAGACTAAATCCCTGTACTCCTATCCATTCATCTGAAGGTTATTCACGAGTTCAACAGTTCCATGCATGGAAAGAAGCCTGCAAAATGTAAACTAATCGTTTCTTCGCATAACTATGAAAATACTCCATCTGTTGAGGATCTTGGCAACCTTGTGGTAAAAATACAAGCAACTGGAGCTGACATTGTGAAGATTGCAACAACCGCCTTGGACATCACCGATGCAGCACGTGTTTTTCAAATAACTGTTCATTCCCAAGTAAGAGGCGTAAGTAGTGTGTCCAATTCTTTGAACCCTTTAAGTTTTTCCCCCATCATGAAATTCTCTCTATCTCAGGCTGAAACTAATTATTTTTAATGATACTGATTCAAAAGATCCTATGGGCAGTGATTGAGACTGATAGATCGTGCTATTAGTTTTTTGAGGCAATTATTATTATTTTTTTAATGTTAGTTATGAACAATTAGTTCTTTTTCTGAAAGCATTAGTATTCTTCCTGTTATTTTCTTATTTTTCTAAGAGTTGCAAGTATGCGATGCGCTCTTTTTAAAATGTCATGTATGAGAAATTCTTTCAAGGGTCTTTATTTGATATGAATATTTTTTGGGTTCATTCCATTTGTTATGATTTACTTGCAACATTTATAAAATTTTCAGGTCCCAATAATAGCAATGGTTATGGGTGAAAGGGGTTTGATGGCAAGGATACTTTGTCCCAAATTTGGGGGATATCTTACTTTTGGTACCCTTGAGTCAGGAATAGTATCAGCACCTGGGCAACCAACAATGGATGATTTGGTGAACTTGTACAATATCAGACAGATAGGACCTGATACAAAAGTATTTGGCATTATCGGGAAGCCTGTTGGCCACAGCAAGTCACCTATTTTATACAATGAAGCATTCAAAAAGGTTGGCTTTAATGGAGTTTATCTGCATTTGTTAGTGGATGACGTTGCAAACTTTCTCCAGACTTATTCATCTACAGATTTTGCTGGGTTCAGGTTCAGTATTAAGATTTGATAATAGTAGTATAATATAATATTTGAATTGTTACTTGTTCATGGTTTGGTGTGGCCCATATTTCAATTCCTTTAGTTTCCTTTTTATCTGGTTGCTAAAATTTTCACAAGGGGCTTCATTTGCTTGTGGTGATTTTCATGATTATATGCTACCAACTGAAACACTATGCACAAATTAGTCTATAGATGGAAGTAATTCGATTGACTCTTGTGCAGTTGTACCATTCCTCACAAGGAGGCTGCACTTAAGTGCTGTGATGAGGTTGATCCTGTTGCAAAGGTAATTGATGATCTCATAGTTTTGCAGCATTCATTTGATGAATTTGATCCAGTTAAAATGTTCAATGTTCAATGTTCTTGAGGTGTTCACCTTTTCTAATATCGTGTGCAATTGATTTTCTTCTTGATGACATCGCACAGTCAATAGGAGCTGTTAATTGCATTGTCAGGAAAAGTGATGGGAAGTTCTTTGGCTGCAATACAGACTACGTTGGTGCTATTACTGCTATTGAGGATGCACTAGGAGGTTTCTTCTGTACTGTACTAGTTAGGCAAATTTCTTTCACACAGTTCCTTTCTAAACTCCACTATTTTCTTTTACAGGTTTGCAGCATGTAAATGGCATGGTTGTGTCGCCCTTGGCTGGTAAACTGTTTGTGGTCATTGGTGCCGGTGGCGCTGGCAAGGCACTTGCTTATGGCGCGAAAGCGAAGGGAGCAAAAGTTGTGATTGCAAATCGCACTTATGGTTAGTTTTGAGCTTCGAATTGTATTTTGCTGTAGTGTATTTTATTAAGAATGAAATGTTACATGGCTTACTAGTTCTGTAATTATATATGTTGTTTGTAGCATGATGAGTTCTGATTTACCCCTTCTTTTCTATGCAAGAACGAGCTAAAGAAATTGCAGATACAATTGGAGGAGATGCTTTATCTCTTGCTGATTTGAGTAATTTCCATCCAGAGGATGGTATGATCCTTGCAAACACCACCTCTATAGGAATGCAACCAAAAGTTGATGAGACACCAGTTCCCAAGGTATGCCTATGTACTTATCTTATATTGAAACTATTAGCTTGATAGACATTGTTGGGTCTATTTCCTAACAACCTACAATTTGGGACAATTGGTGACTTAACATGGTATTAGAGCTTTGTTTCAGGAAGCCCCAATGTCAAGTCTTGTTGCCCCCATATTATCAAAGCCGTGTTTTAGTTTTTTGTTTCTTGTTTTTGGAAACAAAAGTGGGTTGTTTTTAGAAAAATTTTCCGAAAAGAGTTTTTGAAAACAATTTGCCAAACATTTTTTTTGAAATTTTCCAGGAAATGAAAACCAAAAACAAAAAAACAAAATACAACTAAACAGAGAAAAACAGGGTGCCTACCTTAGTCATTGTGCCTTGTGTAATGCTTTCACTGGTAAAATAGTAAATTTTCTTGGGCAGAATAATATCATGATTCTGAGAAGTTCGTGTTCCATGCTTTCTAATGATTCAATGTCCACACAAATGCATTTAACTGTCAAATTACCCTCTTTCATTCACATTCTGTGTGAGAAAATAAGTATTTCTCTGTTTTCACAGCAAGCTCTAAAATCATACGCCCTAGTTTTCGATGCTGTTTATACCCCCAAAATCACAAGACTTCTGCGGGAAGCTGAAGAATCCGGTGCCAAAATCGTTACAGGGGTGGAGATGTTCATTGGGCAGGCATACGAACAATTCGAGAGGTTCACTGGATTACCCGGTATGACAAATTTAACAACCTTCCGCAATTCATGTTGACTTACAGAATTGTAGTTGACAAGTGGCTCTGACTATTTTCTCGTTTGCCTTTTGGGTTTACTTCATTGTCTAATTGCAGCACCAAAGGAGCTGTTTGGGAAAATCATGGCAAAATATTGATAAAGAAGGTTTGCTTGGCAAATTTCCTAGGCATAGCTGATTATGTTTTCCGCTTCAGCTTAATATCGAAACTCATTCATTTATGTAATGGCACTTGGTTTTTTATGTGTTCTATTTTTATTGATATAACAACTCTACTTAATAAGCCTTTGTCCCAATTAATTTGGGATCTTTCATTTTTTATTAATGGAATTAGGTTTTTTACCCCCCTGGATATTCACGTTGGTTACATTGTGTTCAGTTTTAAGATTTGTCGACGGAAAGGAAAAGAAAGAAAAAGGAAAAAACAGTGGGAGAAGCTGAATTTTTTTGCTTTTGTTTGTTTGGTTGGTTGGTTGGTTCATAAGAAAATGAACAAGCACAAATACCTTCATTTCCTTTTTCTTTCTTTTTTCGTAGTAAATTCTAGATCCGAACATAGCATTAATAAATATATATTAATTTTAGAATGTTCTAGTTTGGCAACCACATACCATGCTTTGGTTTGGGAAGAATATACATGTGGAAATTCTTATTGTCATGTTTGCTACTTCAGAAATCCAATGGTTTCTATGCAGGAAAATCCATGGTGGTTTAGGTTCTGTTTGGCCTGTGTTAAAGAACTGGAGGCATGGCGGTCATGACCTTTTATTTTATTTTTGCCTTTTCTGTTTGGGTGATCCCATTATCAGGCAATTCTAGTTATGGCCCTTTGTTAAGTTCACTTGCCTTGTGTTTTCATCATGGATTTAAAAATTTCAATATGAAATATCTAAATCTATAATATACACAGCCTTGATGAAAATTATTTATGTGGGATTCATGTGAAATTTGCTTCGGCTAGAAGTGAAAAACTGCACTAGCAATAGTTTCCTTCAACCTTCCTTTTTTATTTTTTTGTTTCATAATTGACTTTTTAAACTTAAAATAAACAGTTTTGTTTTTATTTTTTCTAGTTTTATTTTATTTTATATTAAAAAATTGGCTAAAAAAGCAAAAACCAAACGGAGTCTCTAGCCTCCTGTATCTGGTCGCCTGTGCTCTTTCTTATATTTTTGTTTGAGACCAGTGGGCTTCAATCCATCAACACCATTCGTTTTTTTTTTTTTTTTTTGTCTGCAAAAAAAAAAAAAAAAAAAAAAATTGTAAACAAATATTGCCTTATTATTATTATTTTTTTGTGCAAAAATAATTTGTAAAAATTCAATCTTTTATTTGTTTATTTTTAAAGTGAGTTTTTTGAAAATAAATAAATCAATCAAAATGGTTCATAAATAAGTTGGGTGTGCTTTAAAAAACATGATAACAAATTTGGCAAGAAAAAGGCAGATAAAAGACATATATCTTGTTACTATAAAAAAAAAAAAAAAAATCATTGTATTTAGTTTTGATTTTTTTAAAATAATTTTTAAATTTTCGTATTTTATTATTTTTAATAACAAAATTTCTTCATAGTTTAATAATAAATTATTCAACAAGACTATGGCCCTGATTTTTTTAACAAGACTATGGCGTGTTTTGTAGAGTTTTTTTAATTAAAATTTGATAATCAAAAAGTAAAAATTAAAAATTTCTATTCTTCAGTTTTTTAAATAATTATTTTTTTCAACTTATTTAAATTATTTTTATTTAATAAGTTATAAACAAAAATTGAATCAACGAATCTAATATGCATTTTCAAATAAAAATAATTATTTTTTTCAACTTATTTAAATTATTTTTAGCAAAACTTGAAACAAAGAATCTAATATAAATTTTCAAATTAAAGTAAGTTTTAATCACTCTTACCATCAATACAAATATCACTTATAAATCCAGAATTTCTTGCCCAAAATTTAACCAAAAATAACAAAAGAAGAAGAAATTATTGATCAAAAAAAAAAAAACCCAAAATAAGAAGAAATAAGAAAAAAAAAGAAAGAAAGTAAAATCAAAAGATTTACATTGAATGGAAATTCACACGCATTCATTCGTCATCGTCCCAAATTTCTCATCAAAAGTGAAGAAAGAGCCATTTATCAGCAAGTCAGTGGGGGTTATTGACTTATTTTACCTTGTCTTACTGCTCTACTTGTTTTTTTTTTTTTTTTTTCCCCAAATTCTGTGCAGAAAATTTTGCATTCTGTTCTGGCAATGATGGTGAATTTTGGTGCACTGTCAATGGCCAAAATATATTTGTCCTTATGTGGATTGTGTTTAGATTGGTGATGCATAAGACATGTTATTGCTTTTTGTGGATTTGGGTGATGAATATACATTGATGGGTTAGTTTAAATCGTGTATTATGATTACATGCCTTCACATTTGTTCAGCATCACATCCAAGATCAAAGCGCTTGGTAGATTGGGTCGCATTGCCTGTGCACGCAAACTGTTTGATGAAATGCCCTGCAGAGACTCAGTTGCGTGGAATGCAATGCTTAGTAGTTATTCTCAACTGGGTCTTTACCGAGAGGCTGTCTTGTTGTTCCACCACATGAGAGATTCCGGGACCAAACCCGACAGCTTCTCATTCACTGCAACTTTGAGTGCGTGCGCAGGCACATTTGAACTTCTCTACGGGGAAAAAATCCATGCACAAGTCATTGTTTTGGGATACAATTCTTCGTTGCCGGTGAACAATTCGCTTATTGATATGTATGGGAAGTGTTTGAGCCCTTCTAGTGCTAATAGAGTGTTTGAGGAGATGGGCACGCAAAATGACGTGTCGTGGTGTTCAATATTGTTTGCATATACAAATGCCGGTCAGTTTGATATTGCTTGTGGTGTATTTGATACTATGCCAAAGAGGGTGGACATTGCTTGGAATACTATGATTGCTGGTTATGCGCAATGTGGCAAAATTGAATCGTGTTTTGATTTGTTTAGGAGGATGCTAGAGAGTTGTTGTGGACCAGATCAGTGGACACTTAGTGCCCTCATGAATGCTTGTGCCAAATCAGAAGAGTGTTTTCATGGTTTCATGATGCATGCATTTGTTGTTAAAAGTGGTTGGAGCTCTGCGGTGGAAGCAAATAACTCGATTTTAAGCTTTTATGCCAAGGTAGGCTGTCAGGAAGATGTAGTGAAGGTGTACGAATCCATTGGAACTCTGTCCCAGGTTTCTTGGAATGCAATAATTGATGCTCACATGAAAATAGGAGACACCCACAAAGCGTTTATTGTGTTTCAGCAGGCACCTGAGAAGAACATTGTTTCGTGGACATCAATGATCACGGGGTATGCAAGAAATGGGCTCGAAGAACAAGCTCTAAGCTTTTTTGTTGATATGATGAGAGATGGTCTCAAACCAGATGGTTTTACATTTGGAGCTTTTTTGCATGCGTGTTCAAACTTGGCGACGCTGAAGCACGGTAAAATGGTCCACGGTTGTGTAATTCATTATGGTTTCCATGCTTATACTTATGTTGGCAATGGCCTAATTAACATGTATGCCAAGTGTGGGGACATAGGCGGCTCAAACCAAGCATTTAATGGTATTATTGACAAAGATCTCGTCTCTTGGAATGCATTGTTGATTGCATTTGGGTTGCATGGACAAGCTAGCCAAGCTCTACAGCTTTATGAAGAAATGGGTGAATGTGGGTTGAGACCAGATAAAGTGACCTTCATTGGCCTGTTGATGACTTGTAGCCATTCGGGACTTGTGGAGAAAGGTCGGGCTCTTTTTGAATCAATGAGCTCAGTTTATGGGCTTTTCCCTGAAATGGATCATGTGGCATGCGTGGTGGATATGCTTGGTCGAGGTGGGTACTTGGAAGAAGCAAGAGAGCTGGCAAATAAGTATCTAGGAACAGATAGAGCAAGTATTAGATCTCGTGAAGCTCTTTTTGGAGCATGTTTTGCTCATGCGGACACAGAAATGGGAACCCAACTGGGTGGAGATTTAAAACTTTTAGAGCCTCGAAATGAGATGAGTTATGTATTGTTGTCAAACTTGTATTGTGCGAGTGGGCAGTGGAAAGAAGCAGAGGTGGTGAGGAAGGCAATGATAGATCAAGGTGTGAAGAAAATGCCTGGTTGTAGCTGGATCGAAGTGAAAAACAAGGTGATAGCTTTTGTGGCAGGGAGGCATTCAAATCCACACATGAAAGAGTTACATGAGATGCTGTACTTTTTTGAACAAGAAATGAGAAATCCGTGTTATGCTGGATCACAATGATGCGATCCAAGATACTCTGAGGAATTCAACTCTCGATTGTAGCAATATTGAGACTCAGCCATTTGACAGTCAGTGTTCTCCACCTTCAGTGAGTGAGTCAAATTGTGATAATATAAAGATTGCTTATTTGTTAGGGTTTGATTTTGAATTTGAATTTGTATTTTGATCGCAAATAGTTAAATTGGGTTCGCTTGGAGATCACGATGATGAGATTCGATATACTACGAGGAATTCAACTCTCTTTCATAGACTCAACCCTTCGACAGTCATTGTTCTAATTGCCAAGTCTTTCCATTATATGATTACTAGCCTATCACCCGTACTATGCACGGGATAATTATTGATATTTATATTTATTTTAAATTTTTTTTAATATATAAATTATGTTTTTTAATATTTTTTATAAAACTAATTTAATAATTTTATCACTAACTATAGTGTACAGAAAAAATTAAAAAGGCTACTGCAGTAACTATACACGAGTTGTATTTATAATTATTTATATGAGAGGATTTTAAATGCTAATCAGGGATTTTGACCAAATCAATAAATGCAGGCATGTGGATTGAAAAAAGTTAATAAATGTTGATCAGGAGATTTTGACCAAATTAATAAATGCTGAGGGTTTTTTTTTAAATCAAAAATTTAGAAAATTACGATTGAGAGATTTGAGCTCCTACAAAGCTTGGGGTTTAAAAACCCCATTTTTCTTAATATATTTATAATTATCTATATATGTGAATTTTTATTTTTAAATGTCTTTTTATTTTTATTTTTAAATGTCTTCTTTTTTTCTTTTTTTATATTATATTAAAGTTTAATATTTTGATAATAATCATATGTGTTGGACTTTTCAAGGAATTAAATGTCTTCTTTTTTTTATTATATTATATTAAAGTTTAATATTTTGATAATAATCATATGTGTTGGACTTTTCAAGAAATTTTTTTTATGTTTGTTCTTATTACATTAAAGTGTTATTACGAGAGATAATAATCAGATGTGTTGGGACTTTTCAAGGTATTCATATTTGTTGGATTTCAAATAATTTTTTTTATACTTGTTCTTAATGCATTAAAGTGTTATTATGAGGGTAAGACTTGGAGGCTGAGAAAAGTTAATAAATGCTAAGTTTTTTTTTTTTTTAAATCAGAAAATTTAGATTGGGAGATTGGAGCTTCCACAAGGCTTGGGGTTAAAAACCCATTTTTGCTTAATATGTAGCATAGATAAATAGTATAGATAATTATTTATATATGTGAATTGCGATTTTTAAATGTCTTTTTTTTTATTTTTTTTAAATGTCTTCTTTTTTTCATTTTTTATATTATATTAAAGTTTAATATTTTGATAATAATCATATGTGTTGGACTTTTCAAGGAATTAAATGTCTTCTTTTTTTATTATTATATTATATTAAAGTTTAATATTTGATAATAATCATATGTGTTGGACTTTTCAAGAAATTATTTTTTATACTTGTTCTTAATGCATTAAAGTTTTATTATGAGGGATAATAATCCTATGTATTGAGACTTTTCAAGAAATTCATATGTGTTGGATTTCAAATAATTTTTTTTATACTTGTTCATAATGCATTAAAGTGTTATTATGAGAGTAAGACTTGGGGGTTGGGAGAAATTAATAAATGCTAAGGTTTTTTTTTTTTAATAAAAAAAATCAAAAAATTTAAATTGGGAGATTGGAGCTCCCACACGACTTGAGGTTAAAAATTCTTTTTTGCTTAATATATAATATAGATTTCCATTAATCATTTTCTTTTAGTTTGTTTTTCAACATATAGCAAATAGTATATCTTTCTTTGCTCGTATGAGAGTTGCAAAATGCACAATCTTTATGCATTCACAAGTAATTTTTGGGTTCATTCCATTTGTTATAATTTACATGCAACATTTACAAAAAATTTCAGGTCCCAATAATAGCAATGGTTATGGGTGAAAGGGGTTTGATGGCAAGGATAATTTGTCCCGAATTTGGGGGATATCTTACTTTTGGTACCCTGGAGTCAGGAATAGTATCAGCACCTGGGCAACCAACAATTGATGATTTGGTGAACTTGTACAATTTCAGACAGATAGGACCTGATAGAAATACAAAAGCATTTGGCATTATTGGGAAGCCTGTTGGCCACAGCAAGTCACCTATTTTATACAATGAAGCATTCAAGAAAGTTGGTTTTAATGGAGTTTATCTGCATTTGTTGGTGGATGACGTTGCAAACTTTCTTAAGACTTAATCATCTACAGATTTTGCTGGGTTCAGGTTGAGTAATAAGATTTGACAATAGTAGTATTTATATAATTGTTGTGCTTTGGTTTGGCCCATATTTCAAAGTTTATTTCTATCTGGTAACTACAATTATCACGGGGGACTCTTTTGTGCGTTCTGATCTTCTATATATATTTTTCCTAAAGTCACTTTTATAGGAACACACTGACAGAAACCTTACCAAATTGTTACATGTTTGTGTGAGTCCATTATACGATTCTTTAATGCGGAATAAATACTTGATATGAATCGCAATAAATGAAGAAACTAAATTGCTCAAGAACAGTACCTCCAGCCATTGGTGCCGCTCACGTTAGGAGACGCTGGTTTAACAGTCTTCCAAACTCTGCTCACTCTAATTTGATGGTGTAAGACTGAAGAGAATTGAGTCAGTAAGCTTGGGGACCAAAACCAAGTATTTATAGCCAAGCTCCCATCAAGCTTTTCGGTGGCTCCATGTTGCCACTGCTTCATATTATCATGGGCACGTTCCAACTGCTCTATGAACGTGATGAAGATGCATAGAAGTTGAGAACCATTATAAAAACAAATTTCCTGAAATTAAGGGAAGCTTGACACCCGTTCTTATGAACGGTTTCCGTGAGAAGCGGTCAACATTCTCCCACTTGGTCCACATTTCTAAACTATTGTCTCATCTTAAACTTCATTGATAATCAATATTTAAGTAATAAACACATGAATCATGGCAATAGGTCCTCTTATGACGAGTACTACCTTCCATGTATTACAATGCATTTATTTCTTAAATGTTATAATTTATGTGACAACAATTTCTTAATGAATGACCCCTACGTTCATTCTTGATCCAACATAGATGAATTTTTTTTTTTCTCAAACTTAAGGTGCACATAAAATAGAGAAAAAACATCACATTAAGTAAGAGTTTAATGAGAAAACATAGTTCGTACAATGAATGAACTACATAATGGAATTAAGTCCCATTGACATTACATGATCCTTGAATTTAGATGGTGGCATGCCCTTAGTCAAAGGATCAGCAATCATCAATTCAGTACTGATGTGTTCAATGACCACTTTTCCTTCCTTAACACGTTCCCTTATGGCTAAGTACTTAATGTCGATATGCTTACTTCGACTACCACTTTTGGTATTCTTAGTCATAAAAACAGCAACTGAATTGTCACAAAATATCCTCAATGGCCTGTGAATAGAATCTAAGATTCTAAGCCCCGAAATGAAACTCCTAATCCATACACCATTCGATGTAGCCTCAAAACAAGCCACGAACTCAGCTTCCATAGTGGAAGTAGCAATCAAGGACTGTTTGGCACTCCTCCATGAAATAGCTCCACCAGCCATCATAAAGATGTAACCTGATGTTGATTTACGTGAATCCATACAACTGGCAAAGTCTGAATCAGAATAACCAACTACTTCCAAACTGTCAGTCCGTTTGTAGGTAAGCATGTAGTCCTTGGTGCCTTGAAGGTACCGCATCACTTTCTTTGCAGCTCTCCAGTGGTCTAAACCTGGATTACTCTAATATCGTCCCATCATACCCACAGCAAAAGCTATGTCAGGTCTGGTGCAAACCTGAGCATACATTAGACTTCCAATAGCTGAGGCATATGGGATGTTTTTCATTTGTTCCCTTTCCAAGTCATTCTTTGGGCATTGGTTCAAATTGAACCTATCACCCTTCACAATGGGAGCTACACTAGGTGCACAATCCTTCATTCGATATCTCTCTAAGACTTTGTTAATATAGGTTTCCTGAGACAGACCTAAGATGCCTTTACATCTGTCTCTATGGATCTTAATGCCAATGACATAAGATGCCTCACCCATATCTTTCATATCAAAATTCTTAGAAATGAATTGTTTCACCTCATGTAATAACCCCATATCATTAGTTGCAAGTAGAATATCATCCACATATAAAACAAGAAAACATATCTTACTCCCACTGACCTTCTGGTATATACACTGATCCAAAGACGTTTTCAACAAATCCAAATGAAGAAATAACACCATGAAACTTGTAATACCACTGGCGGGACGCTTGTTTTAAACCATAAATGGATTTATTGAGTTTGCAAACCAAGTGCTCACCATTACTAGAGGGGAATCCTTCCGGTTGTTTCATGTAAACCTCCTCCTCTAAATCACCATTGAGAAAAGCCGTTTTCACATCCATTTGGTGCAACTCCATGTCAAAATGTGCTACCAATGCCAAAACAATCCTTAAGGAATCTTTCTTAGATACAGGAGAGAATGTCTCCTTGTAGTTGATTCCTTCCTTTTGAGTGAATCCCTTAGCAACAAGTAGTCTAGCTTTATATCTCTCAATGTTGCCCAACGAGTCCCTTTTGGTCTTAAAGACCCATTTATTTCCAATAGCTTTAGCTTCATTAGGCAACTCTACAAGGCTCCAAACATTGTTGTCCCTCATAGAATTCATTTCCTCTATCATAGCATTGTACCAATATTCAGACTCTTTGCAATTAATGGCTTGTGAAAAAGATTTAGGACAATCTTCAGTTTATATATCATAGTCAGTTTCTTGTAGATACACTACATAGTCACTAGGAATAGCCGATTTCCTTGTTCTAGTAGATCTTCTTAATGTTGCACCAACATCTTCTTGGGGAGGATGTGGTTCAACTAGTTGTTCAAAAATTGGTAATTCTTGAACTTCCTGATCTACTTGAATGATGTCAGCCGCTTGTGGAACTTCAATGATTGGTTGTTCAACACCAATTTGTACTGAAGGGGTGTTTTGAATAACAATCATCCTATTACTTGAAGTGGAAGGTTAATTACCTGAATGATCATTTTCAAAAATTGTGTTCCTTAAATGATCCCTCCCACTAATTAAGTCATTCTCAAGAAATTTGGCATTCCTTGATTCCACAGTCCTGGTGGTAAGAGTTGGACAATAAAATCTGTAACCCTTGGACCTTTCAGCATATCCAAGGAAATAACCACTAATGGTCCTCGGATCCAATTTCTTTTCTTGTGGATTATAAATCCTCACTTCAGACGGGCATCCCCAAACACGTACATGCCTTAAACTCGATTTCCAACATTTAAATAACTCAAACGGTGTTTTAGGAACAGCTTTGGTTGGAACCCGGTTTAAGATGTATACAGCCGTCTTAAATGCCTCAGTCCACAAGTTTTTAGGAAGATTGGAGCTACTCTGCATGCTCCGCACCATGTCCAATAATGTTCGGTTTCTTCTTTCAGCTACACTATTTTGGTCCGGTGAACCAGGCATGGTATGTTGGGGAACAATCTCATTTTCTTGAAGAAACCTCGCAAAAGGACCAAGTGCTTGTCCATCTTCTGTATATCTACCATAGTATTCTCTACCTCGGTCTGACCTCACGATCTTAATTTACTTACCGCATTGTTTCTCCACTTCAGCCTTGAAAACTTTAAAGGCATCTAATGCTTCATTCTTATTATGAAGCAAGTAGAGATACATGTATCGTGAAAAGTCATCAATGAATGAAATGAAGTATTTCTGACCATGTGAGTCCATGTCTGGACTACAAATGTCTGTATGTATGATTTCCAATATGTGAGAACTCCTTGTGGCACCTTTCGTAGACTTGTTGGTCAGCTTTCTCTTTATGCAGTCCACACAAGTTTCAAAACTAGTAAAGTCAAGTGAACTAAGTACCCCATCACTTACTAATCTTTTAATACACTCAATGGAGATATGACCTAATCTCTGGTGCCATAATGTAATGGCATTCTCATTTACAACACATCTTTTTATACCGGTGTGAACATGCATAGCATTATGAGTGGCATCATTTTGCAAATCAATACAGAAAAGACCATCACAATGTACCAACTCCAACAATTTCAGATTTATAATCTAAACTGAAAGATGTATCTGAAAACTTAAAAGAGTATCCCAATGGTACAAGTTTAGAAACTGAAATTAAATTCCTAGAAAAACTAGGAATATAGAAAGTCTTTTCCAAAATTAATTCAAAACCACTACTTAAAACCAAATTGCATGTTCCTCTAGCATCCACATGTGAACGCATCTTGTTTCCCGAATAGATGCTTTGTTCACTTCCCACCGGCTTCCTTAGGTTTCGCATACCCTGCAAGGAATTCGAAATATGGATTGTAGAACCAGAATCAATCCACCAAGTATTGTAAACATTATCAACCATATTGGATTCATAACAAACTAAAGAGAGTTGATTACCTTTCTTCTCAAGCCATTTCTGGAATTTAGGACAATCCTTCTTAACATGTCCCTTCTTCTTACAGAAGAAACACACTGGATCTTTCTTTATGTCAGCTTGTGGAGCCAACCTCTCTTTCCCTTTCTTATTGGCCTTAGCTTTATTCTTTCCCTGCGTAGCCAGCATTGCACTCTCTCCCGTCTCCATAATCAATCTCCCTTCCTCTTGAACACACATGGTCATTAGTTCATTAATAGACCATTTATCCTTATGTGTGTTGTAGGAGATTTTGAAAGGACTGTATTGAGGTGGGAGAGTATTCAAAATATAGTGCACGAGAAAAGAATCCGAAATATCAACCTCCAGTTTCTTAAGTTGGGCTGCAGTGTCCCTCATCTGCATGATGTGCTCACGCACACCCCTCACATTGACAAGCCTTGTGGAACAAAACTTCATAATTAGGGTGCTTGCAAGCGCCTTATCTGAAGTGACGAATTGCTCATCAATGGCCTTTAGTAAATCACGGACTTTGGTATGCTGATCGACTGAACCACGAATACTAGTAGAGATTTTGGTTTTTATGAACATAACACTGAGTCCTAAGCGCACTTAAGCGCCTTATCGGGAATTTCACAACCGACATCAGAAATTTTAACAAGTTGGCTAGCTGCATAAATTTAAATATACATGCTTACATTAAAATAAAGCATAAATGAAGTTCATGATCTACAAAATTTTAACAGGTTGGCTAGCTACATAAATTTAAATATACATGCTTACGTTAAAATAAGGCATAAATGAAGTTCATGATCTGCCAATGTGAATCATGCTATAGAAATAAAAAATAATAAAAAATTGAATCTAATGACATATAAAATTGCCTGTGGACTAAAATTTTAATTCAAGTAGATTCAATTAGTCTTTATGATATATAGTATCACAAATTGAACTTTATGATAAAACTATCAAATTATTTACTGAATTCATAATTCCTGTGGGTAATTTATGAATAACTTGATATTTTATCCTAATTAATAATAATAAAAATTCCTGTGGGATAAAATTTATTATATCAATTACAATTAATGTCTAATATTCTTTATGTTATCCTTATCAATCAATATATATAATTTTATTTAATTAAAGATGCTGTGGCCACTCTCTAATTAATTAATTATATGGATCACTAGACATTATCGAATTAAACAAGCAAGGGCTAAATAACAGAAAAAGAACAGAAATAAAAGGAACAAAACTGGGTGGTAGACCCAAATTTATATATATATATATATATATATATATATCATTGAGAGAGATAAGCAGAGCATCACCAAAACACCAAGGCAGAGAATAAAGCATGCTCTGATACCAAATGTGAGTCCATTATACGATTCTTTAATGCAGAATAAATACTTGATATGAATCGCAATAAATGAAGAAACTAAATTGCTCAAGAACAGTACCTCCAGCCATTGGTGCTGCTCACGTTAGGAGACGCTGGTTTAACAGTCTTCCAAACTCTGCTCACTCTAATTTGATGGTGTAAGACTGAAGAGAATTGAGTCAGTGAGCTTGGGGACCAAAACCAAGTATTTATAGCCAAGCTCCCATCAAACTTTTCGGTGGCTCCATGTTGTCACTGTTTCAGATTATCATGGGCACGTTCCAACTGCTCTATGAACATGATGAAGATGCATAGAAGTTGAGGACCATTATAAAAACAAATTTCCTGAAATTAAGAGAAGCTTGACACCCGTTCTTATGAACGGTTTCTGTGAGAAGCGGTCAATAGTTTGCGCTTGGGTTTGGCTCATATTTCAATTCCTTGAGTTTCTTTTCTATCTGGTAGCTAGAATTTTCATTAGGGACTCTTTTGTTTACGGTGATTCTTATCATTATGTGTCCTTAAAATTAGTCAATAGATGAAGTGATGCAATTGATCTTGTGCAGTTGTAACCATTCCTCACAAGAAGGCTGCACTTAAGTGCTGCGATGAGGTTGATCCTGTTGCAAAGGTAATTGATGATCTCATAGTTTTGCAGCGTTCATTTGATGAATTTGATCCAGTTAAAATGTTCAATGTTTTTTAGGTGTTCTACCTTTTCTAATATCGTGTGCAATTGATTTTCTTCTTGATGACATCAAACGGTCAATAGGAGCTGTTAATTGCATTGTCAGGAAAAGTGGTGGGAAATTCTTTGGCTGCAGTACAGACTATGTTGGTGCTATTACTGCTATCGAGGATGCACTAGGAGGTTTCTTTTGTACTGTACTAGTTAGGCAAATTTCTTTCATAGAGTTTTTTAGCCCATTCTAAACTCCACTATTTTGTTTTACAGCTTCGCAGCATGTAAGTGGCACAGTTGTGTCGTCCTTGGCTGGTAAACTGTTAGTCATTGGTGCCGATGGTGCTGGCAAGGCACTTGCTTATGGCACGAAAGCAAAGGGAGCAAAAGTTGTAATTGCAAATCGCACCTGTAGTTAGTTTCGAGCTTCGAATTGTATTTTGCTGTAGTATATTTCATTAAGAATGAAATGTTACATGGCTTACTAGTTCTATCAAGTCTTTCCATTATATGATTATTTCCATTAAATATTTGCTTTTAGGTTATCTTTCAACGTATAGCGAATAGTCTATCTTTGCTCAAATGAGAGTTGCAAAATGCACAATCTTTATGCATTCACAAGCAATTATCTTCATGGACTTGCTAGATGTAAATTTGATGTAAATGATTTATTTTACAGGTTTTGAACCTTGGTCAGCTGCAAATGCATGCCAATGCTTTTGTTAATGAGACTGGCATTTCAATGTTGGGTTACTCATTCATTAACAGAGAGATCCATATCATATGTTCAGTGGAAACAGTGAAAATGTTCGTCTGCACGATTGTAAGAGAATGAAGAACGTGTATTATGTTTATATAATTCGAAACTTTACTTTACTTTACTTTACTTTCTTTTTTTTTTTTTCTTTTTTTTTCTTCTTGGTATTAAAAAAAAAATGGTCATGTAAGCTCCACGAGTCCCCAGCCCCAGGCTAAGACATTGCTTAAGGCAACTTATAAGGATGTCACGCCAAGGGACGATAGAGGATCGAATTTAGGTAAATGCGTTTTTGGATCGATCCCTAACCACTTAACCACCCCTCAGGGGTAAAATAAAACTTTACTTTCAATAGCAAAACATGAATCATTCCTTTTTATAATGCGCGGAATGAGTTTTAAGGCTAAATATCTATTGGATGTAAGATTTATTTTAGTAGATTACATCATTTTTTATTAATGGGATGGGATTCTCTAGATTGGAGATTTTGATTAATAAGCATATAATATTCTTACAATTTTGATTGATAAACATGTATCTCTAGTACAATAGGATTTTCTCCGATCTGGATTGTGATTATGGGTTATTTTGGAAAGTTAATTAAAACTTTTTGATTTTTTTTGAAAAAACGTGTAAACGAATAGATAGGTATATAATCTGAAATAGGTTAAAAGCCAAGCATCTTCCCAAATGAGCATATATTGTTCTTAGAATTGTCATTCTCATTTTTTGTTGTTGCAATCTCTCTATCTATAATAAAAAATAATAATAATAATAATAAAAGAGTAAAAATCTTGTCTCCAATCCATTTAGATCGTTCAGTTCGGACCTACCATGACCCACTTTGATTATTCAATCTATTTATTTTTGTAAGTCTTTATATATAGATCATCTATATAAAAATAAATAAATTTTATTTTTATTCATTTCAAAACAATAGACAATAAATATGAATTTCAAAATAGAACATTCATTTTTAAAAGATGAATATGATGAAATCATGTTGTTACGATAATTGGATAAATATGACTTTTTTCATGAATGATCTACAGGTAAGTGCCTATAACATGAACGAATTAAATTATCAACTTAGGATCTATGGTGAATTCCACATGCCTGAATTAGACTATCCAATAATAAATTAGAGAGAATCATCACTCTTTAAATAAGGACAAATTATGAACTTAGTTCCTATAATTTATTTCTTATAACAATTTGGTCATTGTAATTTGAATTGTATAAATTTTGTCTGTTAATTTTTGGTATCTTGTCAATTTAATCTTACTGAAACATTGGTTAAGAATTTAAGTAAGAATCAAAGGAACAATGATCCATTCATAAGAAAATGCATTATTTAAAATTGAATGCCAACTCGTCAACTACCTTAAGAATCGTGAATTAATTATCTTGTTCCTTAATTTTAACTTAATTTCTAAATGAGAGTTATCAATTGAATGAAAGAGGACCATCTATGGCATTTTTTTCATTTAACAATTGATTCATAATGATGAGCTGGTCCTTGGATTAACTATTGAATGATGACGGTATAGAGAAAGTACTATAGTGGATCTGGAAATTAGATTAAAGTGACACAATATAAAAGATTAAGGATAAAATTGATATAATTTAAGCTTACAAAGATAAAATTGACAAAATAGTCAAATTACAAGAACTACAAGTATAATTTGTCCAAAAAAATATTTGCAACTTTGTTGCAAGGGTAAAAATGGAAAAGATGAATAAAAAAAAGGACAGAACTACATATAAATGGAAGAATGAGAAAAAAATTACAAATACATGAGGGTATAAGTTTACCTATAGTGGGTACAAATGAAAGGCTATAGGATGCAAATGTCAATTGCACCCCTCCGTATATTGATAATTTTTTTCCCTTCTCTTACCTGTATATAATTCTCCCTGAAAAGAAAAGCCCTCAAGTTCAATTTAATTACAAACGTCTTAACCAACTATTCAAAATGGGGCTACCTTCGTAATTAAGCCAAACTCGAGGACTACTTCTCCCTCCTCTCTCTCTCTCTTCTCTCTCTCTCTTATGTTCTGTTCCGTTCTCGCTGGTCGCACTTCGCTTGGGTACCATAATTCGCCTCCTCTTCTCTTCCTCATTCTCTCAACAAAGTCAACTCGTCGTTTGAACAACCAAGTAAGCTCTTTTTATCTGATCTTCAATTACATAACTTTGCTTTTCATGTTATTAAATTAAATTTCTATTTTTTATGTACTTATGTTAACTTTGTTCGGAATCAAATCAATTTTAGGGTTTTGGGTTGTTGAAATTTTTTTGATTTTCTTTTTGGGGGAAGATTTTCACTTGATTAATCAACTTACCATACACTATTCTCAGTTTGTTTTGTGGGTAATTTCTTAGTTGAATTCCCTTGAATGGCATTTTCTGGGTTTTTCATTTGATTGATGTTTATGTTACTTTAACTGAGTTGCTTTTTTTGAAGTAAATACTGCACAAACTTGAAATTTGAGCTTGTTTTTGCCCCATTTGTGTCATTTTAGGGTTTATTGTTCAATTTTTGTCATTTTTTACAAGGGTTTATTTTATTGTATTTTATTTTTGGTTGTATGGTTGGTTTATCACCATGTTACTTGGAATGTGGATCATTCATATGTGGAATGGGAACAAAAAGCGGCCGCAACCATTACGTAAGGCCGTTATTACGTAACGGTTGTGGTAGCTACTGCCACCCGTTACGGCTGCTTTTGCAGTGTGATTGAGATTCACAGGTGCATCGACCGCAGTGGCTGCTATAGCGGTTGTAACGGTGCCGTAACGGCCTGTTACGCACAGTTACGTAACGGTTCCGAATTGTTTCTTTTAAAAAAACACAAAAAATAATAAATAAAATAAGTGTTGAAAATGGGGGAAGAGAGAGAGAGAGAGAAGAGGGAAGATGGAGGAACAAGAGATAGAGAGAGAGAGAGAGAAGAGGGAAGATGAAGAACATGTTATTGATTTGCTGAAGCTGTAAGACCTATGCTATTCTATTCAGCTGCTATCACTCAACCATTTTATTTGTATGTGTCTATCTATATATTGTTTGACAATAATAATAATAATAATAATAATAATAATAATAATAAGTGTGGTCATTATCTATTTGGCTTGATTTATATATATATATATATAGCCTTTTATTTATTCTCTTACTTTTGTCATTGTTTATCTTATATATAATAGTTAGTGATTAATTTTTTGTATAATATAAAGTCATTAATTATTAAAATAAAATGTAAAAAATTCAGTTTATAGTGATTTAAAAATATGATATATATTGGATCAAACTTAAAAATTTATAAAAATTGATCAATATTTATTTTAAAATATAATAAATATGATTATGGAAAAAAAAATATGCATATCGGTAAGTTTTTTTTAAATTGTGCGGGAAAAAAAAATTTCACGGTTCCGGTTACCGCAACCGTTACGCTACGGCCTTTATACCTTGCAACCGCAACCGCGCCACCGCCACCATTACGGCGACCGCAACCACTTTTCAGAACCTTTAATACGCTACATGTTTTGAAATGTGGTATGATAGGGTATACTTGTTTAGATTTTAATATTAAAATTTAAGGGATTCCTAGAACAACTTTATTTTAATAGTTAGGTATCCATAAAGTATAGTTAATTTTTTTTTTCCTCAAATAAATTATGTAACACATTTCTATGAGCCACTCTTCTTTGATTTTGGTTCGATGTTTATGATTTTTATTCCTCCTAAGAAACCTATAAAGAAATACATTTGTTATTTTTTATAATTTGCTTTGGATCGCTATATTTATCATTTAGGAACGCGAGAGTATTATGTTTTGAACCGTGTGTTCCAAAACATTAATCGCTAGGGTATTAACATTTTCTGTTTGCACTGGTTTATCACTTTTTGCTTGTTGAAATTTGATTTCTTTAATTGATGAGTGAATTGTGAAACCTTACATTTTTGTTGTGATTTTTGCATGCAATGTGTGTAACACATCTTTTTGTTTGTATTACTATTTGGTTTGTTTTTCTGTATTGGAGTAGTTGTAAATTATAGGTTTTGTTTCCCAGTTTTGTAGAGTAACCATCGCAGGCTATGTCATTGATACAATGGCTTTGGTGAAATAAGAAATGCTGATTTAATTTATTTTTGGAAAAGGGAAGGAGCTTAGTTGCAGGACTCGCCTTCTGAGAGTTACGTTTCAGCTCTAGAACTGTGATTACATGGTTCAGATAAAGAATTGAGGTAATTGTTTTCCTGTCGAGAATCACAGTTTTAATTGGGACAAGACTACTCGAACATATGAATCCCATAGAAACAAAAAAAACTATCAAGGCAAAAGACAATCTGTGAAAAACAGATATATGGTATATGTAGTAGAAAATAACATATCAATCTACATTAAAATGAAATAAGGGCAAAAAATAAAGAACAGATTGAAATAGTATAAAATACCCAAACCTCTTGCCTTCTATTCTTATTCTCCCAACCTTAGACTCATATATGTCCCCTTACTCCCACTCCCCTTCGCTTCCTACAACTAA
Organism: Camellia sinensis; assembly: GCF_055761805.1. Classification (NCBI taxonomy): domain Eukaryota; kingdom Viridiplantae; phylum Streptophyta; class Magnoliopsida; order Ericales; family Theaceae; genus Camellia; species Camellia sinensis. Next base: position 10,319,575 of record NC_138967.1, read on the forward strand.
GGGAAGGAGTGAAGAAAGAGACATTATCAACGGGGTAGTTTTTTGTTGTTGTTGTTGTTGTTGTTGTTGTGTGTGTGTGTGTTTTGTTGAGGGATGGTGGGGGGTTTGGCATGGTTTCACCTTGTGTTATTACATTACTAGCTTATCTGTTTTTTTCTCAAATTCCTTGGCAGAAGAGTTTGTTTTCGGTCCTAGTAATGAGGGTGGGTTTTGGTGCACTGTCAATGGGCCAATATATACTTGTCTTCATGTGGATTGTTCTAAGATTGGTGAATAGGTTATGCTGTTCCATTTTGTTGTGGTTTGACAAAGTTGTAAATGAAAGGTTAACTCAATGGCATCAAGTTTTTTGGGATGAAGGTTGAATGTTTTACACTTGTAGTTGATCTGTGTTTGGTCCTAGATGTGTAAAAGCTGTATTATTGTTATAGCCTACTTTTTATTAGTTTCAATCATATTCATGGAGTATATTGATTTCAAGAAGATGTTCCAATTTTTATGAAGTTCTTTCATGTCCGTTTGGAATCGTTTACATCAACAAGTTGAGGGATTACATAATTTTAGTGTGGGATTTGACACTAAGGTTTCTTAAAAGTTTGGGACACGATAAGTGTTGTTGTGATAACCAAGTATATCATGTTCAAGGCATTTAACAAATTTTTTACTTAACTTTAGTATCAAGGATTATTTTGAAAGTTTGGACTGGAGTTGTTTGATGATTTACAAGTTCTTGACTTTAGATGGATGAATTTCATGGCATGTGTTTTTTCACTATATTTTCTGGAAGAAATACATCTCCTAGGCAACTTGTATAGTTGTTAGATATGGGTTTTCAGTCTCTTCATTTACAAGATAAGCATAGGAGCTATTCCAAAGACGAAATTTGTCTTTACAACACTCCCCCTGCTTATGAACCCTGTGGTTCAAAATTTTGTTTTAGACTACATTTCTTACAATACTTTTTCCTGAAAGCGTTTAATAAGCATTAGAATATACTTAGAATAATAAGAGAGAAAAATATAAATGCTTTAAATGTTTAAAATTCTATGAAACATAAATGAATACTTGTTTGAAACCAAGGGAGAGGAGTGCTGTATTATTTTATGTAACTTGTGGCTTTTTAAGTGTGCATCAAAGACAAGACTTGGTATAAATAATAACCCTTAAAACTTCCCACGTCCAATCTCACAAACAACTAGCCTATCCACCTTCACAGGAAGCATACCCTAACAAGCACGGACACGGACACGGACACGGACACGGACACGAACACGTGACACGATGCGGACACGCAAACACGTAAATTTTAAAAAAATGCAGGACATGACACGTGGGGGACATATGTAAAAAATATAATTTTATATATTTATTATTTGTCATATTTTTAAATATTTAATATGTATTTTATTTCAAATATTTAATTTTATCAAATTTATTAACTTTAGGTATGTTGTTTTAGTAAAACAATTAATTCTTTTGAAAAAAATAGTCCCAGCGTGTCCTCAGTGTGTCCCTACGTGTCTGCAGTGTGTCCCAAGTGGCCCAGCATGTCTGACTCTTTCTAGCGTGTCTGACACTTGTCCAGAACGTGTCTGGTGTGTGTCTGGCGTGTGTCAGACACTCATACGTGACCTCCAGAGGTGTCCGTGCTTCATAGAGCATAACACTAACCTCCCACTTTTTAAATAGAATAGAAGTAATCTCAAATTTTAGGATGTTAATCTAGTTTCCTATGATAATTGTTTCTGCAGCTTTCTTTACTTTTGTGTTTTTTCTACACTCTAGGCCCCTCTTCTTTGATACACTGGAAAATACATTTCAACATCTTTTATGCCACTGCACCTTGACCATGGTGTGTGTGTGCGTGTGTGTGTGCGTGTGTGTGTGTGGTAGCTTTTCAGCTTGATGATTAATTGACCCTAATTACCGACTTCTTTCCTTCTCGTAACATTTAAACATTAGGAATCAAAATCCAAAATCTTTTATATAAAATCTGAAAATTATACATATACTGACACTCATAAAAAATGGTGTGATGAGCGCTTGTAGAGGGCACTGCTCATTGAACTCTTAACCTTGTGGTTGAGTCCATTCAATCACCCAACAACCAGGCAAAGGACACCTGTCCCTTTTTCTTGATCCATGAAGCTTGCATAAAGGGAAACTTATTATTCTTTTCATATTAGAGTGTTGATAAAGGACTGTAATTTAGTGCTTATGTGCAGATTCTCTGTTTTAACATGAGTGCATATGGTTGGAGTTCATAATCAGGAGCGGAGCCAGGACTTTTTTTGTTTGTGTTAGTATGAATGTCATGAGAACCTTTCACACCAATAAGCACAAACATGCATACTTAGGAATGCACATGTTTATAGGCATCTATGTGTGTGTGCGCGCCAATCATTTGATGGTGCTAAAATCCTGGTTTATTTTCCTATTTCTGGTCATGATCTTGGCACCCATTTGGCTAATCAAGGCAGTTGCCTTGTGTGCTGCTAAATTTCTTGTTTATGGTTGGAAGTTTATTTATGAAGTTTCATTACTGCCTGCCCTCTTCCCTAATACCTTGTCCTTTCCCCCTTTTTGCCCTTGTTGACTGTAAAGTAAATTAATGCCTGTTTGCAGGCCTGTGTGAATAAATCTGAAGGGCTGATGTAATTTTAGCATTTTCACTTGGCTGTGTTGCTATATCACTCAAGCATGAGGTGTAAACATATATTCGTTTTATAGAAGCAATTTGAGCCAGGTTTTCTGGAGTTTGGATCGATGATGGATTGCAACAAAGAAGAAGCTGTCAGGGCCAAACAGATTGCGGAGAATATGATGCAACGTAAGGACTTTGTGGAGGCTCGGAAGTTTGTACTTAAGGCCCAACGACTCTATCCTGATCTGGAGAACATTTCCCAGATGATTATGGTTTGTGATGTACACTGCTCTGCTGAGAACAAGGTTTTTGGAAATGAAAAGGACTGGTATGGTATCCTCAAAATCGAGCCAACAGCAGATGAAGCATCAATCAAGAAGCAATACCGGAAGTTTGCTCTTTTGCTTCATCCTGATAAGAACAAGTTTCCTGGTGCAACAGATGCCTTTAAGTTGATTGGGGAAGCTCAGAGGGTGCTTTTGGATCGTGAGAAGCGAATGTTACATGACAGTAAATGTAAAGCTTCAAGACCTATGGCACCTAATTGGGGCCGACAGCAAGCAAGCAGTAACCCAAATGTTGTGAAACAACAGCCTTGGGTACAAAACCGTTTTATGGGCAAGCCTCCTTCGCCGTTCACGAGCTTCACTCCCCAGCAGCAGCAGCCACATGCACAAACTCAACCGGCATTCCCCAACAACCGACCGACTTTCTGGACTGTCTGTCCTTTCTGTTCCGTAAGGTATCAGTTTTATAGAGAGGTGGTCAACAAACTTCTATGGTGTCAAAATTGTAAAAGGTCCTTCACTGGCTATGAGGCCCAAGCTACAACATCAGAAACCAACTGGACTCAGCCTGTATTCCCCAAACAAGAGAACCAAACAAGAGGGTCGGTCCCAAAGATGGGAACTTCTAAGGTCAACCCGAAAAAAGGAAGCACTTCGAAGGTTAGTAAGAGAAGGAAGCAGGTATCGGAATCCAGTGATGACACTGGAAGTAGCAGTGACTCAGAAGAAGATAAGGTTGGAAAGAAAAGGAAGCAGGTAGCAGAATCCAGTGAAAGTTGTGACACTGGAAATAGCAGCGACTCTGAAGAAGATATTGTTATTGAAGAGGATGGTGATGTTCAGGCTAAGCAGAATTTTGGATGTTATGGAGAGTACCCCCGGAGATCTACTCGGTCTAAACAGAATATTTCTTACAAGGAAAATTTAAGTGACGATGAAAACTTGAGTGACAATGATGACCTTGAGAGACCTTTGAAAAGGGGGAAGTGCAGTGGATCATTTCGTGCCATGGAACAGGAGGCTGATGACCCATTATTGAAAGAAGAGGCACCCAAAATGAATGAACCAGATGGTTATGGTGTTGATATTGAAGGGGATGTGAAAGAGGTGAAACGGAAAGAAAATGCCTTCCATGAAGGGAACTTGCAAAATGGGAAAGAGGAAACTAAGAAGGTAAATGGGGATAACAAAGCTACAGAGGATGGCCACAAGGGAACTTCTGCAGCTAATGGTGAGTCTCCATTGAATTCAATCCCCAATGTGGCAACAGATCCAGAAATTTATGAATATCCTGATCCAGATTTCAGCGACTTCGATAAGGATAGAAAACAAGAATGTTTTGCAGTTGGGCAAACCTGGGCTGTTTATGATACTCTGGATGCCATGCCTAGATTCTATGCTCGGATCAAGAAAGTGTTCTCGCCTGGGTTCAGATTGAAGATAACTTGGCTAGAGCCAGACCCAGATGATGAGGATGAAATTAAATGGGTTGAAAAGGGTTTGCCAGCTTCATGTGGTAATTTCAAGCATGGAAATACCGAAAACACTGAAGATCATCCTATGTTCTCACATTTGATTCTCTGGGAAAAGGGCAGCCGAAGGGATACTTACAAGATACATCCAAGAAAGGGTGAAACTTGGGCCCTCTTCAAGAATTGGGACATAAAATGGAATTCTGATCCAGAAAGTAGGAAGTATGAATTTGAGTTTGTGGAAGTCTTGTCAGACTATACTGAGGGTATTGGTGTTTCTGTTGCATACTTGCGTAAGCTGAGAGGCTTTTCATGTCTTTTCTGTCGGACGGTGAAGGATGGGACAGATTCATTTCAAGTACCTCCTAATCAACTATTCAGATTCTCCCACAGGGTTCCTTCCTTTCAAATGAGCGGTGAGGAAAGAAAAGATGTTCCTAGGGGATCTTTTGAACTAGATCCTGCTTGCCTGCCTATGAACATCGAAGAGATTGATGCTCCTCAAGATTTGAAGGTGGAACCAGTGGCAGTGTCCAAAGAAAATACATCTGAGTGCCACATGAACAAGAATTCCCAATTAGATCCTGAGCACATCAGTTCTGATGATGGTACTGAAGACCCTCATGAAGCTTTTGAAATTCCTGATCCGGAATTTTACAACTTCGATGATGAGAAATCCGCTGAAAAGTTTGAGACTGGTCAGGTTTGGGCATTATACAGCGATGTGGATGGCTTGCCAAAGTACTATGCTCAGATTAAGAAAATTGATAGGCAACCAGAGTTTAAATTGTGTATAGCATGGCTTGCTGCATGCCCGCCGCCAAAGAACATAGTTCGGTGGCTTGACAGAGATATGCTCATTTGTTGTGGGAGGTTTAAGCCTAAAAAGGGCTTATCCAAGGAATATACTGAAACTGGTGCTTTTTCTCATCAGTTAAGAGCAGAACATACGGATGAGAAAGATGTATATGCCATCTTTCCTAAGAAAGGTGAGGTTTGGGCACTATACAAGAACTGGAATGCTGGAATTACATATTCTGACTTGTCGAGTTGTGAATATGACATTGTAGAAATCCTCCAGGAAAATGATGTGGATATTAAGGTTTTGTTTTTAGAGCCGGTGAATGGATTTAAAACAGTTTTCAAGTATCAGATGAAAGAAGGATCGTCTCTCACAATGAAGTTACCAAAGAAGGAGCTGCTTAGATTTTCCCATCAAATTCCTTTTTTCCGTTTGACAGAAGAGAGAGGTGGCAGCCTGAGAGGGTACTGGGAGCTTGATCCTGCAGCATTGCCTGTTGCTTTTTTTTCTTCAAGTTGATGTGGGAGGACGATGAATCTTATGCCCTCTTGTAAGTTGTACATACCACATATTTATGCAACACCACAGCTGTCAAGGCATTCTGCTCGTGGTGGTTGCTCGGTAAATGTGATATTTTGGTGGGAAAAGACAGCACTGGATATTCAGATACCCGAGTGAGTCTTGGCATGCATTAATTCATCAACCGGTGCTTTCTGAGTTTGGTCATCAGGAATCGTTGGCTGGCTGACCATGATAGAAGTTGTCCACATCTGATGGTTTTTGATCTCGGGCTAGCTGCATAAGAAGGTAAAGGTGGTTCTGTCGGTTTCATGTTTACATTATTTTTATCTATGTTAATTTTTTTTTTTTTTTTTTTTTTTTTTTTCTCGAGTGTGAAATGAAGCTTGGCCAATTAGGCTGACAAGTTAATGGTGGGATGACATGTGAAATGACTATTATCATCTAAACTCTAGTCACAACTTAAATTGGGACTTCTTTATCTTGTAGATACTTTTGATAACCTTTTTTCCCGTTATCTTCATGTTTAGTATCCAATGTTAGCTTTACTTGGCTTCATATTGTTGTTTTGCTTTTGGCTAGTACTAATGGCCTCATTAATTCTTTACCTTTGGCTTTGAACTCTTCCAGGGGTACAGTGACGTTTGGGTGTGTGTTTTGTATTCTATGGGACCCATACAGTGGTTGGTTTTTACATATATTTGGATGAAGTTGTGGAGTTGGAAATATACTATGAATCCATTGTGTGTATGGTTTTAATAACTGTATGGGACTAGGATTTCTTTTGTGTGCCTATAATAGGACACTTGCGGTAATTCTAGCGGTGTGAGATTGAGCGGGTTTGTAGAGATGTAGGGGAGACGGAAAAATACCAGGGGCACCCGTTGTGAGCGCGTAAGTAGTGTTTACCAGTTAGCATTGAGTAGGAAAACAGGTATTGTTTGGGGACTTGGGTATTGGTGTTGGACTTTTGTTTATTTTTTGTCTTATATTTGTACTCTGTTTGATAATGGATTTCTCTCTAACCCGTGAATGTATACAGGTTTGTATTGAATGACGTTAATTCTGTGTGTGAATTTTTCTCATTTGTGTGTGACCCTGCTTCGATTTGAGTGGGATGTGCAATAGTCCCAGAAAGTGATACAGAAACCTTGCTAGTGTATGATCTTATAGGCTCATTTGTGATATCAAGTATTTTCAAATCACATTCATCCATGGATTTGCTATCTATGTTCTTTGGTGGGTGCTCGAACTGTTTGGTTGTGCTTTCCCTTCTGTTTTTATTTTTTTAAGAAAACACATGGCCTTATTTGGTTTATTTTTTAGAAAAAATTTTGGGAAAAGTTCTTTACAAATAAATTTTCAAAAGTAATTAAACCAAACAAATTTTTCAAAAAAAAATCTCAAAATTTTGTTTAGTTACCTACTTTCCAAAATCACTCTCTCTCTCTCATACACATCAAATCAATCACTTTTTTTAAAACTCTCTCTCCAAAATAATTTTTCAAAATCATTTCTTAAAAAAGACAAACTAAACAAGTTTTCGTACTTTTTGTCTCAAAAATTACTTTACAAACACAAACCAAACAAAGTTTGTTTGTCCAACTATTTTAATGTTTTGTTCCCTTTCAATATAACTAGTAATTTCTAGGAAATACCAAATGGTTGTTTTTTAAATTTTTTAAGGACAATTTATCCATAAATCTCATATGGAAAGATGTTGATCCGTTTAGTTTTAAGAGTTTTCTTATGAACTAATTAATACTTTTTGTTTTGAAAAGTTGTATTAGTATCATTTGAATTTAAGTGAATGTCTTTTTATGACTTATTTTTCTAATTTTCTTTTGTTTTTGGAATGGGAATAAAAAGGTGAGGTGTGAAAGATTTTTTTTAGAGTGATTGGTGATTAAAGTGTTGGAAAGTAGTTTTTGTGTGTTACATTATTTGGAGTGTTACATTTAGAAAAAATATATTAAGAAGTTTTTTAAGGATGTTATGTTGTTACGTTTGAGAAAACTACACTAAGTAATTTTTTAATGTATTATATTGATTGGTGTATTACGTGTGAGAAAAGTACGCTATGGAGTTTTAATGTGTTATATTGATTGGAGTATTACGTTTACAAAGAGTACATTAATGAATTTTTTTGTGTGTTACATTAGAATGTTACGTTTGAAAAAAATATACTTTGAAAAAAATGAACTAAGAGTGTGTTAAATTGGGATTTGTTTTTTAAAGTGTTATGTTTAGTAATTTTAACATTATGAGAAAATTCATATTTGCCCCTTAACATATAATACATGCGCGTTTATACTTGGCCTTTTATGTCATTTACACTAAAAAAATACTTTTGGATCTATAAGGAAAAAAAAAAAAAAAAAAAAACTAAACAATTTATAAAATTACTATTTAAAATTTATTTATGTTCCACGCTCTTTAAAAACTATTTTCACACAAAAATGAACACTATGAGTGTCTTTTTAACTTTTGTCTATCTTTGTTCTTGTCTGTTCAGCAAACTTGCTCGGTGATTATTGAAGAGACTATGGGCAATTTGGAAAGTTAGTAAAAAGTCAGTTCTTTGATTTCTTAACTTTTTTATACAAAAAAAGTCCAAAAAAAAAATCAGTTTTTTTAGCCAAAAAAAACTAACTTTTTGAGAAGAAAAAAAGGTTAAAAAAATTAATTTTTTACCAACTTTTCAAAACATCACTTTGTCCAACTTCTTGGAAAAAAACTGAACCCTATTGTGGGTAATGAAATTTTCACCACTTTCTTCCCCCCTTTGTATTTCTCTACAATTTTTTCTTCACAAATGCCAGATCCAAACACAATTGAGAAAACTGGAGAGCTGTTGTGATTGTATGATTCATTTGAATTAATAAGGAATGGAACAATCATTCTATCAGAATATTTATTTTTATGTTTAGTTTATTACAAAAATGACAAAAAGTAGCAAATCATTCTGTAGAGAGGTTACTGAATGAGCATTTTATTCTGTTTTACTTTTATTCCAGTAAATCCAATAACATGTGCGAAAGGTCTAATGGAAATATTTATGGGATGTCAGTTGGGTATCAAGTGCAATATGAGATGGTATCTTTAACACAGATTTTCTCTTTCGAGATTTGTAATCTCATTACTCCATACATTATTGATATTATATCCTAAAATTTTTTAAATAATTATTTTGTCATTTTTCATATTATTTCTTTTTTCTATTATTATGATTACATTTTATAACTTTCCATTATACAAACATAAAATTCTATATAAAATTTTCAAACACCATAATATAGCTTAATGGTAACCTTTCACTTTAAAACAAAACATTCATAAACATAATTTATATTTACAACAATATTATCACAATATTTTTATAATATTTTTTGAATAAATTTTTATATATGAATAAAAAAATTTATTTTTATTTCCACCATCATTTTTTTTCGCGTCTATTCACCCACATTTATTACAGTATTACCAAACACCATCATTCACATTTATTATAGCATTACCGAATTTTTGTATTTTTATATTTTTTTTGTATATGGTGAATTTTTTTTACAAAAATCACTAAATATTATACTTCTTAAGTATATAGATTAGTTGTATCTAAAAAAATTTTAAAAAAAATGTTTAAAATATTTTTAAAAAAATCAGTAAAAATTAAAAAACACAAAAAAATAAAAATAAAAATTAATTTTTTGTGTGAGTTAAACTAAAGAAGATGATTGTTATTTCTTTTGAAATGACATAAACAAAATATCAGTATTATTTTATTATTTTATATGTATAAAGCTAAGGAATAAATATGTCATTTTAGGATTGGTTTGGCATAAACTAAAAAATACAAAAAGTCAAAAAATCACTATCCTATTTAAGTCACATCATCTTATTTAAATCACATCACCTCTCTAACACATCACATCAAACACAACCCATATAAGCCAATAAGTCAAAAAGTACACTTTTTTAGAACATCTCAAACCAACCCTTAATATGACAGGAGATATGTGTAATTTTTGAAACGTGAATGAGAGATTTGTATTAATGAGAACCACAAGGGTGTTAGGGTAATTTACCCTAATAAAAATATAATGGATCCATTATTTTCACCAATCACAGTGGAGGGGGACAATATTGTAGTAGTAGCCTCTTGCACACGCAATAATTGCTAGTTATATCCTCATATGTTCTTTTTATTTTTCCATAATTGTCCCCACTCCTTTCGGGTTGTGTTTTTATTTATTTATTTATTTATTTTTTGTTGTTAAATTTTTTGTGATTTTGATTTCAAAACTCTAAAAGGTATAAGGTTAAATCTATTATTGTTGGTTTTTTTGGCTTTCGAAGGTTATTATTGTAATTGTAAGCATGCCAGTAAGGATCAATCAGTCCTTACAGAATATTAATTGCCAACCAATTATCAGACAATTGTGTTTTAGTTCTTTCAGCCTCAATGAAGAGAACTTTTACTGGTGATTTATTTAGGAGAATTAAGCAAACAATGATTAAATGAAGAACAATTGTAGCATTTCATTAAGTAAAATGAAAGACTTTACAAAGATCCAAATCAGCCTCGTAGATGGTTACAGTAACAAACTACTTGAAACTACTCCTATGAACGAAGTACAATGCAGGAATTTGAAGTACAGAAATATAAAAAACAAGAAAATATAAAAACTAGAAAGAAAATAAAGTAGATAAAACTGGTTTTTTGAATCTGAGTCTGGGGCAACTTTCTGAGACCTTCTCTGCTATTTATACTTCTCAATGACAACCGTCAAACTGCATTTCTAACCGTCGAACCACCCTTCTACAGTCGCTAATCACGTTACCTTATAATTAGCTCCACTATGCCATATCTGCAGTTAGGCTTCCTTCTTGATTTTAAATTCAAATATGAATAACCTTTGAAGCCACGTCATTTTGCATCTCTTTGCTGATCTAGTGTTTATGCAGATCCGCAATAACCAATACTACCTGCCATGTGTGTGATTACGATTGAAGATTTGAATTGTCTTCCCGTATTGCCCCTTATCCTGTCACGTGTCGAACTGTAACTGACTTATACAAAATATGTAGCCAACATTACCCCTCGCACTAATATACCCAATCCTTGGTGATATTAGTGGAGCAAGGTACTTTACCCACGTTTTAGAACGTGCATGGGCTTTTGCATTTTCTAGAAATGCAACCGTCATTCATCATTTGCATTAAACTTTCTTCTAACCCTTGAACACTCCCACTATCTCAGTATTCGAAAAGACTGATACAGCTTTTATGGCCAAACCAATCTTTTCTTACATTGATCAAGCATACGAAGAGTTATTTGATGACATTGTTCGTACTCGAAAGAACCTTCATGCATTGATTAGCCACCTTTATCCAACTCTATTTATACAAATTATGGAAGCTTTCGCAAATCACCGGCCTTCGAACCAAGAACCTATTGCTTACGATTCTTTAAAACACAAATTTGCAATCATGGATATCGGAAGCTCTTCTTCTGCAACAAAGCTTTCCTCATGGGATGAAGTTGATGCTTCTTCTTCTTCTTCTACGACTTCTGGTTGGGGAACTTGGCTTACCCCTACTCAACCTCAGACAAGGGAGTGCATTCATCACCGATTCCCAGAATTCGATGACCCTCTTGAAATCCCTCCCTCTCAACGCAGTTTTGTAGTATACCCATATGTTCCTATTGACCGTATACGCAGTCTTGAGGACAATCTTCTTTCATCATGATATACTTCTACCTTGCCATCTCGGATGGTTCGAAGTGTCCAACGTCCTGGTAAAGCTTTAAGGATCAGTCATGCGCTTTTAGCCAAGAAAGCAAAACTTTGTACCTCTGATTGGCTAAAATGTGTGGCCATACCTAAATTCGAAGATTCGATCAGGGAAACTCCAACTGCTCCTCCTCTGTCTTCCAATCCAAATTGGATTAATGAGTTGAAACTCATTCTCTCTGAGGGCCAACACTTCACCCCCTATCAGGCCTCAGTGCCTCCAACTCCTTATCAGCAGCTTAGGGCTCAGACCTTATTTGCTGCTTTCTCCCATGTATCTTTTGAAGTCCTTCGAGATGACATTCCCCACAAAAACTTTCCATGGGCTTGTGACATTATGTCTCGAAGTCATGTTCTCAACCCTATGGCCCAAATCGAGCTTTATACTTTTTTAGACCAACTTCTTCTCCTGCTTAACTGGTACTTCCAGGCTTCCATTACCAGTGAAGTTCTGGATAAAGCCCTCTCTGCTCAAATTCAGGTTCAATATGAGGCAGAGAACCTCCTTGATGACTATGAGGCCTTCAGGAACCAAGATTCTGAACATGGCGAGGATGTTGCAATGAGTGGAGTGCATGAAGAAGAGGAGATGGATGCCACATACAAAGCCTTAAAACAAATAAAATTCGAAGTAAAAGCCCAACAACTCACTTCTCAATTAAGGGCTTACCAATTAGACAAGCCAAACCTGGACAAGATAGAGGATAGAGTAGGAAAATAATTTTCGTTTATTGAATTTTGTTGGACTAAATTTCATGACCATGTAACTCTGTCCATTCCATATTTCTAAGAAGTCGAGAATGTAATCAAATGAATTCTAGTATCAACAGCATTTATCAATAAAACTGGGCTTTTCGAATTTCATTTGTCAGATTCTAATTTACCATTCCAATTGTAAACTTAATCTATATGGTTAATGTGCTTTAACTCCCCAATTTCATCCCAAATTCTAACTCAAACTCCTCCAAAGTATGAATCTTTCCCTTGAAGAAAATAATTATTGCCTTTCGTACTAATTCCAGGACCAACATAATTCCTCATCCATCAGCTTCGAATTAATCAACTTTGTCTTTTGAAACTTGATTTGATCATATTCAATGAAATGCTGGAAGTTCAACTTTAACCTTTCCAACATATGGAATGTAATTGACAACTTTTGCTGGTTTCCTTTCAGAATCAAAGTTTTGAATCTATCAACTTTGCTCTTCGAAACTTGATTTGATCATATCCAATTCTCCAACATATGGTTAATATAATTTCAAATCAACTAATTTCGTTTCAAACAAACAACCTACATTTTCCAAAATATGGAAACCTCTTCTAAGGAATGCACTAATGATTTCTTCTGTATCATATCAAACCAACTACTGGTTTAAAACTTAGAATAAACAATTTCTAACCATAAGGTATTTCAAGTTTTGCTTCGAATGATTTTACTCTCATTTAGAAACCTACAAGCAGGTCCTTAATCATTTTGAAGTAAACAAATACCTAAGCATTCTTTCAGTATGAGGCGTGGAATGTGCTTCGAAGTCGGCTTCCTACTTTCGAAGCCATTTGTCATTTGATTTTGGCGCCAAAATTTGGCTTCGAAGCCAAATATTTGATTTCGAAGCTGACATCAGTATTTGAGATGTTTTTTCCCTCCACAACTATCAATATAGAAAGAAACTTTTTGTATCCGTACTTTTAGTGTTTTTTTACGAATTTTGCCTACATAAAACAATTGGGTATATTTTCAGACACAAAGGTTTTAAAACCCTTTTATTTCGTGCTCCGAATTCACTTGTTTGTCAAACACACAAACCCCTCATCTCTACTGACCCTCTCCTTCTTGCTGCTCATTACCAAATGGAGTCTTCTCCTTCGAAAATACCGGTCATGGAGCGTGCAAGTCCATCCGTAGCGTTGAAAAGGATTATCGACGAAGAGTGTGAAAAGTACAAGGCTGGTGAGAAAAACGCCATTGACGGACGCATCTTCATTCATCGTCGTCATGAGCAGCAACAATATGTGCTTAGGCCCATCTTCAGGGAGATTCCTACTGAGCTTCCAGCTCTATATCCACGTCTAGAGGACCATTGTCTCCTTTACGAAGGTGGTCTTGACTGGGGAAGCTGGAGGATGAACTGCCCCCATCGCTGCTGGCCCACGGTGAGACCAGAGTGGCAAGAATGGTATGATCGGGTTGTCCTTGATAAGACCCTAGATCTTCAAGAGCTCTACCTTTTCAACGCCCTCCAATTATCCAGGTTCACCATTTCGGAAGACCCTTTCTTAATACCTGCTGCCCTATGCTTTTGGAATTCTGCTTTTAATTTCTTTCAATTTAGATATGGGATAATGTGCCCTACTGTTCTTGATATCTGCCATTTATTAGGATTGTCCCCTACTGGAACCCCTATTGGTCCAGATTATCCTGACCTCACAACCCCTTTTTCCCTTCCTTCCCTTAACTCATCCTATAGTGACTTTGTCAAGGCTGATAATAAAAGAGAGGGTCCTGTGACTGATAAGGAATTCTTTTCTTCTATATTATATTGGCTTTACAAGTTTCTCTTAAGCACCTCTTCTCAAAGGATCATGCATGAATTTGCTCCTCTTGCTAAAGTCCTTGTCTTACAAAGAAAGGTAGCCTTAGGTTCATTCGTACTAGGCCATGTTTATAGAGTTTATTCCCCTTTTTTGTGAAAAACCCTTGGATGCTAATCAAGGAGGTCTATTTTGAATACTTCAACTTTGGCTTTTTGCATATTTTACCGAATTACAATCTAAATGCCTAAAGTTTTTAGAGCCAAACCCCACTACTCATGGCATGAAATTAGCCAAAGTTTCACTCTATCCTTCCACCTTTGCCTTTTACTTTTCTTTCTTTCACCAACTCTCAGCTTCTCCTTCTTCTCACGACTTCCGTCCCTTCGAACCTACCAACATTGGTCCATCCTGGTTGAGGACTTTTTTGAGGGATAGATCCTGCTCTTTACCCCAACACAAAAACATATGGACCTCTATTCTGATCCCTAAAGAGTTATTCATTGAGACTATGAACCCCAGAACTTACAAATGCATTGCTAAACCCTATTGTCCTACCCAATTTGCTAGGCAATTTGGCTTCTCACAAGGGGTCCCAATACCTCTCTACAGCCAGACCAATTTAAGTTTTACCAGCAGGGACTTGAAGGTTCGAAGATCCAGATTAGAAGAAGCAACTTCCAAATTCATCCAGGACTTTATTGACTTTGAGTACTTCTCTTTCATTTCTCAAAGTAACATATTGAAAAGGTGCCAAAACTGGTGGATGGCCAATATGGAGGTACACTTGGCCATTCCTCCCCAAGACCTATTAATGGTACTGGACGTACCTCAAGCCAAATCGAAAGGGGTTGGAGTTGTTACCTCTTTCCATTGCTCCTGCTAGTACAGTTCTTGCACTTGTCACCACGAAGCCTATTCATGCTGCTTCAACTCCTTCTAGAGTTACTCGAACTGCCTCGAAGAAAGGTATATACTCATGTTTTTTTCCTTTTCTTCTCACTTATGATGCTTTTGTCTTTACTTATAACTCTTCTTTTGATATAGGTGGTGCGGGTGTCTCTCAGGGGGATTCTACCCAAAAGTCCAAGCTTTAAACCTTCTCAGGAGCAAGCAACAACAACAAAAGAAAAGAAAGCTTTTACTTGATCCTGAAGATGAGGCACCTGGGGTTCACGTAGCAGAAAAAGAAACAGAAGAAAAAGAGGCAAAATAAGAGCAAGAGACACCCTTAAAAAAAATGAAGAAAATGACTGTCTCTCTTGCTGATTTCACTAGAGATCCCATCCACGAAGCATCTGCTAAAGTAGTGCAAGCAAAGCATTCCAAAGAACTCATTGTATTTCAGAGGGCTAAGAGGAGGAAGCAACAACAAATGCTCAGGAATGAAGCCGCTGTCGCTGATGCACTCCAAAAGGAAGTTGCAAGAAAACAACAAGCTGCTAGACACTATACTCTTCGCAGCTCTCCAATCATAGCTACTACTTCTGAAACCAACACTACTAGAAATTTGACTTTTTGCGTCTAATTTTTTGCAACTGATTATTTATCCGTTGCAAAAAATCACTTTTTACATTAAAAAAAATTCCAAATCATTTTACCCAAACGTCTTCTTAACCTATCTCCCCCTTTCACTCTTATTTCCCAAATTTGTCTCCAACGGTGGTGACCTCTCTCAAAATATCTCTCTCGCTCGACTAAATTTGAATCTCACTTGAATCTCACTCTCACGTGATGAAGATTTGAATCTCGCTTGAATCTCACTGTCCAGATTTCGATCGGCTGTTGATGAAGATTTCAATCGATTCATAATCGAGATTCATAATTGGTAAGCTACTTTCTATGGATGAATCCAACTCTCTATCTCTCTCGGTAATCTAGCATGTTTGTTTCATGCCTAGTTGCTGAATTTCTGTGTTGATTTATTCTGAATTTCTGTGTTGATTTCGATCATTCTTTAATATGTGTTGTTGATTTATTAGGTGATTCATCTTGTTTTTGCTAATTTGTTGGCTTATTTCTAGTGTTTTACCAGATTCTAAGAATGAATATTAATCATAGAATATTAATCAAAAATTGATGAATGAATATTCTTAAATAACCATGACAGTCAGTGAACTCCAGTTCAAATTTCCTCTCAAAATCTTCCCCAAAACACATCAGCACAATCTCCATAATTCTTTGTGATAGCTTGGGGGCTTTATTACTTTAAGAGAGGTTAATGGTCTGTTTTTTTATAAAACTTGTCTATATATGTGTGGGACTAAAAACAGCTTTGGGGGCTTTATTACTTTGAGAGAGGTCAATGTCCTGCTTTTTTATTTAAAGGAGAAATTGAAGTAGAGAAGAGATTAATGATTATGCACTCATCAATATGTCTGTATAGACACAGTTTTTCTCTTTGAAGAAGAAGAAACACTAGGGACTTTTTTACAGGTTCTGCTTTTCTCTGGTGTGCTTTATGATTGCTCTTTTCTTTGTAAGCTTTTTAAAGAAGAAGAAGAAGATGATGATGAAGATGAACAAGTAAAGTAATGCTGGTAGTGAACAGAACAACATGCACAAGAAGTTGTTCATTGTTGTCTTTTCTTATTACATATAATACAAAGGTGTTTTTGCAGCTTTGCCTTTGCATTTTGCATGTCCTACCCACCCACCCACCCACCCACCATATATTCTTGGTGATGGACAGAACAACATGCACAAGAAGTTGTAACTCATATATTCTTGGTGAATTGAATATGGAGTTACTATCGTCAACCGATGAAAGGAGAAATGGTTGGTAGGTTAATTAACAATCAAAATAATTTAGAACTCCTCTTTATGTTGAATATTTTCTCCACATAATTAATTTAGAGCTCTTGTCATGGTGTTTTTGTCCATTTTTGTGAATCCTTTTACCCTTTGAACTTCATATTGAAATGTTAATATGCTTTCACTAACTGTGGTAAAAAAAAAAATTAAAAAAAAAATAGAGTTATGCATTTACTTATTCCATGTCATACAATGGTATGTGTTAATTTGCTGCTGAAATTATTTAAAAACTTGTAGGCGAATGAGTGAATCGGATCTGTTTTAAATTAGTTATCTTTTGTTAGTTCAAGCTAGCCTACCTTTTGTTATTTTGCATTTATTTTCACTTTTTATTCATTTCTTGTGAACATTTTGCTAATGTGTTTTTGACCAATGAAGTTTTGTGGTGAGCTTAGTAAAGACAACAGTAATTTAATCAAATCTTAAGTGGCTAGGGATTGTTGAGAATCATGTGTCTTGCATTTCCCAACCTCCACAAGGGAAAATTCATGCATAGAATTAGTCAAAAGAGCTTTAGAGAGAGAGAGAGAGAGAGATTGATTGATTTACTTTAAAAAAAACAAAACTATAAAAAAAATATGGAAAACATGGCATTTTGACCATAGGTGTAACTAATATACAAAATTTAATAGGGAATATAAGTTTAACCCTTACTATTTCAGAGAGCGGTAAGCAACTTCTTGGAATATGCTGCGGCGTAATAGTATTGTAATAGTATTTCAGATCTGGATGTTCATGAGTGAGTGAAAGAATAAAGAAATGATCAACCTAAAGTACCTAGGTTAAGCCTTCTGGTCTGGCAGAAGACTGATGCTACATTAAATGGGTTACACAACTTGTACATATATTATCCTTTTGTCTTTCATGAATGAAGTACGACTTAACTTATTCATATTGCTATTTTGAAAGTATGGATAAGTTAATATACCTATTGTTTCTTTTGATTTCCTAGGTTTTTGATGTATTTGATGAAAGGAAAAATGGTGTCATCGAATTTGATGAATTTGTCCATGCACTCAACGTCTTCCATCTCTGTGCTCCCACAGAAGACAAAATAGACTATAGGGATCAGATGCAATCATTTTATTCTTATTATCAAAACAAATCTCATGAACTTAACCTCTTGGTGTTACCTTCGTGATGCCCTGCAGTTGCATTTAGGCTTTACGATTTGAGGCAAACTGGGTTTATTGAGCGAGAAGAAGTAGGTATTCTGCACTGTAAACTTAGCAATTGTTGCCATAACTAATGTTAAAACAAATACATGCACTGAGAAACATAGACAGTTGATACACTAATTGTGTTTGGAGGTTTTCGAACCTTTTTGAACTCATTATTAAGGTGGCTTGCAAGTTGCAAGCTTTTGAATCAAATTGGTGCTACATAAGTTTCTGCATTTTGTAGATCTCTCTCTCTCTCTCTCTCACACACACACACACACACACACACATGCATTGTAAAAGATGTCACATTACTCTTCCCTTTTGTGCTTATATTTATGGGCATGCATATGAGCATAAATGTTTGACTCTCATACATAAAACACTCATAATAGCCAATGGCTGCCCCAATTTATCAGGATCTTGGGGACCTTAAGAACAGGAATGATTTGATGGCCAATTCTTTGCTCCATAATTTTTAATATATTGGGACATAAGGCTTAGTTTGGTTTGATTTATGCTTTAAATTTACTACTATTGACAAATGTGTGAGTGACTAGATGAATATAATCTTTTTTATTGAAATAAATTTGCATTTGTTATCATGCTTTTGCTAAGGCAGTCAACTGGTCATGTTGTTTGTCTGCTGCTTTCCTGTCATTAGTGGGTTGGGGACAGAAGATCAAACCTTCAAAGTTTAGTTAGTCATGTTTCTATGATTTGGGCAATATTTGAAAGGCTTGGAACTTTTCAAATATATATATATATATATTTCAAAGGCCTTGAATTCATTCAATTTAGTGCAAAACAGAATTTGGCCCTTTATCTAGAGGTATAAGTATTCATTGAGAGACAGAAAGAAAAGAGAAGTGATATCAAAAAAACTAGTTGAAAGTTGGCCTTCCTTAGACCTTTTTATTTCTACAGCTTGTTTAAGGATGCCCTTTTCTTTTTGCATTTTCATTTGGTGAAATTTCATGGTCTGTGACCTTTTTTATCGTGCTGAACTGTGCACATTCGTTAAATTTCATTCATGAATTACAAGTAAAACAGCAATTTCTTTTAGGTGAAGCAAATGGTGATTACAATTATGATGGAATCTGATGTGAAGCTAACTGATAAACTTGTTGAGGCTATTATCGACAAGGTGAGAGTTTTTCCAATTTAAAGTGTTTTCCCTTCGAATTATTGCATCCCAGATTGGATGTTGATGGCACCAGAAAATGACTTTTAGGAAGTAAGACAATCATTTTTAGGCATCCTTATAGTCATTCAATTGGTCATGAGTTAGTGCTGATGGAGACATGGAGTAGCATCTATGCTTAGTTCAAGTTAGACTTCCTCAACAGAGTGCTTAATTGAGGCATGTTGGTTTAAAAGAGAACATCTATGAAGCAGCAACTACATTGTTTTTAGAAAAGGGAACAGATTGCTTGGAGTTCTATAAGAGTTATAACCTCATCTTTCAGATCATTCCCAAGGGAGAGACCAAAGTGGTGAAAATTACAATAGAGTATGAGAAATGAAATAAGGATGTCCTTGATCCACAGAAATATCTAAACTGCTTGATTAATCTCGTTAAAGATGTTGATTCTAAGCTTGTCCAAGCTTAATGCAATGGCTATATATGAATAATGGTTATAGTATGACACTATGTAATAAGAGCTGGAGAGCTCTAGTGTTGGTGCTTCCTAGTTTCATGCTTATGACATTACAAAAAATTAAGGTTTTAAAGACTAAAATTTAGGGACAAAGTGTGGTTTGTCTTGTACTTGATTTGGTTTTGACTTAGTTTTAATCTTGTAGGGATAGTGCCATGTGCCTGTAGAATTATATTAAAACCGAGGCAGGTTTTGCACTGCATATCTCATTGCTAAATTTGCAATAAGAAATATATAGCCTACTGATGTTTGAAATCTAGATTGTGACATGTTACCTTTTTTCAATCTAATTGCACTATATCCATAGGAGTGATTAAAATTAATAATTTTTATTTTGGCAGTATATAATTTTTATCATTAATGCTTGAAATTTTTGTTGCATAGGTGCAATGTGGTGATGTGGAACTTGAAAAGAAAATTGATGAGAAGATTGGCCAGTTCATCGATAGAGTGGAGAAACACCCGAGCAAGAAAATTGATGAGAAGATTGGCCAGTTCCGGATTGTATTTTCTTCATAAAAGAACTTTTTCCAAGTTTTTAGTTGTAATAACTCACATATGGCTCAAATTTTGAGACTCAAATAGAATGGTCAATTAAACTACAATGTTATACTGTCTAAATTCTTATCATTGCTATTCCTAGAGTGCTTAACGCTACACTTTTTTTTTTTTTTTTTGCAGCGGTAGCAAGATGGTCGCCAAAAATCATGTTAGTGCTTTTCTTTGTTTTTTGAAATGGCAAAATAGCGGTCGCCATAAGTAGCTTAGGCAGTTGCAAATAATTTGCGACTGTTGCTTCGCCATCGCAAAAAGTATTTGCCACCCCCACATTTGCCACCCCCATTTGCCGTCGCAAAAAGTCTTTTGTGACTGTTTTTTATTATTTGCGACGGTTTATAGCGGTCGCAAAAAGTGTTTTTTTTAGTAGTGCAATAAGGTTCTTCGTACTTCTATTCATCTTTCTCAAATTCTCGATGCTGAGACTTGACATTGCTTTGTATTTCTTCTTTTGCAGCAACAACTACTCTGTCTCCTCCTTCAACAAGGATTCCTCCAATTTCATCCGAAGTTGAAAGACTTCAAAATGTAAAATCAATTCAAGCAATGCTCCAACTTCTCAGTCTTGCATTTTTCCTATCTTTCTTGAAACAAAGCATTCTTGCGACACTTTCTTTTGGCTTAAGACCATACCTTCTTCTTCTATCCTTCAATTCTACCCAATTTGCTCTCCCTTCAAGATTTGCTGCTTCTTCCCCTCCTAAGGAAATTCCAGTTGTCATTTCATTTTCGATGATAGCTGATTTCTATAGAGAAGGCACTGGTAGCTTTCCAATTCCTTATTCATTACCTCTACTTTGCTCCAGTCCCCCTTCTCTTAATCTACTGGTAACCAAAACCATGGAGACTGCTAAGGATACTTCACCTTATTCTCCTATTTCTATGCAGCCATTTCTTCCTTCTACTATAGCTCTTTCTGCACCCGTCATGTTAACAGATAAGATGACATCTTCGAGGCTAGGCTAGCTAGTCTTTTTGACATACCTTCCACCAGTCCAACAGCTAGCAATGAAGCTGAGCCATTAGTCCTAGCTGATTCTCTACTATAAATTTTTGAAGCTCTTCTTCCAGTGGTAGGACTTCCTTGCCTTCGATAGACTTGGACAGTTGTTTGGAGCTGCTAACATCCTTCTCAATGATTCCTTTCGAAACTTTACAAAGGCCTATAATCAAGAACGGCTTCCTTCAGTGCTGCAAAATTGTTGAGCAATCCAACATGACTGTTTCAAGTCATTTATCTCAGACGGTAGCCACCATTGATTTTTACATCAACATCTGCCAAGTTGCCAAGGCAACAGAGGAAAAATTGCTGATAGACCAGAGTTTTGTTTCCAAAATACATGCTGAAGTGTCAGAACTAAAAGAACAACATTCCGCTGTCTCCCAATTTTGAGCTCAACTATTGAAAAAGAAAACTCAGCTTGAGGAAGAGCTATCAGCAGTCAACTAAGATTTAGATCGAACTACCACTAAGCTGCAAATTACTAATCAAGGACTGACTGATTGAAAGCAGGAGATGGCTACAGCCATTCAGTTGTTCCCATCTCTTAAGAGTAGAAAATCCATTGTAAAGGAACAACTGAAACATTGTACTAACTTTTGGGTCAATCTATGGCTGCATGTATTTAACTCATTATGAAATAAAATCCTTATGCATCATTTGAGTGTTTTCATGTTCTTTTTATTTAGCATTCATTCTATTCCCTGTATTTCCCATATGATTGGAAAATAAGGCTTCAAATATCTGCCATTAATCTTCTTGGAATGTACATATCCATTCAAATGTTTCAAATAATATGCTCCCGAAGGAAAAACTCTATGAATTTGATATGGTCATTCCCAGTTAGGTGACCATTTGCCAAACTTGTGGCTTTTAATCCCTATTAGGAGTATTGTCTTCCATACCAATCACCTTCATCAAAGCTAATATACTTGACCTTCTTATTATAGTTTTTAGCTGTTTTCTTCTTTTGGAAAAGAATGCTATTTAATGCCAGAATTCTAGCTTCATCTATATCTTCTAATTTCAAGCACATACTTTGATAGTACTGCTCAGGAACTAACTAATCCTGGCATTTTACCCTTAAGGACTTGATGTTAATTTCTACAGGTAATACTGCATCATGCCCATATACTAAGGCATAAGGAGTAACCCATGTACTTGATCTTGGAGAAGTCTTGTAAGCCCATAATACATCCAACAGTAAGTTATGTCAATCCCTAGGATTGTTTTCCACAACTTTTTTTATTCCTTTCTTCAAGGACTTGTTGGATGATTCTGCCTGACCATTGGCTTGTGGATAATAAGGTGTAGAATTAACAAGATTAATTCCAAACTCTGCCACAAAAGACTTTACTAACTTCCCTTCAAATACGGTTCCATTATTAACAGTTATAGTCTGTGGGATGCCAAATCTGTGGATTAGATCTTTAATGAATCTAATAACTTTGGTCTGATCTACAGCCTTATATGGCTTAGCTTCGACCCACTTAGTGAAGTAATCTGTGGCCACTAAGATGAAACAATGATGCTTCGAAGAGGGTGGATGTATTTTCCCTATCATATCCATAGCCCATCCTATAAACGACCAAGGCTTCACAACTGTATGTAGATCAGTTATGGGTACATGTCTTATTGCGCCATGCTTCTGGCATGCCTAGCAACCTCTAGCATATTCTATGCAATCGTTAAGGATGGTTGGCCAATAGTAAGAATGCCTTCGAAGTAGCCATCTCATCTTCACACCAGGCTAATGAGCACCACAGATGCCTTCATGAACCTCAGGCATGTCTGTTAATATTTCTTTTGGACCTAAAAATACTAATAATAACCCATCTGCCCCCCTTTTGTAGAGAGCATTATCATACATTATGTATTGCATAGACTACAATTTGATTTTTCTGCTAGCTTTCGAAGATGGGCCAGCTAGATACTATATTATTGGATGCCTCTAATCTTGCTCTTGTAAGTCATTATGATTGACGACTAAGACCATATTTCTTCTATTCAAAGGTGGTATTACCTTTTGATATGTTGTTTGGCTTATGCTCTTTTGAGTGTTGTCCCTTCTCTTAAAATTTGAAGCTTTCTGAGCCACATCATTAGCTTTATTATTTAAGAATCTGGGGACATAAGTTACATTTACTATCTGGAATTGAGACAGCAAATGTAATGCAACAGCATAGTATGGCAGCATGCTTACACTTTGACATTTGAAAATCCCTTTCACCTGGTTAACTACCAATTGAGAATCTTCAAATATGTCAACTGCATGTGCTTGTAATCCAATAAGTATTTCCAGTCCCAATATTAAAGCTTCGTATTCAGCTTGATTATTGGAACAAGTAATTTCATCTACTCTAAAACCATATGTGGTTTCTATCCCTTGTGGTGACTTAATCACCACACCAATTCCAGTTAGGCCATTGCCTTTTGATCTATCGAACCATATTTGCCATGGTTCAACACTAACCATACCGAGTTTCATTATCTCTTGGCTTTCTGTTTGACATGGATGGTCTGCCAAAAAATTGGCTAAACTTGTCCTTTTACTGCCTTTTAGGGAACATATTCTAGATGAAATTCTGATAAAGCTAGTATGCATTTCCCAATTCTTTCCCTCAACATCAGTCTAGATAACATGTATTTAACCAAATCTGTGGTTGCAATTACCAAGACAGTTGTAGGCAAAAGATGGTATCTTAATTTCATTGCAGCAAAATACAATGCAAGGCACAGTTTTTCTATAGCTGAATATTTACATTCACAAGAATTTAGAAACCTACTAAGGTAATAAACAGCTTGCTCCTTGCCTTCTTCATTGTCTTGGGCTAAGAAAACTCCCAACGAATCCTCTACTACAGCTATGTACAATTTCAAGGGCTTATCACCCTTTGGTGGCATCAGCACTAGAGAGTTGGCCAAATAGGCTTTGATTCCTTCGAAAGCAGTTTGATGCTCTGCTGTCCACACAAATTCCTCTTCATCTTTCAACCTTAATAAGGAAGAAAATATTTTAGTTTTCCCTGCAGTATTAAAAATAAATCTTCGAAGAAAATTAACCTGCCCAAGGAATTTTTGAACTTCTTTCTTACTTGATGGAGGTCTGGCTTCGATGATAGCTTTGGCTTTGTTCTGATCAATTTGTATTCCCTTCTTGTGTACTACATAGCCCAAGAAGTTTCCAGCTGATATACCAAAAGCACATTTGAGAGGATTAAGTTTCAACTTGAACTTTCTCATTCTTTCAAAAGCTGCTTCCAAGTGAAAGAAATGTTCCTCCATGGATTGAGATTTTACTACAATATCATCAATGTAGCACTTTAAGTATCCTCCAATGAGATCGTGAAAGATAGTGTTCATAGCCCTTTGATATGTAGCCCCAACATTCTTCAGATCAAATGGCATTTTAACCCATTTGAATGTGTCAATGTTCCCAGGACATCGGAATGCTGTCTTATGGATATCCTCTTCTGCAATACAGATTTGGTTATAACCAGAGTGCCCATCCATCATTGATAAAACTTGATGCCCTGCTGAACTGTCCACCAATAAATCTACTATGGGCATAGGGTATTCATCTTTTGGAGTTGCTAAATTCAGATTTCTGAAATCGATGCATGCCCTCATTTTACTATTCTTCTTAACTACAGGCACAATATTGGATAACCATTCAACATACCTGGCTGTCTTAATAAAGCCTGCCTTGAGGAGCCTAAGAATTTCCTCCTTAACCTTCTGAATCACCTCAGGACTCATTCTTCTTGGTTTTTGCTTGTATGGCTTGAAATTAGGCCTCATAGGGAGCCTATGTTCTATTAATGACCTATCAAATCCTGGCAGTTCATTATAAGACCATGCAAAACAATCTTTATATCTCTTCAAGACCACCAACAACTGGTCCCTGTCAAGAGCATTCAACCAAGCACTTATATAGGTGGGCTGTTGTATAGAACCTTCCCTTAAGTTCACTTCTTCCAAAGGGTCTTGCATCTGAGGACTCACTGATGCTTCTTTTTTATTTCTTTTATCTTCGAAGCAACCTCCTTGCTCTATCCTGCTCCCAGTTTCTCTAATTTAATATATTTGCCCTCCTCCTCATAGATAAAGTCTGTCCACAAGGTTTCTTCTTCTTGTGTTTCCTGAAAATTTGTTTCAATGTCCAATGCACAGTATTTTCCCAAGGCCAAAACCCTAACCTGTTGCTGCTCGTTCTTATAGCCAATTGAAATGGCTTCATCCTCTTGCTCTTGCATCTTCTGGACTATTGATTTTATGTCCAATACTGAGAACTTAATTAAAGCCAAAGACCTGGCCTCCTAGGTTCCATATTTTTGCCTACAACCAGGCATCATTGTCATCTTGGCGACAAACTCCTTATCAGCACTTTCTTGGACTAAGTGCTTCAGGTGTGCTAATTCCTCATCAGCCGTCACTTCGGCTGATCCATCAGGTTTCCTCAGTACACTGAGTGGTGCCACACCTTCAGTATACAATTTGGCCTCTGCAAAATCTGCACAAGTTATGAAGGGTTGAGGATCTGCATTGATCTCCTCTGTCTCTCCATTGCCCAAGGCTATCATTATTTTCTGATGTAGAGAGGAAGGCACACACTTATTGGTGTGAATCCAATCCCTACCAAGTAGAGCATTGTATTTAGCATTGCTGTCGATAACGAAGAATACAATCATATAGTCCTTGGTTTCCACACTTAGGTTGATGGGCAAAATGCCTTGAGCCATCTGTTTGTCTCCAGCGAAACCAGTAATGGTTGTACTGGTTGGGATTAGTCTGGGGTTCCTCTTTCCTAGTTTTTTCAAAAAAGATTTCGGAAGCAGATTTACTGCTGCCCCATTATCCACCAACACTCGGTTTATCTATATCTTATCGCAGAAGGCCTTGATATACAAGGGTTTGACGTGCTGTGTCATGGATGTCATGGGATACTCAAAAGGGTATGAGAGGTTAATACTCACCTCTTCCTCACTCTCATCTCTAGTTTCCATTGGTATGGCCACTTCGAATTCATCTTGCACTATACTCACTTGTGAGTCTTCATTGGAAACTGGAATTGGGTCAATTTCTTGACCTTCTTGGTTCTCATCTTCAGCTTGGAATTCTTGTGGTAGTACATGTACCATATTTACTGATACTGGAGGAAACAAGCCAAATTGGATGACTGGCTGTACCTGTTTCTCTTCCTAGCCAACTTGTTCAATTATTTTAGAAGCATCTTCCATGCTGTATTCTGGCACTTCGGTACTCGTAACTTTCTTCGAATGATCTGTTTCTATTGGTTTTTCAACCAAAATTTTTAGCTCAACCATGAAGGCTTCAAACATTTCTTCCTCTACCATCTCCTTCCTTTGGCCTAGGCCAACTTCTTCCTTAGTCTCACTATCACTTTCCATCAAAGCCTTTTCCAGTCCTGCCAAACTGGATATCTCTTTGGCTTTCAATTCGGAATGAACTTTGGCAAGTTGCTCTCTACTACAACTCCTCTTGTCTTGAAGAGTCGAATTTGGATTATGATCTAACTTTAAACTTTTTTCTCCCTCTGCTTGGGCCTTTAGCTGGACCAATGAAGAGCTTTCTCTATTTTCTTTTTGATCATTCTGGTACTGAGTATACCTTCGTTGGATCTTTCTCCTTTGGGATCTAGAGATCACTGGAACCATATCTGGTTTCTTTGTTTTTGGATGCTTTAGTAACACCCAATTATTTGGAGCTATCAAAGGAAGTTTGACCATCATACCTTGGTTTCCAACAACATTTCTTTGGATAGACATTTCCCTAGGTTTGTTCTGCATGACAAACCAATCTGGGACTCCAGGCACCTATGAACCTACTAGCCCAGTTGTTGAACTGTCTCTTTCTTCCTTCGAAGCCATCTTCGGAACTAGCTGTGAAAGCCACTGCTTAGCCCTGACTCCCTATTTTGGGCCCAATTCAGGCCTTCCATGAAGATGGTCACTTTCCATCCTATGTGAGGCTGGTCTAGGAGGCCAATCCCTGGCTTTGATCCCATAACTTGAACCCACTTCAAGTCTTCTCTTAAGATGATTGCCCTTCATTCTATAATAGTTGGGTGGTCTGAATTCATGTAAAAGTCTTTTGCCCTTGGAGTGCATTCTGGTGGTTGCTGGCTCAGTCATGAATAGCTGCGTCCTAGTACCAGTTGGATATGACCTCTTATTATAGGCACTGGTTGGTTTAGGATGACTTTGCACATCCTTGTAATATTGTTTCCCATCAATTGGAAGCCCTTTTAACCACTTGTAGCTCAACCTACACCTGTGACACATTCTTTTTATGACAATCGCCTCTAAAGAATCATCATCTAGTGCCTCTTCATCAGAGTCTTCCTTCTGACCTGCAAAGCCTTGCCCAATAGCTGGTAAACTTCTAGCATCTGTTTTGACAGCAGTTTGGCTAGCAACATGCATTTGCACATTGACCTCTTCCAATTCTTTCAAGGACAAGTTCTGGAAATCTGGCACAATAACATTGGCTACCACTTCTCTAATTTCTGGAAATGGATTAGTGTTAATCCCCATGGCTTTTTTTGCTTTAGCTGGGAATTTCAAACTTCCCTTTCGAATCTGCCCTTGGATCTTGTCTCGAAAAACAATGCAGTTTTTAGTTGAGTGAGACCAAGAATTATGCCATTTACAATAAACTTTTCCTTTAAGTTCTTCTAGAGACGGAATTTTGACTCATTTTGGTAACTTCAGGAAGTTCGCAGCAAGCAAATGATAAAAAATGTCATCTGCCTTTGTTAAATCAAAAGAGTATTTCGTATGAAGGTCTTTCTTTTTAAACTGCTGGTTTATTGTTGTGTCTTTATGAATTAATGCTTCACAGATCACAAGTTCTTTCCCTACAATCTCTGCTGCATCAATCTCATAATTAGGATCTCTATAATACGTCTTGTATGATGCATTACTTCGATTTTGTCCTTCCTCTAGTAATGCTTCATACCTAGATACCTTATAGGTCAGTTCTACTAAGTCTCTAAACTCAGTTGAATCAAATTTCTTTCGAAGCTTAAACTCTAGACAATTTTGAGCCAATTTCACGAACTTAGGCTCTGGTAGAACAATCCTACATTTGTTTCGTGTTCTTTTGAACCTGACAATAAATTGAGCAGCCTTTTCATCAGGTCTTTGACTCAACCTTGCCAAGTCTGTCATAGAAACTTTTGGCTTCGTTTGGAAGAATTGGGCATGAAATGCCTCCTCCATTTGTTGCCAAGTTTGGATAGAGCCAGGTGTAAGGTTAATATACCATACAAAGACTGTCCCAGTTAGAGAATTTGGGAACAATCTTAACTTCATATAGTCATTATTGGTAAATTCACCACACTGAACAGTTAACCTAGCAATATGCGCAACCGTTGACTGGTTTCCATTCCCATAGAAAAGGGCAAAGTCTGGTATCCTGAAGCCTCTTGGGTATTCATGTACCCTATCTACCATTCTGGGTATGGTTTCTTGTACACAGGAGTTTGAACCCCCCGGGCCATTGGTCCACACATCTCTCTAACAATATCAGCAATTTGGTCCCTAGGGACCATATTTTGTACTTGTTGAACCACTACTGGAGGAACAAACACAGGATTTGGTGGACAACCTTGTGCCTGGGGTCCTCTTGGTCCATCGGATGGTATGTTTGGGACTGGTTGTCCTTGTGGCGCTGGCTGCTGTTGAGGGTATGGGTGACCCCTTTGAGCCTGTCCTGCAAAAGGTGCTGGAACAGGTGTTGTGTCTCTTCCAGTTGCAGGAAACCCTTCCAACCCCCCCAGGTATAAATTCGAACAAAGGATTAGTGAAACCCCTCGTGCTAGGTATGGCTTCGAACATGGGATTTGGAAGCATCCTTATGTCATTTTCTTGTGTTGGACCAGATCCACCAATTTGCATGGCTTCACTATTAAGTAAGGAGGCATTTTGATTTGCCATAGGCCTCGAAAGAGGCTTATACCAAGACTGAAGTGATAATCTTTCATAGTTTTGGTTACTAGTTTGACCGTTAGTATGTCCATTACTCTGTATAGGCTGTTTATCTCTAGCCAATCTTTGCTGAGGGACATTTGAATTTTCTTCGATATGCCTTGCGTTAGTTGGTTGATGAGTATTCATTCGATCCAAAAAGGATGTTGCCCACATTTCCATTGTGTTCATTAACTGCTGTCTCATGGCATCTACTAGGCCACCCCATGGATTCATTGGCTAAATAGATGGAACAGTGGATGGTCCAATTCCTTGGCCTCGTCTAATGTTCTGAACATGTGGTACTTGTTCCAAAGTGCTGGTTTGTTCGACTATAGGTTTTGATAAAATAGGTGCTTCCACAGCATGTGTTATCATATTATCCTCTGGATTAGGTATTTCTACCTCTCATTCCACGCCTTTTTCCAAGCGTTCATTTTCTCTTTGTCTCCTATATCTAGCCATTTCAATTAGTCCCACTAGGCATGCCAAAAATATATGTTGGCTTTTTTGGCTTTCGAAGGTTATTATTGTAATTGTGAGTGTGCCAGCAATGATCAATCAATCCTTACAGAATATTAATTGCCAACCAATTATCAGACGATTGTGTTTTACTTCTTTCAGCCTCAATGAAGAAGACTTTTACTGGTGACTTTGATTAGGAGAATTAAGCAAACAATGATTAAATGAAGAACAATTGTAACATTTCATTAAGTAAAATGAAAGACTTACAAAGATCCAAATCAGCCTCGTAGATGGTTACAGGAACAAACTACTTGAAACTACTCTTGTGAACAAAGTGCAGTACAGGAATTTAAAGTATAGAAATGTAAAGAACAAGAAAATATAAAAACTGGAAAGAAAATAAAGTAGATAAAACCGGTTTTTTGGATCTGAGTCTGGGGCAACTTTCTGAGACCTGCTCTGCTATTTATACTTCTCAATGACAACCGTCGAACTGCATTTCTAACCGTCGAACCACGCTTTCACAGTCGCTGATCATGTTACCTTATAGTTAGCTCCACTATGCCATATCTGCAGTTAGGCTTCCTTCTTGATTTTGAATTTAAATATGAAAAACCATTGAAGCCACGTCATTTTGCATCTCTTTGCTGATCTAGTATTTATGTAGATCCACAATAACCAATACTAACTGCCACGTGTGTGATTACGATTGAAGATTTGAATTATCTTCCCATATTGCCCTTATCCTGCCATGTGTTGAAGTGTAACTGGCTTATACAAAATATGTAGCTAACAATTATACATTTCAAAATGCAAATCCAACTTTTAACCACATGGAAGTTCCTCCCTTAAATAACTCATAGTAGAAAATTACAATTAAACTCATTTATCTCAAAAGAAGAAACAATATGAAAAATTCATCGGATGTCAAAAATAAGATTTAATTCCTAAAAAAAAATAAATAGATAGAGCTAGACTATAATACAAATTGGGAGTTGTACTCGCAAAAAAAATAAGAGCAATGATACACAAATCATTACTTATTTTTAAAATTTCTATCACAATTGTCTTGCAATAATCTTATTGTGTTTTTTTTCTTTCCATTTTAAAATTTTCTTATTATCACTGCACGTTACTAAATTATTGATTTGAATTCTAATTAAAATGGAAATAAAATGATATTAAAACCATACACCTAGAAAACAGTTTTGTTTCAACTTTTTTAAAAAAAAGTGGTTAGATTACTAAACAAGACTAGTATAGTGTAAATATCAATTAGTGTGCTTGGTTTGAATTTTTTGAATTAAGTTTTTTAAAAATTAAGTTTTTGATTTTCGTGTTTTTTTTGTTTTTAGTAAATATTTTTTAAATTTTAAACATTTTTTTACTTTTTTAAATGCACCTTATTTAGATGTATCTAAAAGTAAAAAATTTATGAAAAAATTAATAAATACATAAAAATACAAAAAATGTACTGAATTATTATTTTTTTTTTGCATTTTTGATATTTAGTGAATTTTTAAAAGGTTTTTTTCACAATTTTTTTTAACTTTTAGGTATATTTATGCTGGGCATGTCTAAAAAGTAAAAAAAAAATTGCTTAAAATATTTAAAAAAATCAGTAAAAACAAAAAAATACAAAAAATAAGAAAGTAGAATTTTCTGAAAAGTATTTTTTGAAAAACCTAATCAAGCAAGTTGAATTGTTTTGGATAATTTAAATAAATATACATTTATAATTTATATAAAAATATGTATGGAAAAGTAAAAAATAATAGGACTAAAAAAAGATAAAAAATATGCTATTTTTAGACCCAATTTTTATGCTTTTGCTCAAACCTACATAGGATTCCATATTTCTCCCAATAAATTCTTACCACAAACATGGCACAATAATTTTTTTCACTTATATGTTCTTCAATAAATTTTTGCTTATATTTTTGTAGATAAATTTAAAAACACTACTATTATATCATTTCAGATGAGTATTTGTTATAAAAAAAATATATATATATGCTAATTATTTGTTAATAGGACACTTTGTGCACTTTCGTCGTAAAATTTCCCTAAATTTTTTGGGATCAATTTTCCCTCCAAATTACGACCTTAATTTCGCACCTCTCCCAATTTTCCCTCCACTTCTCAAACCCTAACCACCTCTCTCTCTCTCTCTCTCTCTCTGTCTCTGTCTCTGTCTCTCTCTCTCTTCAATTCAATTTCCTCACTGCCAAAACCCTCTTTACCTGATGCGGTTTTTCCCTATGTAAGACTCTTTGTGTTTGCCTCATCTCCTAATTTATTTATTTATTTTTCAATAAATTTGTTAGTTCTCTCTCTGTGTATTGTCTTGACGATACGATTTCTTGCTTCAGGTCGCGATGAATCAAATTGTGATGTGTTAAATATCGTTTCTTTGCTAGGGTTTGAATTTGAATTTGAATTTTGATCGCAGATGAGTCAAAAATGTGTTCGCTTGGAGATCACGATGATGAGATTCAACATACTAAGAGGAATTCAATTCTCGATACTGAGACTCAGCCATTTGACAGTCAGTGTTGTTCACTTTATGTGCCTGAGTCAAATTGTGATGGGTTCAAGATGGGTTTTATAAGAAATTGAGAGAGATTGAGAGAGCAAATATTAGCTCTGTGTGTTTGATGTATTTGCAACCAAATGGAACCTCCATTATATAGGAGATGATTTACAAGACAAAATGATGAACAAAGGAAATATACAAATGAAAGCAAAAGGAAAAGAAGGTGTAAAGAAGGTGTGAAGGTGTAAAGAACTATCTGCTAGGCTAGCAACAACTAGCAACAACTATCAATTACAGATCAATAGTATTAAATTATAGGTATAGTTTATAGGCATAGTATAACATATTAACATTATTAACAGCCCCCCTCAAACTCAAGGAGGACAAACATCAACCAACTTGAGTTTGGAGACAAGGTCAACGAAGCGGCCAGGAGAATGAGCTTTGGTGAAGATATCAGCAGGTTGATCAACAGAAGAGATCGGATGGAGATGGACAGTACCATGAGTAACATGTTGCCGAATAAAATGGCAGTCAATCTCAATGTGCTTGGTGCGATCATGAAAAACATCATTGTGAGCAATTTGAAGAGCACTGTGATTGTCACAAAAGAGGGCAGTAGCGCCAGAGGGAGTAACACCCATGTCAGCAAGAAGCCAACGAAGCCAGAGAAGCTCCTGAGTAGTATCAGCAAGGGCACGGTATTCGGCTTCGGTACTAGAACGAGCAGTAAGAGATTGTTTCTTACTGCGCCAAGAAATAAGAGAATCACCCAGAAAAAAGCAAAACCCAGTAGTAGAGCGGCGGTCAGTAGGATCGCCAGCCCAATCAGCATCAGAGAAAGCACGAAGCTGAAGAGAGGAGCGGGCGGAATAATGAAGACCATGAAACATGGTGCCTTTGAGATAGCGAATGATACGAAGTAATGCAGCATAATGTGTGGTACGAGGAGCTGACATAAACTGGCTGACAATATGGACGGCATAGGCAATATCAGGACGAGTAACAGTGAGATAGACAAGACTGCCAACCAGCTGACGATATAGAGTAGCATCAGAGAGAAGAGTGCCATCAAGAGGTGTAAGACGACTCTGAGGTTCCAGGGGAGTTGAGGCAGTCTTGCAATCGGTAAGACCAGCACGGGTGAGAAGATCAGATGTGTACTTAGCCTGAGAGAGAAAAGAACCCGTGGAATCATGGAAGATTTCAAGACCCAAGAAATAGCTGAGAGGACCAAGGTCTTTCATCTCGAAATGATGGCTAAGAAATTGTTTAAGATGAAGAATACCATTGACATCATCACCGGTGATAATCATATCATCCACATAAAGAAGAAGCAAGGTGGTCCCATGAGCAGTTTTGCGGATAAAAAGTGCAGTATCATAAGAGCTAGAGGTGAAACCACAGTCATGAATAGTAGAGCTGAACTTGGCAAACCAAGCGCGGGGAGCTTGTTTGAGACCATATAAAGCACGTTGAAGTTTGCAGACTTTATGAGGTGGATAAGTAGACCCAGGGGGAGGTTGCATGTAGACCTCCTCAAGAAGAACACCATTAAGAAAGGCATTTTTCACATCCATTTGATAAAGATCCCAGTGTCGGGTAGTAGCAACTGCAATAAGGCTGCGAACAGAGGTGAGACGAGCAACAGGAGCAAAGGTCTCCTCATAGTCAATACCATATTCTTGATTGAAGCCTTTAGCAACAAGGCGAGCTTTATAGCGCTCAATAGAGCCATCAGAACAGGTTTTAATTTTGTATACCCATTTACAGCCAATGGCAGTCTTGCCAGGAGGAAGATCAACAATGTCCCAAGTGTGAGTTTTGTCTAAAGCCTGTAATTCATCAGTCATAGCTTGCTGCCAAAGAGGATTAGAACGAGCCTCCCGATAGGAGGTGGGTTCATAAGTAGAAAAAGCAGTAGAGCCAACAATAAAGTCACGAAGACGAGTAGAAGGTTGGATTACCCGGTGTGGTCGAGCAGGAGGAGGAGGAGCCAGAGGAAGAGACTCAACAGGGGGTGAGGAGTCTGAGGGAGCAAGAGCAGGACCATCAGAGCTGGCAGGTGCTTGAGAAAGACCAGTAGGCAAGGCAGTCTCAAGAGAGTCAGGCATGGGCAGTGGAGGAAGCTCATCAGAAAACAGATCTGCAGAAGGGTTAGTAAAACACAGAGAGGGTGAGGGAACGGATAAACGGAATTGAGAGAGGGAGGAAAACATTGTATGTTCCCAAAAGACCACATGACGAGAGATACGGAGACGCTGGGAGAGAGGATCCCAACAGCGATACCCTTTATGTTCAATACCATACCCCAAGAAGCAACAAAGGCGAGAACGAGGTTCAAGTTTGGTACGTTCATGAGGTTGGAGAAGAACAAAACAGGCAGAGCCAAAAACCCGAAGGGTGTCGTAAGGGGGACTGGTGCCATGTAAACGCTCATATGGAGTGTGATTATGAATGACCGGTGTAGGGATACAATTGATAGTGTAAGCAGCAGTGAGAGCGGCTTCTCCCCAAAAATTTTCTGGACAAGAGGAAGAGAGAAGGAGGGCTCGAGTAGTGTCAAGTAGATGCCGATGTTTTCGTTCAGCACGTCCATTTTGTTGGGACGTACCTGGACAGGAACGATGAGGTTGAGTACCATGACTCCTAAGGAAGGAAAGAAAGTCAAAATCTTTATATTCCATGGCATTGTCGGAGCGAAAAATCTTGATAGTTTTAGAAAATTGGGTTTTAACCATTGCAGCAAAATTGTAATAAATTTGTTTGAGTTCAGAGCGATTTTTCATAAGAAACAACCATGTAAAACGAGAAAAATCATCTATAAAAACAACAAAATAACGTGCGCCTCCCATAGTAGGAGTAGGAGAGGGTCCCCAAATATCAGAATGAATGAGATCAAAGGGCGCAAGAGAAACAGAATTACTTTTATTAAACGACAAAGCAGGTTGTTTTGCAAGTTGACAGGACACACAATTGAAAGCATCAGAACTTACAGTACCCAAATGACCACTAGAAATTAAAGACTTCAAACGACCAACAGAAAGATGGCCTAAACGATAGTGCCAAAGCTGAAAATGAGATAAAGGAGGAGCAGTGGTAGTAGTGGTAGTAGTGGTAGGAGCAGTGATTTGAGAGGAATCCGGAACATGAAGATGGATAACTTCGTAGAGACGTCCTTGCTTACGGCCTATCCCAAGAGTTTGCCTAGGCCGAGGGTCCTGCACCAAACCACCAGTATGGGAAAAGGTAACAGTTAGACCATGCTCACATAATTGACTAATGGAGATAAGATTTAAAGTGAGAGCAGGCATAAGATATACATGGGATAAAGATAAGTAAGAGGTGGAAACAGACCCAACATGACTTACAGACAGAAGAGACCCATCAGCAGTATGGATAGAAGGAACATGAGGAGTTGAAGAGAGAGGAGTAAAAATAGTAGGATCAAAGGTCATGTGATTACAACAAGCGGAGTCAAAGTACCAGGAAGTGTTACCTGCGGTGGTAGACAAAGCAGTAGATGGAGGAGTACCGGAATGCTGCCAAAAATGTTGAAACATGGCTTCAACATCGGTATGAGAGAAGACCGGAGTGGAAGGATCTACAGGAACAGAAGAAGGTGAATCTTCGGAGGCGGCAGCAGCAGTGCGTGGAGCAGGCATGTTTTTAAATGGAGTCCCAGAACGGTGAGAGTTGCTGCGGGAAAAATTCCCGGTGGAAGGACCATGGCGAGAGGCACGGGTAGGATTGCGGAAGCAATCTTGTTGGAGATGACCGGGGCCAGTCTTGTTGCAAAATCGACAAAGACGAACGGGACAATGAACCAGAAGATGAGTCGATGGAAGATTGCGGTTGTGACAATAGTTGCAGGTAGTGGACCGCTGTGGTGAAGGAGAACTCCGAATCTGGGGAGTAGCAAGAACAGAGTCCACAGGGTGTGGATGGAGAGTACCAAACCTGGTTTCCTCAGACAGGAGTTCAGAAACGGCTTGCTCAAGAGTGGGTAAAGGAGTGCGATGTAGGAGAGATGCGCGAACGGGCTCAAAACGAGGAGTGAGAGCCATGAGAAACTGAACCAAGCGTTGTTGGTCACGGTAGGTAGTAAACAAGGCAGCATCCTCAGTATGAGGCCATGGAGGCTCAGAAAGAGCGAGTTGATCCCAAACATAATACAGTTGGGAGAGGAAATCATTAATGGTCTGAGTGCTTTCTTGGCGCATACGGTGAAGATGACTCAGAAGTTGATATTGGTGAGCAAGACCGGTAGTCTGATAGCGTTCTTGCAAAAAATCCCAGATGGCCTTCGCTGGAGAGGAAGCAGACTCAAGTTGGAACCTACCAAACTGAAGGTTGATGGATGTAATAGAAGTATTGCGAAGCCAGGTGATGATCTGATAGTTTTTACTATCCCAATCTTCTAGTCGGTCGATATATTTGGCAGCGGAGTCTGTGGCAGCGGATTCCGTGGTAGCTGGGACTGGTTTGCACACATCCCCAGTAATGATACGCCAAAGTTTCTTGCCTTTGAGGAAGCCAGACATGGCTTGTGCCCAAAGGACATAATTAGTCCCGTCAAGAATAACGGAAATAGGGTGATTAGAGGAATCCTGGCGATCCATGAGAAAAAATAGCAAAATGGAGATAGAATCTGAAAAAACCGAGGTTACCAGTGAATTCAGAAGGCCGAAATTAGTGGGAAAAGGAGTAAAATGACCCAAAATATGACCACAGAGGCACAGAAATGAAAGGCAAATGGCGCGGCGCACGTTAGCAAGAAAGGGCGCGGCGCACGTTAGCAAACAGGCCAGGCAGTGCACGGTAGCAGAGAGGCTGACGTGTGCTGACGTCAGAAACACGCGGCGCACGTTAGCAAGGTAGTGCGCGGCGCACGTTAGCAAAACAGGCCAGGCAGTGCACGGTAGCAGAGAGGCTGACGTGTGCTGACGTCAGAAACACGCGGCGCACGTTAGCAAGGTAGTGCGCGGTGCACGTTAGCACGGGACAGTGTGGAGGACGCGTGGAGCGCGTGTGAGGCGGAAGGCGGAGGCAGGCGACGCGCCGTCACAAAAGTGGCGCGTGAGAGCGCGTGTAACGTCGGATTGCACTGAATTTGGTGGCGTTGGAATCGTCC
Source organism: Camellia sinensis (assembly GCF_055761805.1). Classification (NCBI taxonomy): domain Eukaryota; kingdom Viridiplantae; phylum Streptophyta; class Magnoliopsida; order Ericales; family Theaceae; genus Camellia; species Camellia sinensis. The sequence goes on from NC_138967.1 coordinate 10,356,945, forward strand.
GGAGGAGACGAAGGCTCTGGTGTGGTGAAAACTGTATTTCAGAGATGGACGAAAAAACAAAGGGATACAGATGAAATGCAATCTGCAGAAAAATATGTTGGAAGAAGAGGCTAGGCAGAAAACCTGTGCTCTGATACCATATAAGAAATTGAGAGAGATTGAGAGAGCAAATATTAGCTCTGTGTGTTTGATGTATTTGCAACCAAATGGAACCTCCATTATATAGGAGATGATTTACAAGACAAAATGATGAACAAAGGAAATATACAAATGAAAGCAAAAGGAAAAGAAGGTGTAAAGAAGATGTGAAGGTGTAAAGAACTATCTGCTAGGCTAGCAACAACTAGCAACAACTATCAATTACAGATCAATAGTATTAAATTATAGGTATAGTTTATAGGCATAGTATAACATATTAACATTATTAACAGGTTTATTTGTTAGGGTTTTGTGTTTAAATTTAAATTTGGATTTTGATTGCAGATGAGTTAACAATGGGTTCGCTTGGAGATCATGATGATGATGATGTTCCACATATTAAGAGGAATTTAATTCGCAATACTGAGACTCAGCCCTTTGACAGTCAGTGTTCTCCTCTTTATGTACCTGAGTTAAATTGTGATGGTTTAAAGATAGTTTATTTGTTATTGTTTTGTGTTTTATTTGTTAGGGTTTTGTGTTTGAATTTTAATTTTGATCGCAGATGAGTTAACAATGGGTGTGCTTGGAGATAACAATGATGAGATTCAACATACTAAGAGGAATTCAATTCTTGATCATAGCGATATTGAGACTCAGCCCTTTGACAGTCAGTGTTCTCCACCTTATATTGTGATGGGTTAAAGGTCGCTTATTCGTTAGGGTTTTGAGTTTGAATTTGAATTTTGATCGCAGATGAGTTAACAATGGGTGCGCTTGGAGATAACGATGATGAGATTCAACATACTAAGAGGAATTCAATTCTTGATCGTGGTGATATTGAGACGCAGCCTTTTGACAGTCAGTGTTCTCCACCTTCTGTTCCTGAGTCAAATTGTGATGGGTTAATGACCGCTTATTTGTTAGGGTTTTGTGTTTGAATTTGAATTTTGAATGCAGATGAGTTAACAATGGGTTCGCTTAGAGAGAATGATAATGAGATTCAATATACTACGAGGAATTCGATTCTTGATTGTGGCGATATTGAGACTCAGCCCTTTGACAGTCAGTATTCTCCACTGCCTGGTAATGGCTATTATATAAATCTTACATCCATTAATTATTTGTTTTTATGTTATCTTTCAACCCATAGTGAATAATATATCTTACTCGAATGAGAGTTGAATACTGCACTACCTTTACGCATTCACAGGTAATTATATGGGCTCACTTGATGCATGTGGTTTCTTGATAAGATCGTGCATCACTAAGTGCTAGTATACACTTAAATGCATCAGGAACAAACCTACACCCCAAAAATAAATAAATAAATTCTTATGTTGGACTGTTGCTGTATTCAAATTTTGTTTATTTATTTTTATTTCGACCCAACAAAAAAATACTAAATTGACATGTATGAAGAAATAATAAAACATACATTTTGTTCAATTTTAAGCAAAGAGTATAGTTGTGTTTAATTTACTACTATTGTCATAGGTGTAGAAGTGTAAATGATAAACCAATATTAATTTTCTACTATTGTCATTGTTGTGTTTAATTACTACTATTGACATCTATGTTTATATAGGTGTTTAAGAGAGTATCAAGCTTTTGTATTTTTTGATGAACAAATTTTAAAGAACAGATTCTGGTTGGGGTGATGCAACAGTTTTCGTTTATGTTTGCTGCAGTAGCATTGCTGTAAGTGTTAGTGATAGACTTTTTTGTTTGGGTATGGTTAAGTTTGAGTTTTTCTGATAGCCCCCACAAACCCATGTACAATAATTCAAGTAATATGGACAAAGAACAAATTTTGTTAAATTAAGGTGGAGAAACATTTGTTTATTATGAAGAATATGAGTTGGTTCATTTTTTTATGACGAATCAGCAAGCCATGTACATGAATTTGGCAAATATGGGAATCTAAGAGTGAGCAATGATAAAGTGTTAATTTTCTTGCAATTCAGATGTGCAGATTTGACAAATACAAGATTAAGATATTAATTATTTGCTTACCCATTTATTGCAATAGGTGAGAGATTTGAAGGCAAGGATTTTGATGAGTTGCAATTTCTACAAAATACTTTGCCATTTGTTGATACTGTTCCATTTGAAGATGCATTTGAGACTCAGATCATGAATGTCGGTGGTGAAACTCAAGTATTGGATGATCTTGATGGTGTTGAGAATATGGCCACTCAACTGTTAGATGAGAGTGATTATGAAGTTGTTGATACTGATGGTGAAGGAACAGATAGGACGGAAATTTTGGGTGATACTGAGGAGTCATCTGATGATGACCCTGTAGAAAGAGTTGGCACTTATCCAGTGGACCAGGAGCATAAGCTTTGCAAACAAGATGATAGGGGATTGAAAACAGAATCAGATGGTTTGAGTAATGAACAGCACAGTGCAGGTCAGTCTATTTTTTAATAAAAAAATGAGATATTAGTTTGATTGCTAATTTTGGAAATTTGCGTTTTTTCTTTTAAAAACCCATTTTTCTTCCATTATTAGTTACAACTTGTCTATTGTTGATGATGCAAATTATGTGCCGTTTATGGAAGGAAAAGATGCAATGGAATAATATCTGCATCACATGCTATTGGTTAATTTTTTTTAAAGTTAAAAATAAAGTTAATCCTAGACCTTGTGTGGTGTGCATTTTCCCCCTTCTATGAAATGGTTGATATTATGCAATAGGAGCTATGACAGATTATGATAATTGATTTGGTTCATTATGGTATAAATGTGATTTTGTTAATGAATTTACTCATGAGTAGAGCTGTTTCTGGAAATGGTTCCCATGCCACCATTAGAAATTACGTAACAGATTAGAGAAGGACACTCAGTGGAATGGATCCTCATTAATCAATTGTAGTAATGACTCTGTATCCTTTTAATATCCCCATTTTGATTTATTGCTAGTGTTTAAAACCAATGGAGCTATTCAATGACTTTTCTTTATTTGGGTTATTGCCAGAAATTACTAGCATATTATTGTGTCCAAAGTGATATTTACTTTTTTTTCCTCTTCCAGAACTTGATGTTTCTACTGCCAGACTACCAGGCAAAGACACCCCAAAATCAAAGCCTGGTACCACTCTCATCTTTTGCATTATTGTAGCGTGGATCTCTTTTGTCTGGCCAATTTATGAGCATCCCATGCCAAGTTGATGATGGTTACTATTTTGACAAATTTGTTGTTATTTTCCCATATCATTTGGTCTTGTTATTAACATTGGCATTACTGTCTTAGAACTTGTATGTAAGGATCTCATATAAATGTTGACTTTCACATGCTAGTTGAAGCCACCTTCTTTTATACATTTGAAGATGAAATCATTTATAGGACATTTGCATTATTGGTTAAATAGAGGAAAATTACCGGGATAACATTATTATGTACTAAATGCCCCGTGCCTTCTTTTGTCTATTTTTAGCTGACTTAAGAGCCCATTTTGAAGAAGCAAACCTATTTTCAACCAACTAATAACATGATTTTCTATGTTTAGCATGAAATGTGGTTCATATTATGGATGCATCAATAAAGCTCATCCTGTTTAGTATATTCTCTTTTTTATCACAAAAATCCCTGTACTTTTATACCTTCTAGTCATGTTTTGTTTATTTTTTGGTTTGTTTGTTTAAATTTACGAAATGTTTTACTAGAGCAGAAGAAACATTCAAAAATTTTGTTGCGGTTGCATGGCTTTACTAATGAAATATTTTCAGCTGTATCAACAACAAAAGCAGTCCAGGTTTATGTTTATCAGGAACTTTATATCCTTCCTTATGGAAACAATTTAAATCATCACTCCATACTGGTGGTGTGTGAATACCTCTTATTGGCCTTTTAGAAGGTTTGAGTTTTGTAGACCAATTTAATGAAAATTTAGGGCACATGTGGCTAAACTGTTATACAAGTCTGAAATTGTATTATTACTTGTTGACTCAGTATCTGTGCGAAGGGATTTTACTTCAGTTCGTGCTGCAGCTTTACGGGCCTCTGGTTTAGCAGCTCGTAGCAAGGCTTTTAAGGAAACCAACAGTGATTCATGCTCCATTAAGAATGAAGATCAGTTTTCAAAACAACATACTGCTGAGGACAATGGGGTCGTAACTGTTACTAGAGATTTATCAACATTCAGAGAGGAAGTTGATCAGGAGGATTTTCAGGAAGAGTACAATGAGAAAATGAAGGGATTAAGGGATGAAAACAAGTGTAAGGTTGGTAGTTCAACGGTGAGGAGACTTTTTCTGGAGGATACACTTGCTGAGCCTAAAGGACCCAATGATGACAAGAATAATGCTGATGGAGGAGCAGATTTGTCTCAGTTGCCTGCTTGTGGTAATGAGATGGCGGGGCTAAGCTATGTTGACTCTCAAGAACCTGGAGATCTGTCGCAAGCCAATGCACTAGATGTTGTGGACAGGTATCTCCAGTTTAATGTCATGGATTTTAATCAAGAAGTTGGCTTTGGAAGCTCCACTGGGCAGAAATCAAAGCCTGACTCAAGTGCAAAAGGGACTCAAAGTTTGGTCAAAATAACAAATCTGAAAATTACAGCTGGAGAAAGAGAGATTTTTGATTGGGATGACAGCCGTGAAGATGAAGGAGGGGGAGAGTTTTTCACCAAAAAGAAGGAAGCATTCTTTGATAATGGAGGTCAGAGGAAGAGATCTGTTAGCAAACCTCGGAAGCATCTTGACTCCAAACGAAATGGGGTTGTTGATGAAACCAGAGACAAGGAAGATCAACAAGATATCCATCAAAAGGTAAAGGGTTTAGTTAATTCCAATTCAGGGTTAGTGTCGCGTAATTCAAAAAGGAATGACAAGACAACAAAGGTAACAAAAACAAAATCCAAAAAGAATCTTACTAAGGAGTTGGATGAACCATTAAATATTGGTTCCTCAGATGGAATGGAAGCTATTGGTACTGACAAGGATATGACAGAGGTGCTGAATGTAGGGTTTGATACTCAAATGGCTGCTGAAGCTATGGAAGTGTTATGTGCTGGTTTGGACATGGCTGACCATGACAACAAAGACATTGATCAAGGTACCAAAAATATGTTTGAGGCTTCTCCCAGAGCAAAAAAGAACAGAGCACAGTCTAAGGGAAACTTTCTACGGAAGAGATCAGTTTCGTCTAGTTTTGGGGTTATTACAAAAAATTCCAAGAAAACAAAGAGCATTGGTAACAAATTAAGGAAAGAATCAACTGTTTCATCACAGAAACAAGCAAAGAATGTCAGGAAGCAATGCGATACTGAGTTAGTAAAGGAAGAAATGAAGAAGGCCAAGTCAAATGCTGAAGGACACTTTGCCACCAATCGGATTGAAAAAATAGACAGAGAGCAAATAGAAGAAGAAAGAGCTCTGAAAAGAAATGACATTGATGTGGTTGATAGATGTCATGTCATTGCACCATCAAGTGGGTATAAATCGGTCAAGAAACGGAGTTTGCTAGAACAACTTGGTACTTTCACACCCATAGCTCGTCGAACTAGACAGCGCAGGGTAACAAATCAAATAAGGAATGGGATTGCATCATGTGATTCTAGTGAACGGTTGCATTTGACTGAAACAAGACAAGGGTATAGTACTGGTTCTGATGCTTTTAAAATGGTTGGTAAAGAGAAATTTTCTAAATTGGGTTCCAATAAATCCAGAGAACTTGAAAATGTCAAATTGACTGAGCAGAAGAAATCACATCAAAAGGTAACTGATACAACTACTGTTGTCGGAATTGGGCCATTGAGAAATAACAAAGGAAAAAGAACTCGTCGAAAGTTCTCTGAGTTAGTCAATCAATCTGTTGGGCTGGAAGCTGATGGACAATCACTTGGAAGATTAAAAAGATCAGAAATCAGTGCTGTGAGCACTTCCATTGATCTAGGCATCAGAAAGAAAGCTCGGTCATCTGCATGTGCTGGTCCAGTGTTGCGTTCCTCAGACCGGCAGTCTAAGGGAAGCTTGTTTCAGCGAAGTGTAGATAGAGGAGGTTTAGGAGATGCTTCTCTTAAATGTAATTCTGTTGATGGGAATGTGATTCCTAAAGATGTGGTTGGGGGTTTTGCATCCAAGCAATCTGACAGGAACAGTGATGCAGATACCATGCTAGCTGGTGAAGGTGCTGAAGTGAATGCTAGGTTTGAAGTGTCACCAGGAGACAGATGTAAACAATCTGGTTCAACATTTACTACTACTGTTAATTGTACCACACCTGTAAATGCTGCATCACCTATTTGTAAGGGTGATGAGTATTTCAAACAGTCATGCAGGAAGAATTTGTCAAAATCCCTTATGAAAGAAATCAGTAGCTTAGTCTCCAATGGACCAGAACCCACTTCTATAATGAAAGATTCAAGGAGGAGGAGAGATATGGCTAATGTTCGAGTATTGTTCAGTCACCACTTAGATGACGATACAATCAAGCAGCAGAAGAAGGTAGTTATTTATGGTATCCTTTGCTCTTTCCTTGATGTAAGACAGTTCGAACTCAAAAGTGAGCTTATTGTTGGTTTTTTTTCACAGGTCTTGGCCCGGTTTGGAGCTTCTGTGGCATCCTCTATTTCAGAAGCAACACAATTCATAACTGATAAGTTTGTGCGTACGAGGAATATGTTAGAAGCTATTGCTTTTGGAAAACCAGTGGTGACCCATTTATGGCTTGAGAGCTGTGGAGAAACTGGCTGTTTCATGGATGAGAGAAATTACATATTAAGAGATGCCAAAAAGGAAAAGGAATTTGGCTTTAGCTTGCCAGTTTCATTGGCACGTGCAAGCCAACGTCCTCTTTTACAGGTCATCACTCTATTTTGTTTAATTAATCAGATGCAGCAGCCGTGTGGTTCCTTTTAATAAATTATGTTTCTTTGCAGGGGCTAAAAGTTTTGATTACTCCAAATACAAAGCCTAGTAAAGAAATATTGGCAAGCTTGGTTAAGGCAGTGAATGGTCTGGTGTGTAGCTCTTTTTTGTCTGTCTTTTGATCCAAGTGCATTAATGATGACAAAGTCACATATAAGAATTTGGTTAATTTATTTCCATGACTCATTTATTGTTATGGTTTTAGTGCTTTGGGTATGATTAGAGTTCTTGGATGGTTTAATTTTATCATCAGACAGAGTAATCTTTTTTGCTTGGAGTTTCTACAGTCCGAGTCTAAATAACATAAGATTTTCACAAAGCATCATTCTTATGATGGTTCAAGGATGCCTTACATCCTAGCCTGATAAATTGCCAGGTTGATGGGTATGATGCCTAAGAATCCTGTTGTACCATCAAATGGAAGCTTGAGTCTGGATTTCAAGTTAATCAATTGTATTAAGGGTCCGTTTGGGAAGGGCTTTTCTGGGTTTTTTTGGCTATTTTAGCCACAAAAGACAAAATAGGCTATTTTAGCCACAAAAAACAAAACATCACATCCAACCCATAATCATTACACTCTTCTCTCACAAAAAAAGTCAAAAAAGTTAAAAAACCAAAAAGCTCTTTCCAAACCAAGCTTTTTAGCCCAGGCTAAAATAGCCAAAAAAGCTAAAAAGCCAAAAAGCCAACCCACTTTCCAAACGGAGGCTAAGTTTTATGGGCGTGAATTTGACTCCACTTCTATATCCTTGGGTTTAGTCTCGCTGCACCAAATACAGTTCATTGCTCTTCAAAGACCTTATTTCTGTCAATGCCTTAAGCTACTGGTGGTAATTGGTATTAATCCTTTTCCTAATTGATTTTATTGATGTGGCATGTCTTTGCATTTAGGGTACAGTTCGCAGTGTGATTCTCCTTTGTTCTAAATTTTACCGCTGATTGGTGGGACATGTTTTTCTGTATCTCTTTTTCAATCCCCGAGGAACATTTGTACTGTTTATTCTTCAATTCCTTGTATATAGAACTAAGTCTAATTGGAATGCACAGGCGATGGAGAGAATTGGTAGATCAGCATTCAAGGATGATAAAATTCCAGACGACCTGTTAGTTTTATCTTGCGAGGAAGATTACGTTCTCTGTGTGCCTTTTCTTGAGAAAGGTTAAGAAAAATACACATTGTTTCAACCTTGATCAATTTAGAAAATACAGTCTGATTTGAAAATTTTAACCTTTGTATCTGCAGGAGCAACAGTTCACAGTTCGGAGCTTCTACTGAATGGAATAGTTACTCAAAAGCTCGAGTATGAAAGGTTGGTTTCTTCTATCGAATGAATACATTGGCTTTTTCTTGTAAAAATGAATTGCTTCTATCAGAATGAGAAGAGTGGTTGGCCATTCTTACCACCAATGAATCATGATCTTTATATATACATATACATATATGTATATACAATATACTATTTTCATATAAGATGCCAATATATTTTCTTTGCCACTGACCAGAGGATGGAAAGATGATAAATAATGATTTCTTAGTTTCATCCCAAGGTTTGTAACCAGTGTGTCGCCTTTTTTCCTTGATTTTTTTAATAATTTATTTGCATTGTGTTTATGGTGAAGATTGAAGTGTATATATCCTTTTTTGTTGGTGGAAAAGGATTTATATTTGATTTCTAACACATTTTTTGTATCTTTGATGGCAGACACCGTCTCTTTGCAGATCATGTCAAGAAAACCCGTTCTACAATATGGTTGAAACAAGACAGTAATCAGTATCTTCCCGTGACTAAATGCAAATAAGATTGCTTTTCCCCTTGTTATTTATCCTCATGTCTGTGTATCTCCTCAATGCTTCTGTTTTATTTTTTTTATTTTTTTGCGATTTATTTGTACATGCAGAGTTTCAAATTTGGGATGTCAGTTCCTTTCTTTTTTTAAATAAAAAATTTGTTTGGGGGATTTTCTAGATTTGGATCTGCATCTTGTAAAGAACACTTCAATGTATATATTATTTTTATTGCCAAGGATGATTTATGACTGAGTTTTGTCGGGATGAGAAATTTTCCGGCACTGTTCAGGGTTGCTTCCATATTTTCTCTCTATTATAGTACATAATTGAAATTAATCTTAATTTTCTTATTAATAATTTGAGGTACTCTCAAGTTTTATCTTTGTGATGTAATTTTCTATTTCTTTTCCTTCGTATGATTCTAATTCAGTGCACGGAATTCTTGTTGAAGTGGGTTTAAAAAAGACAAGATGAATACATTTGCTCTCAATTTTAAGTTATACATGTTGAGTTATTTTGAGATTTAGGGTTTGAATCTAAGATTTGAGGAGGAAAAGAAAAACAAAATGAAAAATAAATGAAATTTAAGGTATAATTTTTTTTCTTTTTCATTACGTTTTTTTTTTGGGTTTTATAAATTCTTACCCAAATTTAAAATGCAAACACATAAAGCGAAAATTAACTTTTTCTAGAAGCTAAGCTGAGCAACATGGGTAGGCTCTACTTGACTAGTGGAGGTTGCTATTATAAAATGTTTCAACCCTGTGAAGAGATCAACAATGAAAACAATGATTAAGAAAACAGGTTAGGTAAGCAAGTTGGTTATGACAAGAACTGTTGATCTCTCATTCTCTCACTGTATTCCACATGCTATGTCTTCTTCTCCATACTTCCCACAACTATGCTATGCTATGCTATTTCACCGAATCGACCAACCAAAAGTATGCCAATTCTCTCCCAAATTGGTGCCCATTGACCAATGATAGATATGTGAGAGAGTTAGTACACTCAGTAGGTTAATTCAGTGCACATCCACCGACTTGTGCAAGTTGTATAAAGTTTATTTGGTGCAATGGCGGTCACAAGAAGGCCGAGGAGGCTCCCAAACTTTTGAAAATTCCTCTTAAACACTATTTATTCATTTTGGGTATTAATAATTCATAATTCAAAGGATAAATTACATTGATTTCTATTAAGATTTGGAGAAAATATAACAAGTTATATAATTTTAGTATGATTATATAGACCCTCTTTTTAATGAGGCTCAAAGAATGATACAAATAAATATAATGTAAAGACCCAAAGATAAATAATGATAAAATATATATTCTAATGTAAAAGAGATGATAATATCATTTTTTTCATTTATTTGACTAATGAATTTATGATGAAAATGAGAATGGAATGTTATGTGAATTAAAATAGTATTTTTGTCCGTTCAAAGTCTAGGAAATTTTAGATGATCCCTCCAAACTTTCAAGAAATTTTACTGAACCCCCTAAATTTTAAAAATTCCACTTAGGTCCTATAAATGTTTTTTTGGGGGGTATTATGTAGGGCTGCAAACGAATCGAGCCGAGCCGAGCCGAGCCGAGTTTTGCTGAGCTTGAGCTCGGCTCGTTTACTTATCGAGCTCGTTTATTGAGCTCAAGCTCGGCTCGATAAGAAACTGGGCTCGAGTTTGGCTCGGCTCAGCTCGTTAATTTTAATGAAGCTCGAGCTTGGTTCGACTTGATAATTTTTTTTTAATATTATTTATATTATTTAAATATAAATATTTAAATAAAAAAATATTTATATTATTATTTATATATTATTTAATATATAAATAATATATTTATTATATAATTTTAATAAAGATAAACGAGCCGAGCTGAGCCCTTAACGAGCCGAGCCAAGTTTGTTCATGAATAGCTCGGTTCGTTTGTAGCCCTAGTATTATGGCACTATATTTTGACCTCAAAGTCTAAGAAATTTTAGAATCCTCTTAGCAAAATTTCTAGGTTTGCCGCTGATTTGTTGTATTCAACCTTTTCCTATTTCCTACCAACAATTCCACTGGAAACTACTACAAGATTTCTTGTCAACAACATTTGAACCTTAGGGTCATTTTTCACAATATCTAGATTTAGTTTAATGATGGTCTAATTTTGCAAATTTTGGAAGTTGATATGGCCCTTTTACCGACACTTTGTTGATCACGTGTCAACACTTGATAGGTTGAATCAATCATAAGTGGGAGAATGTACATGTTGGTCAATCCAATTACATATTCCATGATAGAGAAGAAGAACAAGTCCAACAACTTATTTTCTGGACCTAATTGAAAGCCAATAATATTACATACCCAAATCTAGGCCATATATGACCTAATAAATTTGTGAAAATGCCAAAAGTATAGACATAGAATTTTTGGTTTAAAATAGTTTGATAATTTATGTAAAAATGCTAAGGTATGGCCTTAGTAATTTTGGTAACAAAATTTAACCTTATTTTTTTTGAAAATGTCAAAAGCATGGACTTAAAATCTTGGGATGACAATTCACATATTTTAAAATTCTGAACACTTTTCTAACTATAATTTTTTTTGGGGGACATAACATTTTTAATTGAGAATGAATGGATTACATGAACCCCACCACTAAAATGTAGTCTCAAGCAACAACCTACCACCTCATTAATGGAGAGGTAAGATGGATTAGTGTAGTCATCATCACACTAATTAGCACAAAACTAGCTTTCATGACTTATATAATGAAACCACAATAGACCACTTTCATTAAAATGAATAAAAGAGTGAAACATCTCATTTTCCACATCTAGGGTCAAAAAAGAAAACATGGATTGGAGGTATGGCAATGGTGAGATGTCCTCTATCTTCCTATTTGAGGCTAGTGGAGACTCAGAAGGAGGTTTCAACCACCATGATGACTTGCAAAATCTTTTTTCAATGTGTCATGGCGTTTCTAAAGCTGATGCTGATACTGATGCAGATATGAATGCAGATGCTGAGTCATGTAGCTATGATTCAAGTGACATACTAGGTTTTCATGATGAGATCAAAAACTTCAGTGTTCAAGATCAAGTTTTTAGCGATGATATCCGTCATGATGATGTTGATGGTAGGAGTGGTAATGGACACGTTCATTACAAGTGCGATTGTAGTTGTCAAATTGAAGGATTGTCAGGGGTCACCTTGGAAATTGTGCCGAGAAAGGAGGGAGAAGATGAGTCAAGGGTTGGTGTCCATGGAAATAGGGAGGAGATGGTGGATGAGATGGAGAGAAACAAGCTATTTTGGGAGACTTGCTTGGAAGTAGGGCTACCCATGAATTGAAAGTTAGTTTTAATTATGAAACCCTAACTCATATTAAATTTGCATGTGTTTGCAAGTTACTATTACTATTGATCTTTGTTTGTTTTTAGTTAGTGTAAATTAATTGATAGGTTTTAATCATATGCCATTAATGATGTTATTAATGATTCTCACTTTATATGAGATGTAACATGAGATGCTATGTTTTGCTTGTATACCCTATTGATTACTAATGGAACAAAAACAAAAACATTCTATGAAGTTAACATAGTTATTTCAAAAGGGAGACCACAATCTTTGTTTAGTTGTAGCAGGCTGGGTTATGGGCTAAGCCAATGGGTTGAGATTCGAGTTTATTTTATGTTTATTTTTTTCTTTTTATTTTTTTATTTTTTATTTTTTTGCCAGGCTAGCTAGTTGCCTCTCACTTTGACACCTACGCCCAAACCCAACCTAAGGCTTGTTCAGGCTAGCCCATCCCGTCAGCATACAGGCTGGGCTAAGTAAAAGTTCAATGGATTGGGTGGGGCTAAGTTGTGCCATAGGTCTTTGGACCAAATGAGGATCGTGGGCGGAAGGATGTAGGTGTGGTGAGAAATTTGGGTGTAAGTAGAAGTACTCAATTTGCTAGCATTAGTGCACAACTAATTAAGACTGTTTATGGCTATATTTGGTGAAGTTTATTAAGATTGTTTATATATATATATATATATATATGAAAATATGTGGTAATTTTTACTTACAGCTTGAGAAACAAAAAATAGTTTATATAAATCACACACAAAAAAAAAAAGGGTCTATATTGAGAAGTAGAGGAAAAAAATTTAGATTTTATTTTTTAATTATTAGTTTTTAACTTATAATAAGTTGTATCAAATACATCAAATGAGTGAATTGCATTCAAGCATGTCAAGGAATTCCTTGCAACTTGGTCCCTAGTAGCAACAACTAATCCTTTATTTTTTCATTTTTATGATGGAATGAAAGTTTTAACACACTTGATCATGAATTACATATAATTAAACAGAAATTACTTTTATTAATGATGTGTTTAGATCCTGAAAAAAAAATTTAAAGAAAAAAGGGAAAAATTGAAGTATAATTTTTGTTTTGTTTTTTTTTTATAGGTTGTGTTTGGATTATGGACTTGAATAAGGATTTGAAAAGAGAAAGAAAAAAAGGTAAGTAAAATGTAACTATATTTCATTCATATTTTACCTATATTTTTTCTTTCTCTTTCTAAATCTCTAACTAAATTCATGATCAAAACACAATTTAAAAGAAAGCTGTAACAACCTTGACATATGATTAACGTTAATTCATGCTTAATTACGCCTAATGAATAATTGAAGTGAAATGTTGCATCATATGTTGCCTTATGTGTGTGTATATATTTGTTTAACATAAAAAGATCTGTTCATGTTTTCATTTCGGTTGCGAATTAAAGGCCTTATCGGCATCTGATTGATTTATGTGTTAATTAGAATTTTTAGAATTTTATTGTGGGTTTAATTGAAATTCATTTCGGACCGATTAAATTAGAGTAATTAGTGCTCAATTAAGACTAATTAATGAATTCCTTAAATCCAAGCCTAACTAAGGCACTAGTGGACTCTTATATACACCCATATACTCTCATTTCATTCTTTTTGAGCTACAAACGTGAGGAAAGGGTGAGAGACAAAAAGTGAGAGTGAGTTCAACAAGGGAGAAGGGGGAACTTGCAAGAAATTGTTGAAAGTGAAGAGGATTTAAGGGTTTCAACTTCAACACTCGTGAATTTAAGTCTCTAGGTAAGAATTTTTTCCTTAAGTCTTGAAATCTAGACTATAATGCATGAACACAAGAGAATTATGTTGATTGATACAAGAATTGAGTTAGAAATGAAGAGAATTGAGTTAGAAATGAAGAGAATTGAGCCATACCATGCATGCATGCATATTTTCTCACATTTTGAGTTTAATTTTCAAGAATTCCCTCATCCATGTCTTGAATTCACCTTTATTTTGGGAAATGATCAAGTTTCATGTTGTTTTGTAACATTTGATCATGTTTTGAAGAGCTTAAGTTCAAAGAAATTCATGCATGTCATGTTCATGGATCATTCACAAATGTTAAGTTGAATTTTTGCATAATTTGCAAGTTATTTGGCCATGATTTCTTGAAAAGATTTTTAATTCATGGTGTATTATGAATTTCTAAGTGTTCCTCAAGTTTTGGTCCAGGAAAAAAAAATCAAGTTTTGATGCTTAAAATTTGAGTTTTGAGCTTTGGAAACAAATCTGGAAATTACAGAATTCTGCTTCCACGCTCGAACGTAAGAGTCCCCGCTCGAGCGACCACTCTGAGTGCGTGCACTTTTGCTCGAGCGACAATAAGTCTGCTCGAGCGTGAAATGCAAGCTCCCAAAAGTTCATGTATTTTTGCAGATCGCTCGAGCGACAAGAGTCACGTTCGAGCGAGGGTCTGAGTCTCACGCTCGAGCGAGGATCAAGCGTCCATTGAGCGTGAAAATCAAGCAACCAATACTTTTTCAAATTTTACAGACTGCTCGAGCGGACAAAGTTACACTCGAGCGAACCCTCACATTTTGCATGTCTGTTCAAGCGAGGAAAGCCACGCTCAAGCGTGGACCTTATTTTCAGCAAGTTTTGAAAGATATTTTCAAATATATTTTTGCATCCTCATTCCATCCTAGGTATTCCTAGGCCAAGATTGAGATACCATAATGAGGATAAAGACTAGAAACACACTAAGAACAATGAAATAAGTTATGTACACTCCCGTGTGTTTCAATGTATGTATTTGTTATGTTATGTAGGTCATATGCCACAAGACATCTGATTTGCTTATTCTGTCTGTTTACCTTGGAGCCTCTGTTATCTGTGAGTAATAACTTTGTGAAGTTATGCTCAACTATAGTATTTTTTGAATAATATAAGATGATCTGTTTCTATTTATATTATTTTCCGCATGAATGAATGGTTGTCTAATGTTTCTGAAATGTATTCGTGGCATTCTTAGCTTCAAACGACATCTATTATCTGTTCTGTTACGTCTCAATCATGGGTCAACTGTGCATCTCATGAGCCAACTGTTATGGATCCTTATGTATATGTCCCTTTATGGGCCAACTGTACGTCTCATTAGCCAATTGTACCATCTCCGTGTACGAGAGTCAACTGTATGCCTTTATGGCTGTCCCTTTATGGGTCAACTATTTTTGCTAGTGCTAATGAATGTGCCACGTATGATTAACTGCAAGTTCTAATTATGAATACGACTCTGAAACTGTATATGTTTTGTATTATGATTTCTGAACATAATTACAAATTCATTTTTGACAACTATTGAATTTTTTTTTTTTTTGTAACTGTTATGGACAACATTCATTAAACCTCTTTACTCTATTATTATTCACTGGGCTCCAGCTCACTATTTATATTATGCATGTAGGTAAGCAGGTACGTGACCAGGCCCAAAGTTGACGGCCTATGTTTCTCTTTTGTTAGCCAATTACCGTGCCTCCTGAGGAGGTTCCTTTTAAGAGGATTATGTCAAGGCTTAAGTTAAGCTTGTTTTGTATATCTGTACTTGGGCTAAGTATCCTTTGATCCTATCTGTGTAGTTGGGTGATGTAAGACTAATGTATTTTTGATGTCACATCTATATATATATATATAAGTTTATTTTGAAAATTTATGTCCCATATATGTCTGCATAGCTCTATGGACTATGTTAATTTTGTATATTTGTTTCTGCAATCCCTATTTTATGTTATCCTGTTCAGAGGCTTTTGGTAATTCAAGAATTACTGGCCGATTACGATGCTAAACCCACAGGGGCGGGTTCGGGTCATGACAAAAGCAAAACTCACTTTAGAATACTTCTTAGCCATTATTGTCAATCTGAAAAGTTGCATTCCCATGCAATGAATGAACGTTTATAATATGTTTGCTTTAAATCATTTGACACTTGTCCAAGACGTGATAGTAGTTCTAAGCTTTCCAAGACTAATTGTGCATTTTCACATGCAATCATATATATAGAAAATGATAAGTGTACAGAAATAAAATTTAAAAAATTGTATTGTATGATTGAGATTTATTAAAATGAAGTGTAGGTGACACTTAAAATAAATCATAGATCATAATAAATTGTTGTGCAGTTTCTATATTTTAATTCTATATAGCTATTTTTTTTAAAAAAAATTATATAACCCCATAATTAAGCTTCCAATGATGGTGATGAGTTTTGACTTTCAAGATTAATGATAATGCCACTTGACAATAAATAATACTACTCTAATATTAATAGTTATTGTCATCTCAAGAGGAAGAGCTAAGAAAAACAAAAACAAACACGTAGGGCATGACCTTCTCTATTTGTACTCCTAGTCACATGATTATGTCTCGAGATTTTTGTATTTTAAATTTCTTACAAAATTTGATCGAGTTTTCAAAATTTGTTATGATATTTTTCCAAAAACTAATTTGGTGAAAAGAAAAATGAAAAACATTTATTATTTTCTTATTTTTAGGATTGAAATGATTTTTAAAATTCAAAAAATCTTTTTCGATGTTTATTTTTGTTAAACCAATTTCTAATTTTTCATCCAATAAAAAATAAAATTATGAAAACTCAACCAAACAAACCTTGGAGACAAAATCCCCAGCTAGCAAGTAGCAGGCATGTGGCGAGGGAATCTTGGGGAACCGTCAAGGTTTAGGCACTAAAACATGATTAAGGAATTGATTAAATTAGTACTGTTGACTTTGACATTTGTGTTTTCAACTTCAATTTGCTACCTAATTGTGTCCTTAATTTATGATAATCATCATGTGTATTAATTACAAATATAATCTAAATGTAGGCGTCATCGACGGTGGAACAAATTAATTAAGTAACCACATAACTTCACAAGATCTACTAACAAATCTTCTAATTCAAAGGTTAATCTTTCGTAGAAATTTTTATGCTTTGTTCGATTCACTGAGCGCGTGTGCATGCATACACACATACACACAAAAAAAAAAAAGGTCAGAAAATGTGCAAAGGAGAATAATCATTTCATAATAGGGGTGAGCAGCGGATATATCGATCCGCCAAAACCGACCGAACCGAACCGATCCGCCGCATTTTGGACGGATGCGTGATGACGAGCGGACGGTTGCGGATTGATTTTCTCCAATCCGCCAATTTGGCGGACGGATGGCGGATTTGAGATTTTGTGGCCGCAACCGAACCGCCAAACCGCCAAATCGTGAGCACCCCTAGTAATTTATAAAACTTTGTATTTTCAATTTGTTTAAATATTATGTTTGTGTTTTCAATTGAAAAAGAGTTTAAATATTCTGTTGAAAAAAAGTTTTCAACTTGAATATATTTTTTGAATTGAGAAAAATAAACGTATTATTCATCTATATTTTTTAGTTTTTAAATCTAACTCTAAAAATAATAAATAGAAAATATGATATATGTTGGTTGGTTTTTGTTTTCAAAAACATATGTAGACACTGCTCTGTTCATGATTTTGGTGGTTTGAATTGTTATTGTATTTTAAGAGTCACAGATTATAATACTTTATGTAGATGAATCATGCTGTGATTGTAATATGTGGATGAGGCATGCAGTGATCGTGATATTCTAAAGTTTTAAACTTTCTTTCTTTGAATAAGGCATACAGTGATTGTAATATTTTTTTAAGTCATTGATTGTAATACTTTTTTTTTTTTTTTTTTTTTTGAGGAAGTGCACAAGTTGAATTATGTTAAAAATTTATAAAATTTTAAACCGCCAAACCGATTCGCATCCATCCGCCAAACCGCCAATCCGCTCAATCCACATCCGTCGGATTGGCGGACGGATGCGGATTGATTTTCTTCAATCCGCCAATCTGGCGGACGGATGGCGGATTGGAGGTTCCGTGGCCGCAACCGACCCGCGCCCACCCCTATTTCATAAGGAGGTTAATGAATGATTATTCCAATAAACCAAATAATACATTAACCTTTCAAATTTTGAATGTCTTCTACAAAATACAGCCCAAAAACATAATCCAATTTTCTCTCTACCATCTTTATCCTTTTGCTTTGTCTTTGTGATTTAAGGCCTTTCTATAGTAACTTTTGGATTGGAGTCCTGATCTCCATTATATTAATAGAATAAAAATTTGTGTTACATAATTTTGATTGTGAAAAATTCACATGATCATTTGAGGAAAAAAAAAAAAAACACTTATAATGACTCAATAGCTATAATCCATTAATTTTGAATTTTAATGATGTGCTGAAATGAATTAAAGACCTCAATTTGTCTACGAAATGGAGAGAATTATAATCCAAAATGTTTCTTGTGACTATTTGTTAATACAAATAATAAAGATGAGTTCGTGGTACTGCCTGTCTGATAATTAATATACTTGAACGTGTTTGATCTATTTATTTATCGATCTAAATTATGAGTCTCTAACACTTCTCTTATATAAAAGAGAACATGACCACATATGAGAGAGCGTGTTCAAAGTTATAAATAATCAATTACTCATTTGTAATACCTTAAATTTTTAGATAAATTGATAATTAACCATTTAACATTTGTTGCTCCAACTAAAGTCCTTGGAGGGGACAATGATACACCAACTGCATGCATAAGGGGAGCATGGCAGGTATATGTGATATCCTCACAAATGGGTGATATCTTTGATGATGAATCATGTATTATATATTTAATAAAAAATGTTATGAATTATAAAAAAATATTTTAAAATTTATTTCAAAAATAGTATAGATTTAAAGTTAGTAGATATGTAGGTTATATCGAGGGTAGATGTATATGTTATATTGAAGATAAACTATTAATATGTTCAAATAGTTTGATTTAATTCCCGTTAAGTCCTATTAAAAATTGAAATTTTTGGTAAAACCCCCTTTTTTGGAACTTTTTTTAAGATATCATATATTTGAACAATCTCAGCTCATACATACACCGATCTTGAAGACGATCTGCGAAATCCATGAAGACGAACTCAAAGTCTAAGGATCTCACCGCCGATGATCTCACCCTTGGTCAACAATACACGATCTCGCCATCCAAGATCAACACTCTCAATTAAATGAGAGATTACGTTGCAAACCTGTATAAATCTATTGTTATTTTTGATTTGTTTTTATTGATTTGCCGAGTTCAATCAGGTGTGTGCTCTATTTTTGTTTGACATAATGAAAGTAAAATTTTACTCTGGTTTGTGCTATGTTTTTGTTTGACAGAATAAGAGTAAAATTTTACTATGGTATGTGTTCTGTTTTTGTTTGATAAAATAAGAGTAAAATTTTACTCTGGTGTTATCTGTTCTGTTTTCTTAACATGCAAGAGTAAAATTTTACTGTATTTCAGAGTAAAATTTACTCTGAATTGAAAGTATAATTTTACTGTGTTGTTGAATGTATGTCTATGCAGTTTCTGATTTGTTTTTTGGTAAAATTTACTCTGAATCTTTAAGTAAAATTTTATTTTATTTCAGAGTAAAATTTTACTGTATTTCAGAGTAAAATTTACTCTGAATTGAAAGTAACATTTTACTGTGTTATTGAATGTTTGTCTATGTAGTTTCTGATTTGTTTTCTAGTAAATTTTACTGTATTTCAAAGTAAAATTTACTCCGAATCTTAAAGTAAAATTTTACTCTGTTGTTGAATATTTGTTTATGCATAAGAGAATAAACTTTATTTTTCATTAACTAGAGTAAAATTTTACTGTTGCAAAAACAGAGTACATACTAGATAAATGAATTATAGTCAAATTTTACTTTAGATCTATGAACAAACAAACAAAAAACTCTCAATTTTTTATTGTAATATATCAATTTATCATTTTTTTGACATATATAGGTCATTTTATCTCAGATTTGAAATTATTGATCTCAAACATGAGTTCATAGGCATCAAATCTGAGATGGTGATGGATTTCAATGGATGATTTCAAAATTTCGATTTTATGACATAGATCGAAAATGGAAATCAAAAGGGTTTAGCGTTTAGAAAGAGAGAAAATAAAGGAAAGAGAGAGGACACCAGTAATGTAGAGATAGAAAAGAAGAGAAATGGTTCAACGAAGGTTTTGGATTATATGGAAGGGCATTTCAGCCTTTTCATCATATTTTTTTATTTGACGGACTTTTGAAACTATTATTTTATTCGGTGGGTTTCACACAAAAAAGCCTCCATAGAAGTGGCTTTTCATCAAAAATCCCTTAAAAATAAGTCATAGTAAAATGGTCACTAAGAATAATTTTTTGTGATGATTTTTTGCATGTCTCCAAATATTGACAATTAGTGACTTTTTTTGTCACGATTTTTATAAATTGTCATTAAAATTTATAATTAGTGACGTTTTTCTATAATGAATTTTTCAAATTGTCATTGAAAGTTAAAAATTAGTCATATTTTTTTGTGACGATTTTTTTAAACTGTCTCTAAAACTTATAATTAGTGACATTTTTTGTGACAATTTCAAACTGTCGTTAAAAATTAATAATTAGTGACTCTTTTTTAATATTATTTAATTAAAAATGTCATTAATTATCATAAAACTTATTGGACAATAAATCTATCTGTTAGGACCTATAAGAATGTCCCCTTATATATATAATAAATGCAGTATATTGATTTATTTTTTGAATAATTTTTGGGTCCTACTTAAGGGCTGTTAATAAGCATTACAAAATGTCAAAATATTTATAATTTTAATACACTTTGTACACACTTTTCAACAGCAATGACAATCCTTTAGGTCCGTCTTTAATATTTTTCATAATTTTTTAAATATGTAATGTTGTTAATATCAAATTGATCAAATGAGCAAATTAAGGGGCATAAAGTGACTAGTGTTATGCACAACATCTTTGACTATCTTTTAATAAAATCACTTTCACAAGTCTAAACACTTAAGATCCCACCCACATATATTCCTTGTTCATTAGAAATGAAGCAAAGTTTAAAGTAGATATAAAAAAAAGAAGAAAATAGACATTAAATATCCAGAACTTGCCTTCTTGATCAAACTAAATTAGCTGTACTCAAAACCTGAGCTGAAGTTTTTAACAAGTTATCAACATTTGGTAGGGAGGATATTGGTTTAAGCAACCAACACTAAGCAAATTATTTTGTTCTTTTCCACCAAAACAACACTCGATATGGCATGTTTGGAATACACACAAAACAATAAATGAAATTATTGCATTTTACAATTCATCCCACAAGTTTCCCTTCGAAAGAATACTTCCCAATTGTACCCAAAATTCATGCAATAACACTATGATGATCACATTTTTTTATCGTACTTTTTATTATTATCCAGTGTGTCAATACTGCAACAAGTATGATAGTAGGACCCACTAAACTAATACAATGTTGACACATAAGATAGTAAAGAAATTGTAATAAAAAAATATGATTATTCTACCATTATTCAAGTTCATGTCCTCAATTCTCAATGTAGTTTTTACTGCACGATCCAGAGAGAATCTTAAAATTTGAAACTTCTAGACACGATCATGCGACTAGAAAAACATTGAGAGAGAGAGAGAGAGAGAGAGAGTGAGTAGTAGTAGTAGTAGTGTAGATCCTGATAAGTGTTGGATACTAATCACTCGATTATATCCCTTGATCTAAATTCTAGAGAAAGAATATTTTGATATTTTTGTCTTATGACCTATAGCCCTAATACTATATATATAGTCGAAGGATGAGTATCTCTACAACCTGTTTATAATATTTTTTTTAATTATAGAGAAATTGTTACAACAATTCTATTGTATAAATCACATAAATCTTGTATTCTTGCCAATATAGGCATGATTTACAATTTATGTTTATTATTTATTTCTCCTTCAAAAACATTGACATCGCAACGAATAAACCTAATCTATTTCATTTTTTATAATAGTTTGGTGTGGCTCTTTGCAAACGTTTATCCACACGAAAATGTCAACTTGAACATCTCTTTCTCTCATATACAAACAATCAAAAAAGTTAGCCATTTTTAAAATCTTGCTTACGTGTTTCCATGCAGAGATTAATGAATTGTTAATGTTTTACGCGGGAAATGAAGATCATTGGCTGTGTATATATATATAGGGATGCATACCACGGAAGTGTATATACCTAGTAAAAGTGATATATATATATATATATATATAGAGAGAGAGAGAGAGAGAGAGAGAGAGAGAGAGAGCGAGAGAGAGAGATGAAGGGGAGCTTGAGTTTATTCATGTTTTGTATAGTGGTGGTGTTTGGAATAAGTATAGGAGGTTGCAATGGAGGTGAGTTGAAGAAGAATTTTTACAAGAAAAGTTGTCCACAGGTTGAGCAGATTGTTCAAACCATAACTTGGAAACATGTTGCAAGCAATCCAACATTGCCTGCTAAGTTCCTCAGGATGCATTTCCATGATTGCTTTGTTAGGGTAATTCTTTCATTTCTCTTTTTCATAATATGTGCATTGATATTATACTTAAGTTCACAAATGATTTTAAAAAATGAAACAGTAATGTAATAAATCAAGAATTTTTTTACACAAAAGTATTGCGTTCATTCTCGTGCAGTTGGCAATAGGAAAATCTATGGATTTATATTATTTTTGTGAAATCCTCTATGTTTTTCATCATTGTAATACTCAAAATTAGTTCCCATATTTCAAAATAATTATTATAGAATTAATGATATCAAATAATAGCTTGAAATATATTCCACTGATATAAAATAGTGAAAAAAGAAGTGTTATATGGTAGCCCTATATTATATTTTTTTATATTCATTTCATTCGAAGATAGCTACCAAAATAGTTGGAATGTCTGCCCGTTTGGTTATGATTTCTTTTTTTGTTTTTATTTTTCAAAAAACACAAAATTTGTTTTGCCAAGCTATTTTCAAAACCGTTTTTGGATATTTATTTTTAAAACAAACCACTATTTTCTGTTTTCATTTTCTGAAAGATACGTAAAAACTTATTTTGCAAACTATTTCCAAAAATAGTTTTCAGAATTTTCTTTCGAAAATAACGTTACACATACCAAAATAATAATAATAATAAAAAAAAGAGTTGGTTTTTGAATTTTTAAAAACTGTTCTGCACAAAAATTAAAAACGATAGATCAAAGTTTGGTGTTTTAGAACTTTTCATTATTTTGGTTTCCGAAAACTGAAAAAATGAAATACTAAAAAAACTAATCAGGTTTAATTTGTTTGATTAATGGTGTGTATGCTATGCAGGGTTGTGATGCATCAGTATTGGTGGACTCAACAGCAAACAATACAGCGGAGAAGGATGCAATACCAAACAAATCACTAGCTGGTTTTGATGTAATTGATGAAATCAAGACCCAACTTGAGACCACTTGTCCTGGCATTGTTTCTTGTGCTGATATCATCACTTTAGCTGCTAGAGACTCTGTTTCTTTCCAAGTAAGTCTAATTTAAATAAAGATTTTAACATATGTGAACTCAACAAAAAGTTTCTTGTAGTTGGTGTATAGAGTACAGTTATTTTACTTGTAACAAAAATTATAATCTGGGATGTAATTTTTTTATATGAGTGTTAGACCCACCTTATTGTGAAGGTTGTGCTTAATTCTATGACTTTTTTATTTTTATTTTTTTTGGATTCAAATTCTATGATCAATTTATACGTTGGTAAACTTATATACAACTACTATGGGCAAATTATTGATGTACTCTTTGTGGCTTTTTTTTTTTTTTTGGGGGGGGGAGTCAATTTGGTCATTGTATTTTTAATTATATCAATTTTATTGTTAAATTTTGAGTATTATGTCAATTTAGTTGAATTGATAATATTTTTTAGATATTGAAGTGTAATTCTGAGACAAAATGGTTCATTCACTCTTTGCAAGTGATTGAGAGTTGACATTCAATTTGAAATGGTCTATTTCCTTTTTAATGAATTACTTCGGCCTTTATTTCTATTCAAATTTTTAATGGATTTATCAATTAAATTAAATTGACCCAACGCGAAAAATTGAAGTGTAAAATTTATACAAATGTAGAGACCGGATTATTTTGTTACATACGAGACATAATCCAACGATTATAGTAACAAAAAGTTTAGAGATTAAGGATATAGTCCCTATCAAACCTCTATGTACCAGAACGACTAAAAATTAGGTCATACCCAACTTTTTGTGGAAAGTTTGATTCCTGTGACTCTAACCCACAACACAAAGTTAGAGGCGAACAACATTTGTCATTGTGTCAGATCAGAGGACGACATTTAAAAGAAGAAGAATTAACTTGATATGGTGATTGTTGCAGTTCAATAAATCAGTGTGGGAAGTGCAACTTGGAAGAAGAGATGGAAATATTTCAAGAGCCTCAGAAGCACTTGCCAACATCCCTTCACCATTCTTCAATTTCACCACCCTCAGACAAGCTTTTGCCAACAAAAACCTCACTCTTCGTGATCTTGTTGTCTTATCAGGTAAATGTTATTGTTTTTAATTTTGACTTTGTTTTGTGTGTGTGTTGTTTTTTTATAATCAGATGTTTGGACAAGCTTTCATACCTTTTGACTAATCTTGAAATTTTAAAGTTAACGACTGGACAAACTTCTAGTGGTTCTAAAGGTGACTCAAACTTAAACATCTTAGATCTTATTCTCAATTTTTTACTGCTTAGCTAACTTTTTAAGGTTTGATTATTTGTGTTTTTTGAAACAAACATAATAAAAAGTTTAAAAACATTCATTTTTTCATTATTGTGGGAAAACAGTTTTCTAAAAGATGAGTGTTTTTATTTTTTATTTTTATTTTTTAAAGAAATTTTTAAAAAATAGTATTTCAAACCAATTTTTCAGAAATGAAAAAAGGAAATGAAGATGATAGCAAACACCTCTAATTGATTGTGCTTTTGCTTTTTTGTTTTCGTTTTTCGTGTTTTCAAAAACAAAACAATGAAATCTCAAAAACACTTATCGCTTTCAATGACATGCGAAAACAATTTCTGAAAATTCAAAATCAACTTTTTGGTGTTTCCTAAAAATTGTGATTTTTTTTAGAAATTTTTCCCAAAAATAATTTTGGAAAACAGTTTGACATACAATTTTTTTGAAAATTAAGAGCAGAAAATGAAATGGACAACAAACATGACTTTTTTTTCTTTCATTTTTTGTACAAAAAAATTTACACTCTCAATTGTCTAAATTTCACCAGGTGCACATACAATTGGTGTTGGACATTGCAATTTCTTCAGCAATAGGCTATACAATTTCACCGGAAAAGGCGATGCAGATCCTACTCTAAACTCAACCTACGCTGCCACTTTAAAAACAAAATGCACATCCCTTTCAGACAACACCACCACCGTTGAAATGGATCCCGGGAGCTCTCTAAGTTTTGACAACCATTACTTCACCATCTTAAAGCAACGAGAAGGTCTTTTCCAGTCAGATGCTGCACTTCTCACTAACAATGGTGCTAGCAACATTGTTGATGAAATGCTTACCTCTAGCAAATTCTTCACTGAGTTTGGTCAATCAATTAAGAGCATGGGCGCGATTGGAGTGTTGACGGGAAGTTCAGGAGAGATTAGGAAGAAGTGTCGAGTGATTAATTAAAATAAAAATGCTACGAACACAAGAAAAACACAAAACATGAAATATGTGGACTCCAACTCATCCCAATTGTGCCTCACACCGCACAAAATTTGAATTTGGATCACGCATTTTATTTTCTGTGAAATTTTATATATTTGGAAGTTTTCTATGATTGACTTGTTTTAAGAATTGGTGTTATGAGGATGTGTAGTAGTTGAAATTTTTTGAGGGTTGTATTCCATCAAGTCATAGTTCAATAAGCTATTTGGTTAGTTTGATTTTGGTGTTATGTGACAATAATTGTTAATTATGTAGGGGTTTCTTTGAAACTAATTTCAGAAGGCTCTTATGTAATAATACATTGTAATTTTGGAAATTCAGCTCTATTGTTTAATTTTCATGATCAAGTGGGCTTGCTAGCTTGTGCTATTTGATGGTGATTTTTAATTATGTGTTACTTATGTACACTGGCAAGTAACCTTGTTTCACATTCAATAAAAAAATAAAAATAAATAAATAAATAAAAAAAGAAAGAAACAAAAGAGAAGATTGTTTCACATGAAGATGAGTACTTAATTTCTGAAGAAACTTTTTTAATTAGTGCTCATTTAATTGTTCCAAAATGCCCCATTTTACAATTGGTCTGTTTACAATTTACATGCATTTGGCTATAAAATTGAAAAAATTCAAAATTCTACAAAATTTACCTAAATAAAAGCTTGTAATATTGATATCTAATTATTAAAAGAAAAATAACTTACAAATAGAATAATTATACGTAATAACGTAATAATGATCTTGACTTTTGTTAATTTCTTTTGGCCGTGAGTACGAATGCATTGATAAAATTGCTTTTGCTATGAAAGTATTTGTAATGACATTATCTACATTTTCCAACCGCCTAAATTTTTTTTTTTTTTTTTTTTTGTAATGGTTAGATGGCAAAGGTGGATTGTTATTCAAATTTTGGCGAAAATTTCACTTGTTCAAAATATAATTTGACTTTTAATTAATTTTTTTTTAAAAATGACGGTTGGCTTGGCTGAGGCAATTTTGGTATTCAGACAAGGATTTGTAATTTCAGACCCTTGATAAGTGGGTTGAACCTAATTGGTCATTTTTAAGAAACTGAATATAACTAACTATTTGAAAGTACTAAACTGCCTTTGCCCTATTCAAATCCTTTATTTAAATCCTCGGACTGTTTAGACAACTCTTTGCCTTCTCTTAACACAGTTCTAATGGCTGGTGATAAGAAAGACAATGAAGACAAAGTAATATATATAGTTTCAAAAGTTTTAAAGTTCATTTTCGATATCGAAATTCTTATTCAAAAGTCTGTGGTTGTTTTTTTGTAACAGGTTGCTGTAGTGGAATTTAATGTTTCAATGCATTGCAATGCATGTGAAAGAACTGTTGCCAAAACCATCTCTAAAATCAAAGGTTCTCTCTCTCTCTCTCGCGCCTACTTGTTACAAACACAAATATTATATGACATTGGTATATCAAAAGTTTATAATTGGTTTCATTATCGGTATCATTTTCTGGGTTTTCATTATATAAGGTGTGGAAAAGTTTGTAACGGATATGAGGAGACACAGAGTCATAGTAACGGGTCGGGTCAACCCGGACAAGGTTCTGAAGAAACTGAAGAAGAAAACAGGGAAGAGAGTGGAGATTGTGATCAACAAAGAAGATCCAAAAGGTGAATCCAAAGAAGAAGATTCATCATCATTAGGAGGATTCTCAAACCAAATCACAAGATCAATGGTACTTGGTTTTTGTGGGGAGAGTATGGTTTATACTATGTTTAGCGATGAGAATGCAAATGCATGTTCTATAATGTAAGAAATTGTTTGGATTGTAAGAAAAATCGATAAAATTTAATCAATTGTTCGACATTGATCAAAATTTCAGTTTTCAGTCCATTTTTTTTTTTAAAGGTAGATGGATTTTGTTTTGATTTTAACAAATTTTATGTAAATATGGATTGAACCATCAGAAATATTAGATGGATTTTGTTTTGTACAGAACCTTACCCCCCGTGTGGAAAGATAGTTCCTGTAATTTCAAACCCTGAGTTTTAATGAAGCAACATTACAGATGCTCCAAAAACCCGCCCTCGTGTTTCATAAAGTTGCATTGGTTTTCATGGAACTATAAAAAACAGAATTCAACTGGCAAGAGGTTGGCTACAATGAATTGACCATGAAAATCTTACAAGAGGTTTGATACTCTGTCTATGCTAAGACTAATTTTTACAGTATTGAAAGATGAAAAATCAAATTTCTCACTTTTTGATCGTATAGGTACATTGATGAGACGAGGACTAAAAACCCGATATCTCTTCTATGTCATGATCTCTAGAGCCTTTCTTGTTTGTCCAAGTATGTTGAACACTGTTGCGGCAATATGAGATGGTGTGAGACCAGCTTGAACCAGTTGGTCAACTGGCGATCCATGGTCGATGTAGCAATCAGGAAGAACGAGTGGTCGCCACTGCACAGAAAATTAAAGGACAAAGGGTAAGTAAGTATTCTATAGAGGAGTTTTCAAGAATATCATGTTTTTGGTAGATCGTGTGAATCACTGAAACAACCTCTTAACATGCAGAAGTAAAACTACGTACAAATGACCCTTTCCATAACCCGCAATAGAGACAGAACTACAAAAATGATTTCTGTTTCGAACTTCCTCCCAATTTCAAGCCACTTTTTAAAGTTTTGCATCACTTCCTAAATTTAAACATTACTAACCTTTGATAAAGTCAGAAAACCTTACATTTTTTTATGGAAATTGAAGAAATCTCGAATGTTTTAGTATTCACCTACAAACTTAACCAATTATACAAGATTAACTCTATATTACCTGAAACACGGGGATCGTTCTAATACAAGGAACGGGAACGGAAATTGGAACCGGAATGGAAATGGGAATGGGAATGGGAATTGGAATGGGGCACATCACTTGTTCTAAAATGTGAGTACTAGAATTTAAGGAATTTCTAGAATAATTTTCTTTTAAGAAGACATCTAATAAAATATAGTATAATTAATGAAATGATCCTGTAAAACCGTATTTGTAGGAGCATTAGGTCCATTTTTAGTATTGTCTTTCCAAATCTCTCCTAAGAAAACCTTATAGGAAATAAATTTGTGATCATCTTGGATCACTAAATTTATCGTTTTAGAATGAAACGCATTCCAAAATGTAAATTGCTGTGGTATTTGTGTTTTTTTCGAACAATAGACTAACTAGCTCAGAAGTTAATATGATAGTTCAGATTCATACCTTGACTGTGCCATCAAGAAGCCCATCTAGGGACATGAAGTGAGCAACATGTGACCCGAACCCCCCAACCGATCCTTCTTCCACTGTGATTATAACCTCATGTGACTTTGCTAGGCTGCGAATAAGAGCATGATCCAATGGTTTGCAAAAGCGTGCATCTGCAACTGTTAACCGCAAACCATGATGTTCTATCAAAGCTCCTGCAGCCAAACAGCTTTGAACTGCTGTTCCATATCCCAGTAGTGCGACTCTCTCCCCTTCAATCAATATCCGGCCTTTCCCAACCTGTCGCAAAACGGTCCAACCATCTATAAAACTTTTTTTTTTTTTTTTTTCAAATCTGTAGTAGTGAAGTGCAGAATCATGGTTCCAATCATGCAATAAAGCAGTAAAAGCACACACATAAAAACAAGAATACAAGATATACGCTGTTTGGCAGGGTGTGCCTACTTCCACAGCGAAGAGGCAGAACCTTGGCCCTCCGCCTCTGTAAAAGGCCCCTACAGTAGTAATTTTAAGTGTACAGTAAATACAAGACACCTCACAACAACTAGTTTTCCTCAACTACGGGGAAAAATTTAGCTTATATTTTATTTACATTTCTCCCACTTTTTCCTTTCCCTTTCCAAATCCTACCCAAAATCTATGATCCAACATAAGTGGAAACTTGGTTGAGCCATACCTCGAGTGGAATGCCTTTGTTCCCTGGTGGCAACTCTACGCCCACGCCGTTTCCCCTGGGGTAGCGGAAACAACTTGGCCGGTCATCTATGGCAGCAGCAGTTGCAACCATGTGGAGCAGTTCAGCCTCATCAGAAGGAGCCATCACTACCATGTTTGGTAGGCATGCCATAAAAGTGACATCAAAAGCACCACAATGTGTTGGACCATCTGCTCCAACCAGCCCACCCCTGTCCATTGCAAATCTCACAGGCAACTTTTGTAAATCGACATCATGCACTACCTGTGGAATAAACCGAGACAAAGTGTTGAAATATTAAGACTCATAAATGGAAATGTGAGAGGGAGAGAAAGACCACAGGTTGTGGTAGTAAAAAAAATATGAATTTACTTAATTTAACTGAGCATATATCCCATGACATTGTAGAATAGCGAAAAAAAATTCATATAGTCACGGTAGAATGACGAAAAAAGATTCATATAGTCGACCCAACTTGATTGGGACACAAGGTTTAGTTGGCTTGCCTGATCATAAGCCCTTTGCATGAAAGATGAGTAGATTGCACAAAAGGGTTTAATGCCTTCACAGGCCAATCCTGCAGCAAAAGTTACAGCATGCTGTTCTGCTATTCCGACATCAAAGCATCGTGTTGGGAAGCGGCGGTGGAATATGTTCAAGCCTGTTCCACCACCCATTGCAGCATGGATTGCAACGATATCTTTGTCTGCCTCAGCTTCTGCAATCAAAGCCTCTGCAAAGTACGTCGTGTATGACTGCGTTTTAGCACTGGCTTTGAATTGTTTTCCTGTTGCTGGATCAAACTTGGCCACTCCTGCAAAAACAAAATCCCGGTACTATTCAAAGAAAAGAAAATAAACCCTAAATCTGAATATCAAAATTCTCAATTCAATATTCAAGTCTGAGTAACTTAAATACATAATGGCCTATTTATAAGGCATCCACGAAAATCATAATTAAAAGCTTCCAAAATAAAACTACTATAATTCAAGGCTAATGAGACAATAAAACCTATTAAATTATAAATAAGAAAATAACAATAAAATTATTCCCTAATCTTCATCCAATTCCTTTTCGTTCTCCATCAGATAGTCTCTTTGGCATTTGACTTCGACTAATTTTGTAACAACCCTCATTTTGACTTAGTCATACTTACATACATTTGTGGATGATCTTGTGTTAATATGTGCATTTGCAAATCTTGTCTTGTTTTGCTTGAATGATTGCTTGCACGCTTTGTTCTTGTCTGGTGTGTTGCCGAGGTCATCTTAAGCCTAGACACCTTTGAAACTTTTATCACTTAGAACTGTCTTGGAACCCGTTTGGTTGACCTCCATCTTCACCCTGGCATATTGGCCGAGATGTCACCATCCAGGCCGAGGTGCACGTCGCCTAGGCCGAGATGTGCATCATCTGGGCCGAGATGTTAATATCTAGGCATTCTAAATCCTTGATCCTCGCGTGAGTGATTTTGTTCCTGGAATGGCGTGACCTAGGCCGAGGTGTGGCACATCTAGGCCAAGGTGTGGCACAGTTTAGTCAAGTGTTGTCCTTCCAAGCCGATGTCCTTGCCCTTTGATTTCCGGAGTCTTGTTGTTAGCCGATGTGGTTACTCGCCAGAGTATTCGTGCCGCCTAACTTGTTGAGTACACTTTGTCTTGGTCTTGTCTTGTCAAGTCAGTCACCTTTTTGAGTTGAGCGAATTGGCCAATGCCACGTGTCCCGACAGAAGGATTAAGTCAGTGTTTGTCGTGTGAGGCATATCATTTGTATCAATCTTGCCTTTTTAGAGAGAGAAGCTCTAGTTAGAAGGAGGAGAAGTTTGAGCTAGAGAGGGGGGCTTCCAAGCTTGATCGTTGGAGCTTGAACCGTTAGATTTGAGTTTTAAGGTCAGAATCTTAACCTGCTCTGGTTGTTTTTATTGATCATCTAGCTGCATTGCACGATCGAACCTGTTCGGCACGTCATGCGTTGATTTAAAATCGGTTTTAGAAAGAGAAAACGGTTTTCATGTGTTTTTGAGAGAAAAGCCTCGTTTGATCCAAAAGTTTGCTTTAAAGCTCATGTTTTTGGGTTTGTTCTAATAAGATCCTTGAGTATGGGTACCCAGGTCCAAGTTTTTGAATTCATAGCATGAAGTCGCAGCTGTTGTAATAGCAAGTTTGATCTTTGCATTCATCTCCCTCATGTTCATGTTCTTCAAGTTCTTCATGCTCTTGTTCTTCATGTCTATCAAGAGGGAAACCCAGATTTTTCCCGACTACGCTTTCGAATGTGGCCGTCGGGACCACACCTCGGCGAGAAAGTGTGGGACCTCGGCCAAGTCCTGGTAGTTGCCCAGCGTGTTTTTCCAAAGATAAGAAACTGTGTTTCGATTTGATTGACTTAGTTTTTTTGAAGAATGCCGAGGTCATTTGCTTGTGTGCTAGACTTGTTTTGAGTAGTGCATTCAATGGACTTTGCCATGTGTTTGTCAGGACTTGGACTTGCCTTGACCCCGTCGTTTGAAGAACTAGGTGAGTGGTATTTTCAATAAAGCTATGTTATATGTTTTGATAAAGACTTTGCTTTGCTTTGTTTTGAAAGTGTTTGTTAAGCATGAATAATTGTCCTTGTTTTGTATACCAAGTATGACCTTGTCTTGATGACCTTCTTGGAAAGTCCCTTGTGCTGGAGGACTCTAAACTTTCGCAGCACATCTTGTTTTGAAAGTCCCTTGTGCTGGAGGACTCTAAACTTTCGCAGCACCCTTGATTTGTACTCGTGTTAAAGGGCTACGGGCCTTTGTAACATAGGTCCCTCGTGCTGGAGGATTCTAAACTTTCGCAGCACATCTTGTCTTGAAAGTCCCTTGTGCTAGAGGACTCTAAACTTTTGTAGCACCCTTAGTTGAGATGTCTCTTTTGCTTTGTCTTGATTTGCCACGGACGGTTTACTGCGCGGACCTGTTGCCGAAATGTTGTCATTTGTGATATATGATGCTAGCAAGTATCCCTTGAAACTTTGAAAAATTGTTTGATGGGCGAGGTCCATTCCTTGTTATATATAGAGTTTGTCTTGTATTGTTTTGAAAGGATTTCGACTGTTATTCATGCAAACCCTTTTATTATTTATACCATTCACTGAGTATTCAAGCTCACCCTCTCTATATATATGTAGGTGATGAACAAGAAGGCGGTGACGCCTAGATGTGATTTCTGGAGCTTGTTTTGGGTCTTGATTATGTCGGCTTAACCTGCATTTATGTCGGCAGTTTTGAAAATCATGCTTCTCGACTTGTAATATTTGTATTTCGAACACGTCAGCTGAGAAGCCTTTTGATCAAGATGTATGTTTTTGTATGATTGTTATGTCGGCAAAGAAGATGTCGGCAACCTGGCAGACTGTGTACTTAAACCTGTAATTCGTACAATTTGTTTATGTCGGCTTGTGGAGCCCTTTGCTAATACGGAAAATATAATTTGCACCTTGCTTGTTTGTTATTAAGTTATAACCCATATGTGAATGGTTGCTATCTCATTTGACTTATGCACAGCTCTTATGGACCACTTGTATTCTAAATTTTCCTTCCGCACTTGAGAGCCCCATGCATCTATACTCTGTATGTGTGTGAATTTTGTAAGTTGGCCTTCGGTAATCTCGAATTACTGGCCATCACGGCACCAAACTACTAGGGGCGGTTTGGGGTCGTGACAAATTTTCTCTCCCATGACATCTAAAATGAGCATATTTGTCCACAATATTATGAAAATTGGTTTTAAATGATTAATTGCAGTGCTCAAATCATAATTAAGCAAAAATTTTGTTTTTAATTTGTAATTTCTGAATTTACCATGGTACTTGTCTGCGGCTTTCTCAGCATATGGATATCCTCGGCCTTTCTCAGTGACAACATGGATGAGGACAGGACCTGTTGTTTTAGTGCTCTTAACCTCTCTAAGAATTGAAACAAGATCATCTATGTTGTGACCATCAACAGGACCAATATAATAGAGTCCAAGTTCTTCGAACAGCGTTGATTTAGAACCACTGATCATTCCCCGAGCATATTCATCAACTTTCGCAGCAAGTTCATGCATCGGCCCACCAATTTGTTTAGTCACTCCCTGCAACAATCTCAATACAATAGAAACAAGTTCAGTGAAAGCATCATTAGGATCGAAGCGTGTCTCCATTATCACTCCAGTGATGTATTACTAACCTTTGCAACTTCTCTTAATTCTCTGAGAGGCTTGTTTGATTGTAACCGACTTAGAGCACTGCTCAAAGCTCCAACAGGTGGTATAGGCCCATCTAGAGTAGCAGTGGGTAAAGAGACTTGTTTGTTGTCGTTAAGAATGACAATCATGTCTGAATCAAGGTACCCTGCGTTGTTCATGGCTTCATAAGCTTGACCTGCTGTCATGGCACCATCACCTATAACAGCAACTACACGGTTCTTTCTTCCTTTTAAGTCCCTTCCCACAGCCATCCCTGTCCGTTCAAGACATGCCAAAGATAAAATTTTTGGAAAGAAATTGCATAAAGGCTCCTAATTTGGCTTGGAACAAGATAAAAGGAAATGTTAAGCATCTTCATGACAGTGAAATTAATCTGATATACTATTGAGGAAGACATGTATAAAAAACTAGCCAATTTTGTCAAAAATTCTTAAACAAACTAATAAAAGCTGATTGTCCATCATTTGGAGAATTCAAAAATTCATCATCAAACAAGCATGGATCTTTTGTCCACGAAAAAACAGCACGAGGCATAACTCATAAAATTAAATGATAATTAGTTAAAAGGGGAAGCCCAGTGCATGAGGCTCTTGCTACGTACTGCGAAGTCTGAGAAGGGTGAGATGTATGCAGTCTTATCCCGCCACTACAGTCATGGCCCCGCATAAATGATAAATAGTTACGACAAGTAGTTCTTAAAATTCTTGTTCTAATTTCAGTTTTGCAATAAGTAGAGCAGGACAGAGGATTACCCAAGCCTGCTGAGATGGTGGTTGAACTATGGCCTGTGCCAAAGCAATCATACTCGCTCTCTGAGCGCTTTGTAAATCCTGACAGCCCATTTGTCTGTCTAATGGTGTGCATCTTGTCTCTTCTCCCAGTCAAGATTTTGTGCGGGTAAGACTGCACAATTCAGTCGTAATCCGTTTGGAATGGATGATTTTGAGAGAAAGAAAAGACAAAAAAACTAATTCTCTACTACCCAATCACTTGTTTAGAAAGATTAAGGTGAGATTGTCACCTGATGACCAACATCCCAAAGAATTCTGTCCTGAGGAGCACTGAAGACATAGTGAAGAGCCACTGTGAGCTCGACAACGCCAAGGTTTGAACCGAGGTGTCCCCCAGTCTTGGAAACATTGAAGATGACATCAGAACGAAGCTCGTTTGAAAGTTTCTTCAATTCCTGCACCAAATGTTTGATTTAAACCAAAATTGACTAATTTAAGCATATGGGTATGCACGTATGTATATAATAAGTACATATGGATATGTGTGATTTTAATTATCTACCTTTATGGAAAGATTTTTCATGTGGATTGGATAGTTGATGGTGTCCAAGAGAGGTGTTGGTGGCCTCTGTGAATGATACTCCTCTCTCTGCGACAGTGATGCATAAACCCCACTTGGCCTTTTCTTGACCTGTGAAACCAAACAAGTCCAAAAACAATCCATATCTTTCAATTAATCTCTCTCTTAAACTTAAATAAAAATATATAAAAGGCGGATTCAGTGCACGAAACTCATTTAACTCTATTAGAGTCAGATGCACATAATCTTATCTCGGCGTATAAAAATATTATTTCCGTAATTTGAACCCATCACATACAAATAAATACAATTTCAATCAATATAGGCAAGCTATGCATACAAAGAAGCATAGCTATATATGTAAATGCAAAATGAAACAGAGAAGGAAAAAATCAACAAAATCCAAATTGTTGTTATGGTAAAAACATAAATGAGAGAATTGTGTTTTCAAACCTGATTGAGCTTGTGTTGAAATTGAGAGTATAGATCTGTTCCCAAGAACACATTAGGAGTGAGAGAGCTGTGCTTGTGGAGATCCAAAGCCACTGCTCGGCTGAAATTGGCGGGAAATGAGGACGTACAAAGAGCCATTATAGAGAGATAAAGCTCTAGACCCCAGGAAGGTAATAAGAGCTTGAAAGATGAAGAACCCAGATACCAAAACAAGTTTAGAACCTTTTTTTATTTTTTTTTACAAGAAAATCCTCCCACTCTCGCAGGTTCAGGTAGCTCCCTTCATAGGGATCACCAAGATATAATGTTGTCTGTTTCGAGCAAGAAACTATAACCAATTTAGACTGTTTGCTCTGTGAGAAAGTGAGAGAAAGAGAGTTTTCTAGAGGGGGAAAGTTTGGTACCTGTCCTCCCACTACATGTGCTGGTGGGTAGTTGCTTGGTGGCAATGTAGAGAGAGAGAGAGAGTGCAGTGTGTTGTGATGTGAATGAATGAGGGAGTGTTCAAGGGACCAGAGGCTTTGCTTTGCATTTTGGTTTGAATATTTATAGCAGTTCTCTCTCTCTCTCTCTCTCTCTGAGGTGTCCAGATGATTGGCAATAGTAGGCCTCTTCCTATTGGGCCACGTAAGCAGAAATCACAAATGGATAGCGTAGGCGTGATAATGTACACCTTTCTCTCCATTATGGAAAAGAGAGGAGTGAGGTCGTGGACAAATTATCATTAGGCTTCTCTCCAATCTATTGAAAATGGATTGGACGGTATTTAGGCATTGTTTGTCATTATTTAAAAAAATTAAAAAGTTATTGTTTTATTTAAGTTACATCATCTTATTTAAGTTATATTATCTCTTTACCGTATCACTTCAAATTCAACTCATGCTCAACCCATATTTCATAAAAAATAAAAAATACACTTATTTAGACCATCCCAAACCATCCCTTAGATTGATAGTTTAAAATATTTTGTAAAATTTGTTGCGCAAATTATTTATTTAAAAAAATTAAGTATAATTTATATATATACTTCTGAAATTTAATTGAAACAAGGATTTTTTTTTTTTTTTGTAATTTTAAAAATTATATCATACTCTTTAAAGTTTATAATTTCATAATAAATGACTCATTTTATTAATAAATTATTAAGTCAATTAGTAGTTTTTAATAATGTTCAAAATTTATTTTAATTAATTATTTAGGTAATTTTATTATTATACATGAGATGTATTTATAATTTACCAAAGAATTAAATTGATTAGATATTTGTAGTCAAATAATTAGATCATAAAATTATTAAAAAATGAATAATAAGTATGATTTTAAAAAATGAATAATTTGTTTTAATATCAATTTGTGATCCAATCATGGATACCGATATCCAATAAACTTTATTTTTTATATAAATAATTTTCTTAATAATTGTTACAAGATGAATAATTTAAATTATTAAGATGGGCATTATGGATCCATATAAGCAAACTGCACCTCTAGTTTATTTATATGAAGAATAATGCTTGGGACCCCTTTTTGAGGGTCACCCCCTCACCCCCCTTTGTCATGTGGCGGGTGGTGATTGGAGGAGCAGGAAAAAAAAGAAAAAGAAAAATAAAATGTAACCAATGAGAGAGAGAGGGGGTCAAAGGGGGTGAGAGGAAAAGGGGGGATGAATCATTGTTGTTTATATGAACTAGACATAAGCCTTGCTAAAAAAGTATTAGATAATTTGAAAATAAAAAAAAATTATATTGTTTATGTAATATTTCTTATCAATGAAAAATCACCACACAAAAAATGTGTGTGTTTTTTTTTTTTTTGTCTTTTAATTACTTAATAAAAATGACTCCACATATTGACTCCACATATTGCATATACTTTGTCTGAGATTGATGTACACAGAGATAGTAATGAAACTAATGATGTTGATTCTAGTCCATCGATTTCGAAGGTTGGTGTTAGAAAATAAGAAGTTGATCGGAAAGGATCAGTTGTTATGGATCCAGCATAATTTTCTGATATTTTTAAGAAATGTAATAATGAGTGTAAAAAATAGTGATGTGTTTCAAGATGTAATAGTTGATGATAAGGGAAATATAGTAAGTAAATAAAAGTTTGAGTGATTTCATAAATAAAAATAATAAAATCTTTCGTTAATCATGATAGTGATTACATTAACATCAAACAATTCTATCATTTTTTGGAGACATTGCATCTAACTAACTACTGTCCCCTTTAGAGCATCCCTAGCAGATGCCTTATATGGTGTCCTTACTCAAAATAAGGGATTTTACTGTAAAAAAGAACCCCCATCAGATCCCTTAACCTACCTCCTCAAATAAAAGTGTTGCTACAGTTGCTCCCTAAATGTAGGGAGCCATTGTTCACTCCCCAAAAATATAAAATTATTTTTTATTCAACCTTGAGCATCTCCATCCCTAGAAATATAAAATATAAAATAATTAAAAAAATAATATTTTAATAGAGAAAGAATAAGAAATTTGTTGGGGGAAATAGATGAAAAAATGATTCCTAAAATAAGAAATGAAATTTTTAATAATATTTCAGGGTAAATTCTTATTTTGTTTCGTTTTAAAGGCACGCCCAGACGTCCCTCGGACATCCACCCAGTTGACCGCCCGGTCATCCAGTCGGTCGACCGCCTTTCGCTGCACAGAAGCTATATCATGTTGTGTGTGCTCTTGCTTTTGTTTTTATTATTTTATTGCTTTTGTTTTTATTATTTTATTATTAAAAAAATATTTAAATTTAAAAGTAATGAAAAATATTATTTTAATAGAATAGAGAAATAATAGGGAGTCTGTTGGGGGAAGTAAATGAAAAAGTGATTCCTAAAATAGGGAATGAATTTTTTAATAATATTTTAGGGTAAAATTGAGGTAAACTGGTGGGGATGCTCTTAGTTAATATAATGTAAGGAATTTCTCCTCTAATAGTGAGATCTAGTTAGAATTTAACAAATAAAAGGAAGTCTCTCTGACAATCTACTAAATTTTTCATTAATTTGGTAGGGACTGTCGAGTATTTGATGTCATCTATGATGTTGTAGACGGCGTCTTGATCGTAGTCCTTGAAGTTTATTCTGTCAGAGAAGTAATTGTGTCGTCCAAGACTTCTAGCCCATGCGGTTTTTCCTGTTTTTTAGGGTCCTTCGAGATAGAGGGAGATTGGGCAGATGGGCCACTATTCTGGTTCTTATTATTAAAGGAGGAGAAGAGTTCTTCGTTAGTATATAAATTGTTGATATTATTTTTTTGTATCGCTAATCTAATCTAGTCATCTTCCCTTCAAACGGAGAGACAACAATTTTGGCATAACTCGTATTGTACAAAATTTCGACTTACCAACAAAATATTATTTTCTGCCTATTTTTTTACTACTTCATTTTGTGACGTAATCGGTGGGACATCTTTCTTTGCAAAGTGCAAAGAATTGTTCTTCCGTTTCTGCTTCTTCAAGTATTCCCCTCTAGAGTTCGTCTCTGTTCTTCGAAGGACTATTCATCTTCGATGAAAATTCTTTCCATTCTACGATGTCGCCCCCTTTCTGTATATATTGTCGACTTGCTGTTGGAGAGTGGAGTTGTCACGTCCCAAATTTTAGTTACCAAAGCCTGTAATTTAGGTCATTTTTAAAAAAAAAACAAATATCCATTACCTTTGAGTAATAGAAACACAATAATACATGTTCTCTCTCTTT
Organism: Camellia sinensis; assembly: GCF_055761805.1. Classification (NCBI taxonomy): domain Eukaryota; kingdom Viridiplantae; phylum Streptophyta; class Magnoliopsida; order Ericales; family Theaceae; genus Camellia; species Camellia sinensis. The sequence continues at coordinate 10,396,361 of NC_138967.1, forward strand.
CAATGAATACAATAATAACAATAATAGTAATAATAAATGCCAAGCTTCTGCTGCGAAACTACAAACAAATAATTGCCTCATTCCTTTCACATCTATGATGAAATTATACATAAAAGATACATGGACTCCATAACTCTTTGACTAATCAATTCGAATTTCTCTTCTTGAAAAAGAATAAAACAACAAGGGATGAGCACTAATGCCCAGTAGGAATCTCATAGTTCTATAACAATAACTAACACACAAATAGAAATGATTATGCATGCAATGTGATACCATATAGTAAGGTGACATCTTGTAAGTTCAAAATATTATACGAAGAGTATCTTTTTCTTAAAATTTCATTTGAACCTTTAAGAAAACTCCCTGTCATATATGTAGTCTCTCATCATTAGTAAGCCGTAAAATTCTCTTTAAAAACAAGTACACTTAAGAAAGAACATCATCTTAAATTTATTAACCCGACTCCAAATTATTCCTCATTTCATTTCCATTTTAATATTCCTTATTTTATTTTCATTTTTCCCTTATACTATTTCCAATTACTATACTCCATAACATCAAAATCCAAAGGATTATATTTCAAACATAACACAAGAATGACAAACCCTTTTTAATTCAATTTCTCAATTATTTACAAAACAAAACTCATAATCTTCCTTTATAGTCACAAGCAATCCATTGAGTTTATCATCACTAATCCTTAATCCAATTACCATTTCATTTTCCATTCCTTCAATTAATTTCATATCAAATACTGGATCCAATATCAAGTCATCTCTATGAGTCACACGCTTTACCAGTCACAAGTCGGAAGGAATGCGGAACCTCACGCTTTACCGGTCACAAGCTGGAAGGAACGTGGAACCTCACGCTAATACGGAACCTCAACATACCACACACTTTACTGCGCGCTACTCTGGAACGAAGGCGGAACCTATCTCACGCGCCACACTTTGCTGGCTCAAAATACGACGGGAAACGGACCCTAAGGTAACATCGCAATCCATCATTACAATTAGTGGGCAATGCCAACACATCTTTCATTATTTTCGTAACACATTAGTTCAATACACATCCTGTCACGCCCCACATTTTATTACTCGGAGTCCATTACCAAATTCATTAAGTTTATGCAATTACAGAGATAACATGCAGAAACTCTTTACATCATTTGTAAGAATAAATAAAGATTCTCTCATCCGCAAATGCAACATGTACATAACTAAGTAAAATCACCCGCATGCTTACATCTTTAACACTAAAAGAAAAGGTTTAATCCTTTTACATCAATGGCATTCCACCTACAAATAAAAGGCCCTATGGCCAACACATAAAGGGGATCCTCAATCTTGAGACACCTCTCGACGTTCACCTGAAAAAGGATTAGCAACGTGGGATGAACATAAAGTCCAGTAGGGATCTCAACATGATCCTAAACAATAGCAACATACAGATAGCTATGATCATGAATGCATCAAATCATATCATATACATAATGTGACGGTTTATACAGAAATGCACTTATATAGGAACTTTTTTCAAAAACATTCTTTTCATTCAACAACATTAGCAATTTACTTTTCTTTCTTCATGTTACTCATTATGAGAAATAACTAAAACAATAGCATTTGATATATGGTTGACACTTATAAACCAACTTACAACACCTTTCAATTCAACATCAAGTATATCCATTTTTTCATTTCAGTTTCCTTCACTTATACAGTTTCGATTCATAACTATGGCTCAGAACTTGGCCAAACAATTCAATGAGACTATGACACATATTAAAATACCTTCATACTTCACAATTCACACGAGAATATAACTCATATTAAAACACTTCCATACTTCAGCACTTCCATATTTTAAGTGATACACAGATTTGCTGTATCAGTGGAGTCCAACCCCTATTTCCTCTCAAACAGGTTTGAGAGTCCATCCCCTATCTCCTCTCAAACCATGGATACATATACAATGTATTAAAGCATACAATCACACGTATGGAGTACATCCCCTATCTCCTCCAAAACAAAGGTACATATACAATGTATTAAGGTAAATATGCACATATAGAGTACATCCCCTATCTCCTCCCAAATAATATACATATACAAGGTATTAAAGCATATAATCACACGTATGGAGTACATCCCCTATCTCTTCTCAAACAATATACATATACAATGTATTAAAGCATATAATCACATGTATGGAGTATATCCCCTATCTCCTCCCAAACAAAGGTATATATACAATGTATTAAGGCAAATATGCACATATGGAGTACATCCTCTATCTCCTCCCAAACAATATACATATACAATATATTAAAGCATATAATCACATGTATGGAGTACATCCCCTATCTCCTCCCAAACAAAGGTACATATACAATGTATTAAACTCTTTATCTTGTACTATGATCAATAAAGGCACATATTCAATGTGTTCTTCCCACTATCATATTCAATGACATATTCCAAATGATTGGTTTCAATTCACCTAATCATCATGTAGTTTCTACAACAATCATAACTATCCTCTACCGATAGCCCAAAACATATAATTCTAAACATATATATATATATATATATATTCCCAAATAGATAAACTATCCATACTTTCATAGGTGAGAGATTTCAAATATCCAACCCTAAATTCATATCCATCCATATTTACATTTCACACGAAAGGAAAACAAACCTAATTCTCACTAGACTTTCAGTCCAATAGTAAAAATAATATGTGAAGAAATTTCAAAATCCAACCTCAAGTTCATTATCGATTTACAAAGGGTGATGATTTCCTTTTCCTTCAGAAGACCACTTTCTGTTATTTTTCGAACCACACAATCTCAACCATTTTCTAAAAATTCATTCTCATCATTTTACAAAACCAAAACCAAATCCATCACCTTTATTTTACAAAATCAATTCCATAGTACCAAAACCATAACTCAACTCAACATCACGTGATTAGTCTGAAACAATACCAACACCGTGGTTACTTCTCTTTTGTCTTCTTTTGATATGAACACAATTAACCAACCCATATTAGCAAGATATAAAGATTATTCAACTCCCTCCCATTTTAAATCCATTATATCAATAGTAACAAACTAGGGCTTTCCTCCATTTCTTCATAAACATAGTAAATCATTTCCAAAATAACTCAACAACAAACAACTTAACAATACTAATCATAAGTATCAAACCCTAGATCCCCTTTCATGTTTTTCAAGAAAAACCCATAGTGAATATGGTTTTTATGCAATAAAACTACCACATATCTATCTATAAAAGTAGTATTGAAAAAGACCAAAGAAATCCCTACCTCAAGCTTAGGAGAGAAAACCACCCAAAAATCACCGGCGCCGAAACCACGAATCACTCGGACCAAAAGGAAGTTCTTGACGAGATCTACAATCCATCTCAAAGGACTATGGTGAAAAGATCACTCTAGATGAGTAGATCTAGAGATCTTTGAGCAAAAAGTGATTTTGGAGAGGGAGAGAGAGTGATACGGTTTAGAGGGAGAAAAGAGAAGAAGAAAAATAAAGAAAAGGGTCAAGTGAGAGCCTATTTATAGCACTAGGTAAAATTAGAAACAAGCCCCAAAGTCAACCCAAAATATCAAGTCAAAACCCCTAAAAAGTAGGGCCAAAAGTCAGACTAAATCTGAAAAAATATCTGCAGGGGTCGACCCCTGCAACAGTGGTGTCGACACCAAAGAGGAAAATCTGGGAAAACTAAGCTTGACTGCACTGCTGGTGTCGACCGTACCTCAGACTGGTGTTTACCCTATGTTCCAGCAACCAACACACAGACAGAAGAGGGTCGACCCTCTCCCAGTCTGGTGTCTACCCTATTTTCAAGCAACACCTTCAAAACTTCATCAACAAGTAAGGGTCGACCCTAGCAAGGCTGGTGTCGACCCTATAATGGAATTTCTAACTTTCCAAAGAACTTTTGACAAGAATAAGTACGAACAACCAAACCCAACAAGTTTAAATCAATTTATACTCCTCCAAAACTAAAGTACAACAACACCAAAGATTTTCAAAATAGAATAAAAGGTCCAAATACATTTACCAAAAGCTTTAAAAGGCACAAGTGCTACAACATCCATCATATATTAAAATTCCAGTTACATAACAAGTACAAATATGTTCCACGACCTTCTTCATTATCCATCAAATCATTCATTGTTTTGTTACAAAAATATAGCAACACATCCATTGAGGCATAAAGATTCATCTTTAAAGTGTTCACAATTCTTGGGTTTAAACTATTTCTTTACTTTTCTATATTATTATCAAGTCTTCAAATTCAATTTTTATAACATATTGATTATCAATTACTACCCAAGGTTCTTTATTAAATCTCTAGCATTTAATTTATTTGATACAACTCTTTCATATAACACCATCATATTTCACAATCTCCTATTTATCATTGTTCACACTCATCTTAATCTAACATAGACTTAATTTCAAAAATTTAATGTTAATTCAAGTATTCTTCATTTTCCAAAATAAAACTTCATAACTAGAGTTAAACATAAATTTGGGCTTTTAGTTTTGAGGTATAAAATCACTTTCTAACTACACAATAAAATTCTTAAATCTTCCACTACAAAAAAATTGTTTTTTTGTGACGGCAAAACGCCGTCGCAAATACCCCAAACGCTGTCTCAAAAGGTTTTTTACGACGGTAGGTGACTTTTTGCAACGGCAAGTGGGGGGTCGCAACAAAGGGGGTTGCAAAAGGGCTTTAGCGACGGCACAATGCCGTCGCCTTTGTTTTGCGATGGCAAAATTCCTTTTTTGCGACGGAAACATTCTGTCGCAAATAACGTTCGAAAATCTGAATTTTTTTGAGACGACACTGTGTTGCCGTCGTTAAAGAGGTCTTTTGCGACGGCAAAGCTACCGTCGCTAAAGGTTTATTTGAGACAGCAATCTGAGCCGTTGCTAAAGGACTATTGGCGACGGGAATAAAACCGTCACTAAAGGCGTTACATTTCAGCCAAATCCCTATCTTTTGCGACAGTAAAAGGCCGTCGCAAAAAACCCTGTTTCATTTTTTTTTTTTGAGATGGTGTGTGCTGCCGTCTAAAAAAAAAAAACTATATTAAAATTATTAAAAATATGAAAATCACCTGTATTAAATGAAAAATAACTAAAAAAAAAATCGATAATTACATAATAATATAAATACATACATAAACAAAATTTGGCACATTATAAAAATTTATAATGTTGTTCCATTCATAACAATACATAAATAAAAATTCATAACAATAGTTGATGATCCTACTACATAATGTCGCATAATACATACATAATGTTGTTCACAAATCTAAATAACGTCAATCAAAACCAAAAGTTTTCGTCTTCATTCTTCCGTGGGTTACAAAAACAAAAGTTGGTCATAATCTTTACAAGCCCGCATTCCACAAGAAGCAAACTGCTACTCAGGAAATATCTGAAAATAACAAAATAAAAATAATTAATGAAAATATAATGGTGTTAATATTTTAATTACAGAAAAATATAAAAAATTAACTACTATATAATTACAAAGACAGTTTAGTAAATAATTTTTGCTAGACCGAAATTCGGCCCTAACTCCCAAACCGGAAACCCGATTGGAGTCCCGTCTTCTCCCACAAGTCTCTCGTGCCTAGGCGGTCGTGCGTGCCAAGTTTCGTGCTAAACCGACGCCATTTGGTGATTTTGGGGAGTTAACACCTCGAGTTCAAGTTTCTTAAGGAACTAGTTTGCCTAGACCGAAATCTGACTCTAACTCCCAAACCGGGAACCCGATTTGAGTCTCGTCTTCTCTCACAAGTCTCTCGTGCCTAGGCAGCCGTGCGTGCCAAGTTTCATGCTAAACCGATGCCGTTTGGTGATTTTGGGGCATTAATACCTCGAGTTCAAGTTTCTTACGGAACTAGTTTGCCTAGACCGAAATCCGACTCTAACTCCAAAACCGGGAACCCGATTCGAGCCCTGTCTTCTCCCACAAGTCTCTCGTACCTAGGCGGTCGTGTGTGCCAAGTTTCGTGCTAAACTGACATCGTTTGGTGATTTTGGGGAGTTAACACCTCGAGTTCAAGTTTCTTAAGGAACTAGTTTGCCTAGACCGAAATCCTACTCTAACTCCCAAACCGGGAACCCGATTCGAGTCCCATCTTCTCCCACAAGTCTCTCGTGCCTAGGCGGTCGTGCATGCCAAGTTTCGTGCTAAACCGACGTTGTTTGGTGATTTTGGGACGTTAACACCTCGAGTTCAAGTTTCTTAAGGAACTAGTTTGCCTAGACCGAAATCTGACTCTAACTCCCAAACCGAGAACCCGATTCGAGCCCCGTCTTCTCCCACAAGTCTCTCGTGCCTAGGTGGTCGTGCATGCCAAGTTTCGTGCTAAACTGACGTCGTTTGGTGATTTTGGGGCGTTAACACCTCGAGTTCAAGTTTCTGAAGGAACTAGTTTTCCTAGACAAAAATCCGACTCTAACTCCCAAACTGGGAACTCGATTCGAGCCCCGTCTTCTCCTACAAGTCTCTCATGCCTAGGCGGTCGTGCGTGTCAAATTTTGTGCTAAACCAACGCCGTTTGGTGATTTTGGGGCGTTAACACCTTGAATTCAAGTTTCTTAAGGAACTAGTTTGCCTAGATCGAAATCCGACTCTAACTCCCAAACCGGGAACCCGATTCGAGCCCCGTCTTCTCCCACAAGTCTCTCATGTCTAGGCGGTCGTACGTGCCAAGTTTCGTGCTAAACTGACGTCATTTGGTGATTTTGGGGCGTTAACACCTCGAGTTCAAGTTTCTTAAGGAACTAGTTTGCCTAGATCAAAATCCGACTCTAACTCCCAAACCGGGAACCCGATTCGAGCCTCGTCTTCTCCCACAAGTCTCTCGTGCCTAGTGCGGTTGTGCGTGCCAAGTTTCATGCTAAACCGATGCCGTTTGGTGATTTTGGGGCGTTAACACCTCGAGTTCAAGTTTTTTAAGGAACTAGTTTGCCTAGACCGAAATCTGACTCTAACTCCCAAACTGGGAACCCAATTCGAACCCCGTCTTCTCCCACAAGTCTCTTAACTTAGAATGTAAAGAATGAAAAAATACATTTTATCTTAGAATGCAAAGATACATTTTATACCTGATTTTCTGGTAGTGGTGTATATGAATTCTCGTCTTTTGCAGATTCCCTAAATGCCCGGTGGCCACTTGATGCATCAGGAACCTATGATAGTCAATGCATAATGTGTTAATCATATTCGAATTTTATACATAATGTTGTGTGAAAATTGAACTATCAAACAATGTAATTTATATCGAACCTGTTTGTTGGGATCCACACTCGCCCCCTGTGACACTAAGGCCATCATCTCAGCTCTCATCTGCTGTAAATGTGTAGTGAACTTTGCTCGCAGCTCCTCCCTCAACTCATCCCTTAGCTCTGTACGAACTTGCTGGGTGATCTAAACAATAGTCGATGGCTGGGGCGTTGACTGTGATGGCCTAGCACCATCTTTATACACCGCTCTCCAAGGCACAGTTCTCCCGTATGTGCGACAATATCCATGTCCGTCATGACCTACCAACTCATGGAAAATGGCATTCCTGGCCTCCAAAGTCCGACAATCCTCAGGTAGCATAGAGAGTTGACGATTAAACTCATCCTGTATTGCATAAGACATACAAGTATATGCCAAATTAAGATGGTTGACACACAAAAAATAAAAAATAAACTTTAAATACAATCAAAGGTGTTTGGAAACTACCAAGGTCTGGATAACCTCTGGGTCATCTACTCTACGTGTCATAAGCCAAACATTCATCTTATCAGTAGACTCCCCCTTATTGCTCATCTACATTTTTTTAGAAATATGAAAATTAGAATCTAAATAATTTGAAAATATACAATGTTTATTTATATACAAAAATAAAACAATAAAATATAAACCTCATGCTGTATTTGAGCAAAAGTAGTACGCCCTGTGGTATGAGCTATGCCGTGAGCTCTTCGATTTTTAGCGTTCCTAGTTGCAATTTTCTATAACAGGTTCAACAAATGTAAGTATATAAATATGATTTGTATGTTTACATATCATACATATAACTTATTTGTATACCTCAGCATCGGAAATACGCCAATACTCCACAAATTCTTCCCACTAGCTTGGCACAATGTGCAAAGGAACATCATCCTTCAGATTAGGATCGGAACTTCTAGGCTTGAAATACTTAACCTTAATCTTGTTCTTGTGATCCTTCCATATGCTGTTGCAGTTTTTCATGCAGATTGGCTTGTACTCCTCTGGACATATATTCAAATTGTCCTATAAAATACAATTTCAAAGTTTAAATAATAATAACACAATTTTGGAATTCAAATTTTTGGACAAAAATATACTACCTTCACATCCTTCCAAATAGCATCAACAATATCATCAGGCACATTGTTCCAGTCAAGAAAAGTAAGAGGAACAATGTTACCATTCCGCACAATAATGCCAAGTTGAGTAGTTAACTTAGCCACGTTATCCCCTATTGGGCAGTAATTTTCATCAAATTATATGTCCAGCTTTTTACCAGTCCCCCACTCCCTAATGCCCTTGGCACATCCTCTACCACGCCTAGTCGAGGTTAATGAAGAACTAACATGAACTGCGAGATACAATAATAATAAACAATATGCAACGACAATAAACAAATGCAAATTTAAATAATGTGAATACTAATCAAATTTTTATACCTGAGGTGGGCTGTGAAGAAGTCGAAGGGTCTGCAAAATACAATGACAATAAACAAGTTATATATAATGAGAATAAATAAATGTATGTTTAAATAATTTTCATACAAATCAAAGCAAATTTATATACCTGCGGATGGCTCATAAGCTGATGACTCTAGTCGGGATGATAGCTGTTGTGGTGCCACTGATGGTGGACGCACCGATGGTAGGTGTGGAGGCTGAGTACATGGTAGTTGTTGTGGTGCCACTGATGGTGGTCGATGCGGTGGTACAAATGGCCCCTCTGATGGTGGTCGCTGTGATGCCTCCTCTAATCGTGGTTCCAGTAATAGTGGTCGCTACGATGGCTGGTCAGATGGTGGTGGCACTACTGGCCACTCCGATGGTGGCCGATGTGATGCCTCCTCTGATGGTGGTGCTACTGATGTCCTGTTATATAGCACATCAGACATCATCCGCCGGGGATGATCAGGCTTCCTCTTCCTTCCCATAATAATCTGCAGCAATATAACATAAATTGACATTAGAAACATAGACAATGGTTTGTCATCAACTATAATATGACATTAATTGAACTAATACAATTACAAAGACAAAGTAAATTAATAAACTGAAGATTAACTACAACCTTGGCCTTAATTGAATTACTGATGTTGATTAAATATCAGCCTATTTGAACATCAACTGTTTTCCCTTCTGCGGCTTCCCTCACCCAACTAACTTCTTCATCATGAAGCATTATATTTTCTTCCAATTGTTGGCTCATATATGGCTCGATTTGTGGATCAGTCGAACTCATATCAAATAAACCTCTTTGAGACATCTTCACCACCACTTGCCAGTCTGGTTGTAACGGGTCTGCAACATACCAAACTTGCTCTGCTTGGGATGCCAAGATGAAAGGTTCATTGGTAATTCGATCGTCTCGGTACAACAAATGATTGAAGTTCACCAATGTGAAATTGAAGACATCTTCTTTCTTTCCGTGAATGTTGTCAATCCAATCACACTTAAACAACACATGTTTCTTCTCATTGGAATATCGAATCTCAACAATATCTGTCAATTGTCCATAATAGTACACAGATCCCACACGAGGATTTTTGTCTTTCTGACTAGCATAACTTATGGTATCTGCCTTCAAAGCTACACCACAATTTTGTGTGGCTCGACGATCATCCATGGCCTTTACTCGAGACCGAAACCCATTCAGTATATACCCGTTGAACCTCCTTGCCAGGTTATGAGGACTATTTGCTAATAGAATAATCTCTTCAGAAAATATGACATCAGTAGTCCTTCGCAAAGTTTGGACCTATTTAAAACGAAAATGTAAAATTTAAAATGTAGTTCGACTTAAGTAACTAGAATCTATAGACTTAAATACATTCATGTTTCTTGAACCAAATGTGAAAAGTTTCAAAATGTTCACGCCGAAGCTGATGATCGTCGACACGAGGCATTTTGAGCTGAAGTACTTCACGGTGTTTGCTGTGTAGATTGAAAATTTAGCAATACAAAAAATTTGGTTGAAAATTCAAAAAAACATAATAAAATATTGAGTGAGTCACTTAACCTACTTTATGAATGGTTGAACCGCACTTGTATTGAATAAGGTGTACCGATGAGCTTTTACTCAAGAAGTATTATCAAGATAAAAGGTTGTGTTTTCACCAATAGCATGACCCAGATTATCAGCACCACTATAGTTCCTCACGGGTCGAGTAGATTTGGTTTCCACATCATTGAGATATTGTGCACAAAAATTCATGCATTCTTCCATAAGATATCCGTTAGCAATTGATCCTTCAGGATGAGCTCTATTACGCACGTATTACTTCAAAGTAAGAAGATATCTCTCAATTGGATACATCCATCGAAACTGCAACTGTAGGGGTTTTCTAATATTCATATCTTGTAAATCACGCCGAGCATTAACACCATCCTTCGATTTTCCTGTAACCCCCAATATTGTTCATAACACATTGTCACAAACATTCTTCTCTATATGCACCACATCGAGGTTGTGTCTTATTAGATTGTACTCCCAATATGGCAGTTCATAAAAAATACTCTTTTTCTTCCAGCTATGGGTGCGATGTCCAGCTTTCTCCTTCTCTACCTGTCTTCTATGCCTCTCCTTAAGGTCATCCCTCTTGTATTGGGTTAAAATACCCTCAGATTCTAATTGTAGCAACATCTCAGTTCCAGACAACAATTTTGGTTTGAGTCTGACTTCCCGATTACTATCAAATGATACTTTATCCTTCCGGAATTTATGGCCAGTAGGTAAAAATTTGCGATGACCCAAGTATGATTGTTTCCTACTATGCTTCAACCAACATGATGTAGTTTCCTTATTGCAACAAGGACATGCATATTCGCCTTTAGTGCTCCATCCTGACAAGTTTGCGTATGTAGGAAAATCACTAATTGTCCACAGTAAAGCTGCATGCATTTGAAACATTTGATTTGTTGATGCGTCAAATGTTGACACACCCTTATTCCATCGTTCTTTCAACGCCTCAATCAACGGTTGCATATACACATCAATCTTGTCACCAGGTCCTTTCGGGCCGTCAATAAGCATGGATAAAATTAGAAATAGTTGCTTCATGCACATCCATGGCAGCAAGTTGTATGGAATAAGCACAACAGGCCAAGTGCTGTGAACTATGTTCATTGTCCTGAATGGGTTAAAACCTTCAGATGCTAAGCCAAGCCTTACACTTCGACAATCATTACTAAAGTCAATATTCCGACGGTCAAAATCTTTCCATGCAAGGGAGTCAGCAGGATGCCTAAAGACACCATCATCAGTTCGTTCTTCTGCATGCCATCTCATTAACTTGGCCGTCTTGGATGACATAAACAACCTCTGCAACCTTGGCTGTAAAGGAAAATACCTCATCTGTTTTGCAATTATTCGTTTGCCACCTTTGTTAGGACCATTTGAACCACCATCACCATTTGATTTCCATCTAGAACTGTTGCATATGACACATTTATCAAGATTGGCGTCCTCGTTTTGAAACAACATGCAACTGTTCGGACATGCATCCCACGTCTCATACGTGAAGCCCAAATCTGTTGTGACCTTTTGAGCTTTATAATATGAGTCTGGGAGTTTCACACCCAACGGGAACGCCTCATTCAATAATTCAAGCAACATGCCAATAGACTTGTCTGTCCACTGATTAAGCACCTTCAAATGTAGAAGTCGAACAATGAATGGCAAAGAAGTGAACTTCTGACAACCCGGATATAATTCATTTTGTGCATCTTGAAGAAGTTTGAAATACTTTGCAGTCTCTGCATTTGGACTGAGCTAGTACCCTCAACACTTGTACCGGCATGTGGATTTCCCATAGCCCCTTGTATCATTCAAATCATATCATCCCCGATGTCTAAATTAGCTAATGTTTCATTCTCTCGATTACCATGTAGAGATACGTAAGATTCTCCATGATTAATCCAATGTTTGTATTTTTTAAAAAAATCATTCAAAATCAGATGCTCCCGTACACCCTCTCGTGCAAGATGGTATCGATTCTCATACTTCCTACACGGACAACTGATCATCGAACCTTCAACCCTATTAATGTAGGCAAACACAAGGAATTCATCAATCCCATTAATGTATTCACTCGATATCCTATTTGACAAATCAATCCAACTCTTATCCATCATCTGTACACATCCACAAAAATATCTCATCAAAGTAACTCTAAATATAATACCTACGTATTACACCCTCATCTCTTAAAATAAGTAGTACACTTCCATTCCATAGCAATGAATATAGCTATTCATTAAATTTGAAGGATCTAAAATGAATTGATTTGAGACGGAATATGAAGATCATATTCATTTAGACTCTTTAAGTTTAAAAAACTTTTTAGTAAGACACTTAGTTCTAACACATACGACAAGTTTTGACATGAATAAGACACTTTAGTTCTAAAAAAAACGACACTTAGTTCAAAACACGGTGCAAGCACCATGTTATTCTATCATACTAGAGCCTTGTTTTGGCCTTTTAGTTATGCATTGTATCTTATATGTATCCTTTGTTTTAAATAAATAAAAAGCAAGAAATTAAAAAAAATAATTTTGAGTTAAAAAAATAAATAAAAAAAAATTCAAGTATAGAAAAGAATATAAACAAATAAATAAATAAAATTACTCTATTCCGAATAGAGTGATTTTATATATCCTTTGTTTTAAATAAATAAAAAGCAAGAAATTAAAAAAAATAATTTTGAGTTAGTTAACATCAAGTATAGAAAAGAATAAAAAAAAAAAAAAAAGCTACACCAAAGGTTGGCTCATATTTCCACACTGATGGATTGGCTCTCTGTACAAATAAATTAAGCTTAAAATTGTCACTAGAAAAAATATTATTATAAGTATTTGTGATTACTATTAAAAGTCGTGAAGATAAGTAATGAATTGCAAGTTCTTTTTAATACATTTCAATGGATACAAGTATATTTATTATTATCTTAACAAATATCCCTTATTAGCAGGATCTTTTATTTTTTAAAATTAAAACAACAATTATAATTTAAATGACCACTTCACTTGGCTAAATTACACCCAAAGTGCTTGTAAAATCAATGCATTTTAAGCTCCTTTTAATATAATGAGTTAAGTTGATGAGATCGATTTCTCTTCGGTGAATGTCCATAACATTAAAATAATTTTTTTTTTCTACTTCTGTTTCCTTTGTTTTTCCTTCCAAATAAGTTGAAGAATATATGGGAAAAAAAAGCTTAACAAATCTATGATTCTCCACGCCCATTTAATTCCTTGGAATCACACCAATTGGTTTTTATTTTGTGATGTTTCTAATGAGTGTAATGTAGCATTCCCATAATTTTTAGTGCACACAAAGCATAACTAAACATAATTGGTAAATGCGAATAAGTGTCCCAATCTTGAGGGTCAGGAATCCTTTGTCCTAAAATTTTTTTGTCTCTCTGTCTCACAATAGTTAAATCTTGTAAAAATTTTAAGATATGAAAATCTGAAGACATAATGAAATGGAGTTAAGCCAATTGAAATAGAGGAATAATTTGTTTTTGAGATAAAGGATCCTCAACCGCTCTACGGCATAATGTTAAAAGAGTTTTAAAAAGTACATTAGAAATGAGTGAAAATGCTAAAAAGAGTTCTGAAATCGGCAAGGTGGTCTATGTTGTTGTATTTTCATTTTTTTATTTTTTTAAACAAAAACAAGGAAATGTTCAAATACATCCATTGTTTTCATATTTTCTTTATTTTCTTTTTCTTTTTTTGCAAAATCAAATTTTTTATTGTTTCTAAAAAGTGACTTGTTTTCATAAAAAAAATTCTGAAAAAAGAGTTTTCTAAACTAGTTCGTCAAACAAATTCGTAGTTTGTACAAAAAAATAAGAAATGAAATTAGACTATTCTCTCCCGTGATCCACTCCCACCCTTATATATATAAGATACAATGCATAACTAAAAGGCCAAAACAAATCAATAAAATCAAGATTATGTAGTTTTCAAGATCCAACATGATACATAAAAGCAATCTCAATGAATGAACAGTTCACTATTTTATGAAGTTCAATACACTACAACAAAAAACACCAACGGCGACTAAAAAAAAAAATTTCGTCGCTGAAAGTGCATGAAATGGTGACTAAAATGGAATTAGTCGCCGAAAAGCAAGGTTTTAGCGACTAAAAGAGTATAGTCGCCGAAAAGCAGGGTTTTAGCGACTAAAATGAAGTTTAGTCGCCGAATATAGGGTTTTTAGCGACTAAACTTTGTTTCGTAGCCAAAAGTCACAGTTTTTGGCGACTAAAATACTTTAGTAGCGAAAAGTTACGGTTTTGGCGACAAAAAACAGGTTTAGTCGCCGATTATAGCAGTTTTGGCGACTAAAAACAATTTAGTCGCTGAAAGTTGGGGTTTTGCCGACGAAAATCCATTTTAGTCGCCCAAAGTAGTGGTTTTGGCGACGAAATTTCTGGATAGTCGCCAAAAGTCCTGATTTTTAATTGAGAACTTGTTTTTTAGCGACAAATAAGTAATTAGTAGCCCAAAATAATACAATTAGCGACTAAAAAATGGTTTTAGTCGCCAAAAGTCGCATAATTTTTTTTCTAGCAAATAATTTATTTTTTGACAAAAATTATATTGAATTAAAAAAATTATATTTATAAATATTATTTTGTATTAATTGCGGTTAATATAGTATATAAATAATATATATTGCATATATGATCATATGATGATATAGTGGTAGAGTGGAGGGAGGGTTGTGCCAAAGGGTTTGGCGTGGGTTGGCGCAAGTTCGAAACCTGCTAGCAGCGGAGGCAAAAAATTTTTTTTCCTCAAAACACTTTCAGCGACTAAAGTGAATGGTCGCCAAAGGTATAAATAATAAAATAAAAAATGAACTATTGGCGACTAAACTGTTAGTCGCCAAAGGTATAAATAATAAAATAAAAAATGACTATTGGCGACGAAATCTTTAGTCGCTGAAGACATATGTATTGGCGACTAACAGTATTTTAGTCGCCAAAGGCATCCGCGACCATTTATTGGCGACAACACGGGCGACTAAACTTTTTAGTCGGGAAAAGTGAAATTTTGACATTTGGCGACTAAAATGGGACCTTTGGCGACTAAAAATTTAGTCGCCAAAGGTGTTTTTTGTTGTAGTGATATATCCATTCTTTAATGTATTCATATTTTTGTCTTTGGTGATATTTTTTTTTTTTTCTCAAATTTCTTCACATATACTTATTATTTAGACGGAAGAAAAAAAAATCACTAAAACAAGCAAAATGAAAAATATGAAGTCAAGTTTTTGAAAAAAAAAAAAATGAGTTCAACCTCTATTTTGAGAATGTGAACAGATACCTGAACGGTTTTGAGCATGTAGAGAGAGCTTCGATTGGAGGGGTCGCCGGAGCCGAAGAACTTCGCCGGAGAAGAAGCTGTGAAACCTGGGTCGAAGATGGCCGTCGAAGATTGAGGGACTTCAAAGATTTAGGGATTTCTATCGAAATGACCGAGCGCCAAAAATTAGGGAGAGCGAGGCAAAGTTTTGTTATAACTTTTTTGCGACGGTAAATTTTACACCGTCGCAAATGGTGAAAAATATTGCTAAAACCGGCGCCGTTTTGATAATGGTATTTTGCGACGGACATTTGCCGTCGCAAATTGTCAACTATTCTCGACAGCAACCTTTTGCCGTCTCAAAAAATTTATTTTTTGCGACGGTGAAAAACGCCATCGCTAATACTCTTGTATTATACACACTTCCGGTATATTTTATTACCGACGGTACAAATGCCGTCGCTAAAGTTCGTTATTGGTGATGGGTTAATCGGCCGTCGCAAAAGGTCATTTTTTGCGACGGGGAACGAGCCGTCGCAAAAGGTTCCGTGTTTTTTACCTCCTTTTCTTGTAGTATTCACTTCATCATCTTATCACAAATTTCGTATCATCCATATCATTAACAATTTCATTTCCCAAATTTTGTTTCATATTATCACATGATTTAAAATATCAACAATACGAGTTTAATCGCAACTTTTACATATTTTCCAAACACTTCCAAAATTCAATTAAATTTGTATATGTGCAATTTAATACCTTAATTTCATGATACTACTTTCATTTTAAGCAAAACCATTATCTATCTTCATAAACCAAACTAGGGGTGCAACTTGGGCGGGCTCAACCCAAGTAACCCGAATCCAACCCGAATTTTTTTAGGGCTTGGACAAGATATTTTCAAATTTAGTATGGGCTTGGACAAAAATTCAGAAGCCCGAATTAAACTTGAGCGGGCTTGAGCAAAGATGTCAAACAATCCGAGCAACCCGAAACCCAAATTATATATATATAGATATATATATATATTTATATATATTAAATATACATATAAATCATTAGCCATTACATGATATTAAAGTAATTTAGATTGTTAAATTATATTGAATATATATTATATATACGAATAACATAAAATTTTACTTTTTTTTATTTTCACTCATAAATTGTAAGTACTACTATAGTGACATATCTCTTATATTATATAAATTATTTGTTTCAATGGTATTAATGGTTTTCTATGAATAAATAAAAATGTAAATAGAGTCAAATTTTAATAATTTAGTAATGTAGCAGCAAAAAAAAATTGAAATTCATTTACAATTTGGGCAACTCGGGTTTAACTCAGGCCGGGCTTGGACAGTCAATCTTGGGTTACAATTCGGGCCTGGGCAGATCTCAGCACAACTTGGGCTGATCTTGGACAACCTCCCAACCCAACCGAACCCGCTCGAGTTGCACCCTTAAACGAAACTAGGGTTTTAAGAGAAATTAAAACTTTTCATAAAAACACATTCCCCCCCCCCCTAATTCTCCTATTGATTATACACCCAAATCATAACCCAACAAATAAACTCCAATACTTCAAACCCTAGATCCCCAATCTCATGATTTATCACAATATGCTTAAAAATATAGATTTCGTATTTATATAAAGAAAATACCACAAATTTATCTATAAATGAGAGTATTGAAGAAGAACTAGAAACTCCTACCTCAAAGACCAAGCAAAGAAGCTAGATCAAGAGCCTCTTTTCAGAAATCCAAAATCCAATCAGTTGAAAACGTTGAGTTTCAAGTATTCTTCACTTTTTGGTAAGAGATCTTGGCCAAATCTTTGAGAAATGAAAGCTGTTTGGGTTAAGAAATCAAGGGTTTTCGGACCTAGGACGAGGGGAAGGAAAAGGGAAAAGAAAGGTGGAAAGAATGATCTAGAAAATCACTTTTTAAGTTGCTAAATTCGAGCAGTCTGCTCGAGCGCCACTTTCTACACTCGAGTGCACTTACTTCCAGCATAGATACCAAAACTTCAAATGGACATAACTCTCTCACCCATACTCCGTTTTAGGTCGTTCTTATTTCCAAATCGAAGCCCCGGAAACAAGATTTCGAATGATTCTATCCTCACACCCAAATTCAAAGTGTGGAAAAAAAAAAGGGCAAAAGAGTGATGGTTGTTCAAAGAAAAATTATTCGAATCAAAGTTTTGGTTTAATCTTATTTTGTCACCATGTTATCACTTCGATCAATGTCTCAAAATAAAATAAGGAGGCTCCAAACACAATAATAAAAGGTCAAAAACAATCTCACTAGTCCCAAAAATTCAGACTCAACCATGTAGACCACTTAAGCGTTCAATCTTGCGCTCGAGCGAACAGACCAACAAAGCCGACCACTCGAACGAACACTCCTGCGCTCGAGTGGGAATTCACAACTCTCAAAATTTCAGACAGATTGCAAAAGTACTCGGAGCTTCACAAGGCCGCTCGAGTGTCAACTCTTATGCTCGAGCGGAGGGAAAAATTTTGGAGTGTTATAGGAGTTTTTTTATATTTGGATAATAGATTCTACCGTTGGTTCCGATGAGATTGAAAAATCTCGGGTTGGTAGTTTGGATCTTCTTTTTGTATTGAACCATGGCATGAATGTGAGGGTTTCCATCTTCGTGGCGCTCCTTTGCGACAAGTATGTAGTATGGCTAACAGGCTAGTTGGAGAAGAGATTAGAGGAGTTCCAAGAGTTTTTTTTTGAGCATGGGCATTGTGGGTAGGTGAGGAAAACATTCTTGACATAGAAACGGAAAGAAGTTTGGCGAGGCATTTTGTAGTGGTAAACAATAAACTCACACCAGTCGTATAAGGCCTCCTTATTAGTTAAAAAAATTCAGTGTGAGTGGTGTGACTGGGGGGACGCTGTATTAATATTACCAGCGCCCCCCCTTCCGCTGATCTGGGTCGTCCATTGTTGTACTTATGGACACGTGTATGGATGGGGTTAAAAGGAAATCACACCTAGGCCCAGGTGTGAGTGGTGTGAGTACTTTTGATCCTTTGTCAGATAGTGCTATACACGTGTCACTTTTCTGGTGGTTTGCGTGGTTGTAAAGTAAATATTCTTGCAGAATGATAGACATAAAGCAAAGGCGGGAAAGTAAATGTGTTTGAATTATTTTGAATGGTGAATCTTCGTACTTAATCACGAGGCAGTTTTGCTATTTATTTGGTACCATAACACATTTGATGGTATAGAGGAATATACTTTTGCAGTGGGATAACTATTGTGGTGAAGTTGTTTTCTGATACCTTATTTCGTCCCTCATTTTCAGTCTTTTTTTTTTTGTTGATTGTTTTGGTATACAATGTTATATTCCTTACACATAAAAATTTATAAATATTAATAATTAAAATTTTGAACTTTTTCATTTATCTATTGATTTTTTTTTAAAAAAAAATCATCATTCTATCATAATTCTCGCTAATTTTTATTTATTTTATAAAAAATATTATAGGTTCCAAATTTTTTACTAAATAAATAATTAGGTATCTTACATTAGTATGGGATCTACAAAATTACAAATTTCACACCTATATAAAATATTTGATTATTTATTTAATAAAAAAATTAGGGGTTGTTTGAGATAGCCTAAATAAGTGCAATCTTTAACTTTTTATGAAAAAGTATGCAGAAAATAGAGAGGTAATGTGATGAAAAAAATATAAAAAAATAAAAAAATAAATTATATTTAAATTGTCAAACTTGACCTTAGTATCTTCAATTTTATCCATTTGTATTTGCTAGGTAGTAGTGAATAATTATGATTGTGGTGTCGTCTATTTCATTCCGTTGTGGTTTTGACAACTACTTTTCTTTCATTGGATGATGAGTCTATCAAAAGATTTAATGGTTTCTCACTTTATTAGAGCAAATTAGGCCACTTGTTTGGCTTAGGAAATTTCCATTTCAAAATCCAATTCCACAAATAAAGTGGGAATCCCGCCGACCAACTTAATCATGTCGGAAGTATTACCTAATAAAAATTTCAATAAAAAAAAATACAAATTAAATAACAAATTAAATTTTAATTTTAATTTTGAAATGATATCAATTACAACTATCTATTAATCAACAAAATAATTAGACAATTTAATTACACTTATACTTTTAAATAATTTAAACACATTTTATTGATTGTGAGCTCGCTTAATATTGGTTAATATAACTAACTTTTTTGTGTTAGAATTTTTTTAATCTGACTTTTTTAGTCTCTTTTGATTTTTGTTTTGTGATTTTTTAAAACTTTTATGAGAAAAAAAATATAATAATTATAAATAAAAAATAATATTTTGTGTTATTAATTTTTATAATCAATTTTATTTTTTATGATTATTTAATCCCAACATAAATGCCAAACCGAGGGGCCATGAGGTGGGTAAGATCAGGAGTGGATCTACATTCTTTATCCAGATGACACATGGCTGGAAAAGAGTTTAATGGCTGAGATGAAGGCACGTAATATTGGATAAATTACATTTTGGCCCCTAAAGTTTTACCTATTTCTCACTTTGGTCCTTTAGTTTTAATTTTTTATACTTTGGCCTTTCATGTCTATAATCCTTCCCACTTTGGTCCTGTAAGTTTGATTTATTTTTTTTTACTTTGACCCTTTATGTTTGTAATCCTTCTTACTTTGGCCCTTCATATTTGCAATTCTTCTCATTTTACTCCTAGATTAATTTCTATCCAAAAAATAATACAGGTGTTTGAATCAATATATTTTCTCTTTTTTTTTTTTCGTTTTTAGTAAACTTTTTTTCTTTTTCTAATTAAATTTGTTTGTTTGTTTGTTTTTTTTTTTTTTGTGCATCTAATCTAGAAGCATTTATCATGTAATAATGTTTATGAATAAGTGCCGTTTTGGGAAGTTTTGTAAAAAGTCACGTTTTTTAGCCAAGGCCAAAAAAGCCGGCTGCCAAAAGCGCAACAAAAATTCATTTAGAGAGAGCAAAAACGCAAGGGTTAAAATTACAAATTGGGGTCTACGATAAAAAAGTAAAAAAATAAATTTCTTATGTTGGGTAAGGGTATTTTGGTCATTTTAATTTGATTTGACACCATAAACAAATATTAAACCAAAAAGCCCAAAGTCAGCTTTTTACCAACTTCCTAAATCATTTTTTAAAAAGCTAAAAAGCTTGGTAAAAAGTCAAAAGTTAGTTTTTTACCAACTTCTCAAAACATTGAAAAACAAATTCATTAAAGAGTAATTTTTTTGTTTTCTATGTTTTATTTTTTTGCATTTTTAGTGAATTTTTTACATCATACATGGAGTTGATGTGTTGATGATGTGGCAAATTCTATTAGTTTTTTGGATAAAAGTTAGTTTAGGAGGAAAGTGAGAAGAATTGCAAACATGAAGGGTCAAAGTGGAAAAAATTAAACTTAAAAAATCAAAATGGAAAGAATTACAAATATAAAGGGCTAAAATAAAAAAAAAATTAAATTTAAAGGCCAAAAGTAAAAAATGAACAAAATTATAGGGGGACAAAGTATAATTTACCCAACAAAGTAAATAGAAGTTGTGATTTGAATACGGGCCCATTTTTGTCCTAAACGGACAGATCAATTTCTTCCTTTTGTCAATTCCAATAAATTAAGGGGAACTTACTGATAAGTCCCATGTAACAAGTTCAAAACCTAATTAATCCCAAAATAAAATATTTGCACCAATTAGTCCAACATATTTTTAATTGTTCCCAAAAAATCTTTTTTTTTTTTTAATAATTTATAGACACTGTTCACATCTTACTACCGTCGGACTTCCGTTTAACAGTCGCCGGAGACTCACCGGAATGTCTAGAATATTGTCGGAAAAAAAAAATTACAAAACATGTTATGAAACTGTAAAATTTTACAGTTCTAAAGAATGTTATAAAACGGCAAAATTTTACAGTTTTAAACCATGATTCATTCCAGCACAAAAAAAAAAATTTGAAACTGCAAAATTTTACAGTTTTCACCGCCTGTAACTAAAACTCAAAAACTGCTTGTTCAGAATTCGAAAATTTTCTCCATTAGAACAGAAAAACAGAAGTGTATAGCAGAGAGAGAAGGAAAAAAAAAAGAGATCGAAGGGGAAAGACGGATATCTAACCAAATTTGTGTAGATCTACTCAGATCTGATGTAGATCTGAGTAGATCTATATCAGATCTAAGTAGATCCATTCATCTTCTTCGTCGGAAAATATATCATCTTCTTCGTCGGAGTTGATTTCAATGCTTGGTGGTTATCAATAAACCCCGATCAATGGAGAAAGATATGATCACCGGTGGTCCTCTTCCATGACAAACACGGTAACAGAAAAATGTAGAAAAAAAAACGAGAGAGGAAGGGAAGCAAAAACAGAAAGAGAGAGGAAAGGACTTTTGGGTGTAGTGAAAAAGTTATGGCATTAAATGGAGATCACATGTTTCCCATGGGACCTATGGGTAATTTCCCCTAAATTAAGTAATTAATTGATAGGCTCACAAAATAAATAAATAAATAAATTGGTAGGCTCGCCAGTAAGAATTAAAATAAGAAATAAAAAATAAAAAATGGAACAATGATAAATGAATAAATAAATAACATTCACATAAAATATTTAACACCATATAATTTATAATATAATCATAATAATTCCTAATTTTTATTTTAGACACACTATAAATTTATCATCTTTAACTTTTATCAGAGAGTAAACATTGTTGGAAAAAACTGATTTTTTGAATAATTGTTAAAGTGTTAAAAACCAGTAACAATCAGCTTGCTTGGTTCCATTTTTCTAAAAATATTTTTCAGAAATTTTCACTTTCTTATTTTCTATTTTTTTTTTGTTTTTACAGAATTTTTTTAATATTTTAAGCAATTTTTTTACTTTTTAGACACACCTAACATAAATACACTTAAAAAGTAAAAAAAATTATAAAAAAAATCTTTTAAAAATTCACTAAATACCAAAAATATAAAAAAATACAAGAATTTAGTACATTTTTTTTTGTATTTTTTTGTATTTATTAATTTTTAAAATATTTTTTCATAAATTTTTTACTTTTTAGATACATCTACGTAAGGTGCATCTAAAAAAGTAAAAAAAATGTTTAAAATTTTAAAAATATTCACTAAAAACAAAAAAATACGAAAATTAAAAAATTCAATTTTCAAAAAATTTAATCCAAAAAACTCAAACTAAATACTGAATATGACCTAAAGTTTCAAATTAATTTTTGTAGGATTTATTTGGAAGGTGGATTGGCTTCTTAATTTTTTAATTATTTTAATTTGGGGCTAAAAAAATTCGTTTATGAAGGACTTTTGACTTTTTAAACTTTTTTGTGAGATAAAGAATGTAATGATTATAGGTTGAATGTAATATTTTATTTTATTAAGTTAAAAAGCCTATTTTATTTTTTTTATTGCTATTTTAACTAAAAAAACCCAAATCCTCGCTTCCCAAAAGAGCCCTTGTTAAATTGAATTGAATGAAAAAATATAACTTGAATATATAAGAGAAGCAACGCTACATTTGCGACCAACCACAATGTCACTTAGCAGATTTTGTGGAACTGAACCCTTAATTACATGAATTGGTTAAACACACTAACCATGCCTTCTACAAACTACGAATTCTCTTTCATCTCAGCCATTAAATTTCTTTCCAGCCAGGTGTCATGTTTTCATTAAATCTGGACACGATATGGACTCCACAAATCTGGACAGAGGATCCAAATCTGACGAGGACTGTCAACTGTAATCAAAGAAAAAAAAATAGTTAAATTGTTTAAAATGTTCTTTCTCCATTAGTTAGTTATGCCTAATGAAAATAAACATATAATAAGGCCCAGTTTGACATAGTCTAAAAAAATTAAAAAGTCAAAAAGTTAATATTCTATTTAAGTCACATCATTTCTCTATCACATCACTTCAAATTCAACTCATATTTTATATTTTTTCGTAAAAAATAAAAAATTATACTTATTTAAATTATTCTAAACAACCCTTAAGAATACTAAAAATATGTCCAAAAATCATTAAATGTTCAAGTATCATTACTTTTTCAACAACCAATCAAATTTTAGTTACATTTTTAGTAAAAAGTATTAACATCCATAGAATTATTCCATAAAAAAATTGTCCTCTTATCTCTTTGTAGCTTCTTGTTAACTTCAACCAGCAAGCCCCACTGTAAGACAACAGCCATAATCAAAATAACAACAATCTTCCCCAGTAGGATACTGTTGACACCAAAAAAATAAATATTTGTTGATTATGACTTGTTAATTATAATCAAATCTCGTTTAATTGTGATTTATCGATTATAATCGAATCTAATTTTATTGAATGTCATCTGTCAATTTCAATCTGTCAATTCATATCATGACCATCTTTAAATATTTGCTATGGCCATATTTATAATATTGTAAATATTATTATTATTATTACTATTGCTAGCAGTGTTCCGAAACTTGTGCAGCAGGTAAATAGCAACATGGGTTATGGCATCATGGCACTTATGGTAGGAACATGGGTCATAGCATCATGGCACAACTAGAAGAACGTGGGGCTTGAAAATTGGAGGCAAGTGTGCAACTGCCTATGAGTTGGTGCTTGAAGGAAACTGCTTGACAGCTTTATTGATGCCTATAAATATGACGAGGGAGATGCAGCAGAAGGCATCAATCAATCAAACACACAACTCTTTATGAATTAAGAATAATTTAACTTAGTTAGCCATAGTTTATGTATTTAGGAGTAATGTGTGTAAAATTCAGCCTACCAAATTTCCCTTTGTCAATTGTCATATACATTGAGCTTATAATTTAATTCTTGTAATTAAGTGACAAGTTTACTTATTCTTTAATCGATTTTCATTTTATTCACATTTGTTTCTTCATATTACAATCTCTAAAAAAATCCTTGAATCTGTCGAGGCATAAGACATTCAAACTGCAATTGCTTGATTTGTTGTTGTTTGTAAACTTCTAAATTTTCTGTCGAATCTCGTCTGTCGATATAATCAAAATAACAACAATCTTCCCCAATAGGATACAAAAAATTTCAAATAGATCTCCAAGTCAAAACCATTGGAATTTTTATTTTATGCATTGCAAAATTGGGAAAACAATAACTGAACGAAACAAAATTAATTAGTTATTCGTCAAAAAAACCAACAAAATGTGTGAACTATTAGAAAGCGTATCCCAAAAAGTGCCGAATGGTTGTTCAGGGATCGAGTTTGGCACTTCCAAGAAAGAGATGATAATCATAACTCCATGACAAAACATCATGAAAGATAATTTATATGCATCTAATGCACTTAGTTCGGATACTCTCCACAAGGAAAGGCAGGAACATCATATTGATCCAAGATAGAGAATGAGCACAGATGGACCTTATCGTGGACGAGCTTCTCACTCACTTCATCTTTGCCTCGGTAAACAAAACGTGACGATTCACGCGTGGGTCATATTTCCGGAACTCGAGTTTTGTTTGGATCCTCTTGGGGTTCTTCCTCTTCACATAAAAGAAACCGGTCCCAGCAGCAGAAACAAGCCTGATAAACAATGATGCAGTCTTCTTCTTCTGACCCATATTTCTTAATTTGAATAAGAAATAGCCAAACAAGTCAACAGATACTCCTGGCAAAGATATGAAACATACATAACAAATAACTATTTTTTACCCAACAAAAAAAAATCACAATTAGAGTTTACCCCAAACTATTTCATTAGAGATGTTTTTGCCACATCACGTGCCACAAAGCATATATGGTGGAGTCTTTCAAAGCATCCATTATCAATAGAGTTTTCATGTTTATTGTTTGAAGATATAAAGCATCCATTTAGGCTTCTATATCCATAAAAGAAAAGCCCCACTTAAAATGAAGGTTTTATATTCTTAAAAATAAGATTTAAAATATCCAATCCAACTAGTTGCGAATTTTGTATCCTGTCATCTCCCTCCTGTGTGGCATGTGGCGTGGCAAAGAAGACCCTAGATTCTGAAATAGTACAATAACAACTCCAATTTTGGGTATTTCATCAAAATGACTGAAAATTATAGTAAAAACTAACAACTAGGAGCAGAGGTTATGAAGGCTTTATATTCTTAAAAATAAGAATTAAAGCCTCCATTCCAACTAATTAAAAATTACTATCCTGTCATCTCCATCCTGGGTAGGACATGGCGTGGCAAAGACAACCATAGATTGTGAAATAGTTTAGTCCCAAGTTCACTTTGGGTATTTTTTCAAAATGACAAAAATTCTAGTAAAAAACTACTAACAACTAGGAGCAGAGGTTTTTGGTCTAAACCAGATCAAACCATACTCAGCGCTACCTATTCTTCCTTGGAAACAACATACCATTCCTAATACCCAAATTATTAGACTTACTCAACCACAATACACAATAAATATACAAACTAGACTTGAAGAAGCAAATATTTAATTTACCATCTATAGTTTCAAACTTTCAATACAAGCCCCTAACAATAACACAAAGCAAACGCATCGCAACAGCATGTAGATGATATGCCAATTCAACATGAACTATTCTCCCTTGAATTCAATTTTAATGAAATATTGGGCATAATCAGTAAATCTTTCACCTCCAAACAACAAATGAAATACATTAAATCCGTGTTTCGCTACTAAATCAAACGCTGAGAGAGTAAAAAAATGGAGCAGCAATCCACTGATTAGCCTTGTCCCTCATTATTTATATCAACCATGCTACACACACCACATTTCTCACTGCCTCTCTCACAAGGCGGTAGGTCCCATGTCAGAGTTAAACTCACAGATGGAAGTCGTCTTTCATTTTCCGACATTGAAGGAATACCAAACTCATGAGCTTATTATCCTAGGTTGGAACAAGTTGATAGGATCCCCCATTTTACATCCCATCGTGGAGGCAAAAAAAAGAAAAGAGAGGGATGGGTTTCTCTTGCTTTGGGCATAGCAGGCCACCGGTGGGAAGCTTGCACGATGAGCTATTAGCTTAGTGGTAGAGTGTGCCCTTGATAATTGCATCATTGTGCCCGGACTATGAGCGCTCTCAACCACATGGATAGTTATCAGTACCTAATACTAACTCTATCACAACCCTCAACTAATATCATCCACAAAGCTGGGGTAGATGACTGTCCAATAGCGTTTACTATCAAAACGAAAGTGTGAAACAAACATGTGATGATGGCTGTGCACACCATAGTCCATCCATCAGAACAAGTGCCCAAGTCACACACTTTGCAAATGCCACCGCCCTGTGAGAGAGGTGGTGAGAAATGTGGTGTCTCTATCTTCCATTTTCTATTCCAATATTTCATGTTAAAGACAATTGAGCTATGATATGAGATTTCAATAAAACTGCATACAAATGGCAGATTCAATGGACTATCACAAGATTCAAAGTATATTATACACATACAATTATATAACTTTGTAATTACATAATGTGTTTCTATAGTTCCCCAATCAAAAACTTCATATACATATGTGAGTGTTTGTATATATATACACATATATACATGCATTTTCTACTAAATGTAGACGATTTACAGATCATAAACGATGAATATAGAGAGAAAATCATATATATTTCGATGAATTCAGAGAATCGAAAGATAAAAAAAGTGATGATTTTGTACTTACAGTTCGATCTTCAGAGTCGCCAAATCGAAAACCCTAGCGAGTTTGTGGAAATGATTGGGTGCGAAGAGGTGTAATGTAAGAAAAGGTTCGATATGCGAAAAGACATTTATGCCCTCAAACAATGAAGTTATTTGCCCGTGTATTTTTACCCCCGCGCACGTTAGCATTGACCATCGTTCTTATCTCTCTCTCTCTACTCTCTGTGAAGAGACCTGAAACCCATCACTTTGAGCAAAACCTCGAAGCAAATTGAGAGAGAAAGGTACGAATATCTTGATCGTTAATTTTTGTGTTTGGTTGCTGAGATATCGTAGGAAAATTGAAAGGAAAGTGTTCTATAATTCATTTCTTTTTCTCACATTTTCTCAGCAACCAAATGGAACCGTTTTTGAGTTAATTGATTGCTGAAAGAATTTGTTTTTGATTGATTTGATGGTTGTTTTCTGTTTGGTTGCTGAGAAATCATGGAAAATCGAAAGGAAACAGTTCTACCTTTGATTAATTTTTCTCACATTTTCACAGCATCGACAGTTTTTTAGATAATTGATTTCTGAAAGAATTTGTTTTTGATTGATGTGATGGTTGTTTTTTCTATTTGGTTGCTGAGAAATCATAGAAAAATCAAAAGGAAAGAGGTCTACCTTTCTTTTCGGTTTCTCGCATTTTCTCAACAACCAAACGGGACAGTTTTTTAGGTAATTGCTTGCTGAAAGCTTTGGTTTTTGATTGATTTATCAAGGGGGAATCCATTGATCGGAGTTGGAAATGTCGACCAATGTGGATGCGGTGGGAGATCCGATCCCGACGTCGGCGGTACTGATGGCGTCAGCGAAGCACGTAGAGATCAATTGCAGAGGCGAAAACATTGCCTTCCTCAAATGCAAGAAGGACGATCCCAACCCCGAGAAATGCCTCGACAAAGGCCACCAAGTCACTCGCTGCGTCTTTGGCCTGTAAGCACATGCATACATACATACACCTTTACTTATATTTTATGTAGTGTTGATTTCATATTGTTTGCTTTTTGTGAGTTGATCAAACATTCATGTAATGATCAAACAAGTTTAGGGCTTTTTATCTAAGAATTTCATTTACAGGGACTAGGATTTCTTATGGAGGAGGAAGCAGTGAATTGAACTAAGTTTTCTGAAGTTGGACATTGTGTATGTTTTTCATAAAGATGAAGAATTTTCAGGTCTAGCATTAGAATTTGACTAGATATATAGAGTTGAACTTCGTAGATATTTCACTGATTTTGAGGTGAAGTTGGAACAAGATCATTTTGCAATAATGAAGCATTGTTCTTATTGTGGTCCCGTTTGGGAAGGTGGTTTTGGCTATTTTAGCCACAAAAGACAAAATAAGCTATTTTAGTCCCAACAAACAAAACATCACATCTAACTCATAATCATTAAACACTTCTCTCACAAAAAAAATCAAAAAAGTCAAAAAGGCCTTCCTAAACCAAGTCTTTTAGCCCAGGCTAAAATAGCTAAAAAAGCCAACCCACTTCCCAAACACACCATCTGCATTATTGATCAATCATGTATTAGGAGTATGAAGTGAGGATCTGAGCTTGTGAATTGTGATTACATTGTAAGGTATATAGATTTTTGTTCCTAAACTACTTTATCTAAGCCAAGCAATTTTATTTATTTATATATCTTGTGCTTTTGAAATAAACATTTCAAAATTTTCTAGGTTCCCTTTTCAATTTTGGATTATTGTACTTGCCTTTGAGAAAAAACTTCAAAAAAAAAAAAAAAAAGAAGTTGCTCCCAAACAACATAAGTACTTTGGAAAGGCCATCCATATGGTTGCCTGAATAGATAGGGTTGTTTTCAGATTCCAGTTCTGAACTGATTCAAATTTCTTATAAATGAAAGAAATAATTAAAATGAATCCACTTTTATAACTGTAGAAATATCATGTTAGACCATCTCCAACGGTTCACCAAACTTGACATCAAATTTGAATTTTGGTGAAAAAGTCACTGTTTGGTGCTCCAATGGTTGCACCAAATCGGTATCAAATTGAGAATTCATCAAAAAATTCATCAATGTGAGGACAGGCAACAGCTTTCACCATTTCACTGTGCGTGACCGTTGGGGAGACCAACTGGTCGACCAGCCGGTTGACCAACCGGTCCACCGGTTCCCTTACAAAAATTTTGGTTCAAACAGGTCAAAAGGTTTAAAGAGGTTAAAAAAATATATATATATGCCTTACTGGTCGACCAACCGTTCGACCCCTGTTTTGATATCCACCATTGGAGCAGTCTGTATCAAAATGAGAAAATGGGTCTTTTTTAACTCAAATTTGATGAAAAATTTGATAAACGATTGGAGATGCTCTTAGGGTGATGAATTGATGAAGACAAGAATAGTTGAGTTTGACTTGTTGGGGAGCTGAACATTTATTTCACTCTTTTAGGGCAATGAATTATTTCTTTCATTGATGAAGATGACTTTTTTTATAAATTGCAACTGGACCTAGCACAAATAATTTTGATTGATGCCAATTACCTGTCATGAATGTGTGCATCGTCCTGTTTTAAGCCTTTTAGAAGAAGTAATTTCTGGGTCATGATTATATCAAGCCTTCTCTCAAATTTGAACACTTGTAGAAAGGCTTCATCATCTTCATTGCATCCTCCCTAACCACATCCCAATAATGTTGAAAGAAAGGCATGATCATCCCATCATCAAGGCTCAAGGCTTTATCCGCATTAAGAGATTTTAAGGCCACCACACCACCTTTCGTCCTTAGTGATAATAGCAAATTCCATGCAATCCAAACGTGGAAAAATCATATAGAAAGTTGCAATGCCATAATCTCATCTTATTCAGTTATCTCCGATCCCCAATCCGAATTTCGCCATTATGTTATTCTGACAATTAGAATTCACTATTCTGCGAATACATAAGTTTTTTGATCCCCTTCTTTCAACAATAACCTGGCTTTTTGCCTCGAATTTATGTCTTCCATCTTCGTAATTTGGTCTCAGAGACTCCGACTTCCATGTCAAATGAAAGATTTCTACTTTACTACTAGTTCTTTCCTTTTGCAACTGTGATTTTAGGCACCAAGCTTAATTGGTGTACCTTGGCCAATTGTAAGGTTGAAATTCAAATAGAATACTAGTTTAAGTTTTTCTATATTGATGGAAAGTTTTTCATAGCAATTTAGGGACTGAGTAAATGTATTTTACAATGAATTGAAACTAGTAGGCAAATTATTTTTTAACTTCCTTTTTCTCACTGTCTTTCTCTCGTGTTTTAAATGTAGTAATCCAAGTTGTTCCATTAGTTTAATAAACTTTAATGAGTCTTCTTACCAACCCTTGGTATTTTAGTTAGGGAAACACGTCTCTGTTACACTCTTAAATCTTGATCAAGATATTTGAATAATATATATTTTTCATTTTTGATAAGTAGATATCCAATTTATATATTCTCAATCCAATGCAATAGATTTCTTCACTTGTTTGGAGGGAGCTCCTGAGCTAGTGATATTTTGTTTTAGTTGTTTAGGTATCAGATCAGTGGGTTCAGTACTAAGTGGGATTGTCAAAGTCAAGGTTGCTGACTTGTGGTTTCAGCAATCAATGGTTTCCTTGCATTATTACTAGGTTAGCAAAATAATACCTACCCTCATTGACAGACCATAAGTTTAATCCTATTTGAGCCCCCAAGGCTTCAGCTACACCTATCTAACTCAACTTTCATTTAGGAGCTGCTATTACCTCTCAACATGGTCACTCCCTGAAAGAATGAAAGGATTATGGTTGAATCTAATAGCAGTATGGAAATTTATTTGTTATATCCTTCACTTCATCTCTCAGCATAACTCGGCAGAACAAATAATTTGGGATCATCCGTTGTGTTACAAAATAAAATGGCATGTGATCAAACTAGTAGGTTTCTAAGCATGTCAACATGCGTATATCTGTCTTAAGACATCAATAAGTTCTGTAAGAGTGTTTATCTCCATTCTTCTGAGGTTGATATTGTAAGGCTCAACTTTCTTCACCAAGAAGTATGCAGTGTCTTGGCCTCGGACCTATGTACTGGGGGGCATTCACTCAGGACAATCTCCTGAGGGCTTTTTTATCATTCGACCATATGCTTGGCTGAGCATGTTGACCAACTGAGGCATCCTCCATCTCTATTGCCTCAACCTCTTCATGGCACCTTAATGCAGTATAGCGCCAAAGTCCCTACCTGAGGACATCCATAACCTCCACTACATCCATCTCCCCTCTGAATTAAAGTCTCTTCACTAGCAATGTATCAAGTGGGAAGGACTACCACTCCTCCTTTGCACCAGCCTTGGTATGTGCCACTAGCTGGCTTCCATGCTATTACTCTCTTAAAAATAGAATGCCTCCATCTCCTTCACCTAACAAGTAAATTTCATCCTCCTATAAGACCCTAGGAGCATGTTTGATTGACAATATTAGAGCATGGGATTGAGATTATTAATCTGTGGGCTCAATAATCCTGTGTTTGTTTTGAAATTTTGTTTTAGGATTATTAATCCAACAAATTTGTAGAATTATTAGTAATAGGGTAGGGGTGAGATTATATATCTTAAGTTGGGAAATAAAATAAAATGACTCTTTTATCTACTAATCTAATGCAAATCAAACAATTGATAAGGGGATAATTTATCCTACTAATCCAATTGGATAGTAAATACGACACTAATTTGATGAGATTATTAATACTTTCACTATTAGTCTTGTGAATCAAACATGGCCGAGCGGTTCACCCCAAAAGATTACTACTTACTACTACTACTCCTCTCTCACTCTTCCCCTCCTACTATTGCCCTAGCACTTTGCCCATTCAATTTTCATTGATCAAGTGCCATCTTGTGTGGTTTTCTGTACTTTCTCCACTCAATCTTTTATATCCGCATGTAGTATCTTTAACAAAATCTCATCAGAGTCTGGGCTGATGTTATCTAAAGCAAGATCATGAGTTAGTATGAACTTGTTGGCTTTCCTAGCCCCACTTTTTTTAATACCCACCCCTGTATGCTACTTTATATAGAAAGGAGGGAAAAAATAAAAATAAAATAAAATAAAATAAAAATACCAACCCATGTATGCTATATTACAAACCTTATAATTTGCTTTCATTGATCTGTTGCCATTGATAATCCTCTGGTATAAGAACATTGAGCTACCAGCTATTCTACGGCTCTAAACCTTTTAAGTTCACTTGGACTTGAATTACTGTGCTCTGACAGCTACTGGAACTTCTCATACGTGAAATGCCATTATTCTCAGTAGAAAAGTACCTTGTGTACCATTTTCTTTATGACTTGTGGAAGTTCTTGAGCTTCAGGATTGGGATGTTGTGAAGTTTAAAAGTGTTGTTAGTGAAAAAGCTTGAGTGGCGGGCAGCGGATGGGGTTGGTGTTAGGGTAGCAACTAAAACATTTTAAGGAGGCATTTCTAAATCTCTCGACAATGTATGATGCTTTCAAAATAAGGATTATATAGTAGAGAAAAGAAATGATAGTGGTGTGGTATCTGTCCTTCTTGGTACTTGGCAACAAACACCTTCCTTCTTGTTTGGATAATTTAGGAGAAAAATAGAAGGAAAGATAAAGGAGGGGAAAGAAAAGAAAATAAAAAGAAATTTTATTATGCGAGTAAGAGGAATAAAGACAGAAACAACTTTTCTTAAAAATTAGGGCAAAACATTTACTTACTGTGGGTGTTTGGGAAGTTGCTATTTTAGTAGGTTATTTTATTTTTTAGTTATTTTAGTAGGTTAAAATTTTTGTATTTAGGAAGATAGTTGGATTTTTTTGTAGTTAGATGTGATGTTTGTGAGAGAAAAAGTGAAATGATTATGGGTTTGATATGACATTTTGTCTTATTGACTAGTTTAGCCTATTTTGTCTTTTTGTGAATTTTAGCCCAAAAAGTCAAAAAATAGCCTTTGTCAAACACCCCCACTCATCACGTTTCTTTTATCCTCATATCTGCATGATTTTGAAGAGATTCAAAAAGTGGCTTTTGAAGGGTTTTCCGTTTCTCTCAATTTCCTTTCCTTTCCCTCCTCTTAAACCATCCAATATTGGTAGGAGGAAGTCACTTCTCTTTTCTTCTCTCTCCAAGGCACCCAATCCAAACAGATTATTGAGGCAAGGAGATTGAACCTTTTATCCATAGTTTGATAGGGCATATAGCATTTGCATTCAAAGTGGAGGCTTTAATTTTGCATCATTATTATTCATCTCTCCCCTAAAATTTCTTTTATTGAATGAGTTGCATTTATATGATTACAAATAGTCTTTTCTAATTTTATTTGTCTTCCTCGCTCAATAGAACATCATAGTCGAAGAACTCCAAGCGAAACTACATCTATATGTAAGATTGTATAAAAGAATATATATATATTTTTTGCATCAACTTTCCTACAATTGTATAACTACTTATCAGATTTATATGTGTGAAATCAAACAAAACCTTCCGTAAAACTTTTTAAGACATTTGTACGCTATATGATATTTGCCTCGCAGGTTGAAAGACCTTCATCGGAGGTGCACAAAGGAGATGGATGCTTATGCCGGTTGCATGTACTACCATACAAACGAGTTTGATTTGTGTCGCAAAGAGCAGAAAGAGTTTGAGAAAACATGTCCTTTGGGGTGAGTTGGTAGATGATACCCAGAATTCAATGTTTCAAATAATTTAAGCCCAAACTTCAATGGGCCTGCCTGTATGGCGGAGATACTTCCATTCCAAGCGACATTACTTCTTTTTTTTTTTTTTTTTTCCGTCATTGATAAATATTGCTTTCATTGTTGGAATGATTGTTTTTTTCTTCTCGACACTATCTAGATACATTTTTATGGTATTGTGCTTGATGAGAATTACTTATTATAACCAAGGCATGAGGCACTAGAGTTGGGTGATTGTTATGTTAGGCACTGTTTGTTTTATGGATGATAAGGAGGCGGAAGAAGACCGCTTTTGTTTGATTCACATTTTTTGACTGGTGCTTATTCCTCTCGTGGCCCCTGTACTAACTATATTTTGTCTAGAGTTTGGGACAACTTGTCCCGGTTACCAAATGGCTATCTCAGGATGACTCTGCCTTGTTAACATGGCCTTAGAATATAAAGTGAAGCTTGTTTTTTTGAGGAATAAAGTGAAGCTTGTTATTGGTCTTTTGTTGGTTGATTTGAAGGAAACCTACAAAAATGTTGTCATAATTGCTACATTCAAACAGTTTCATTAACCATCAGGTTTCTTGCATTAGCAACCTTTGAAGCAAAGAAAGAAAAAACACGTATTTTAAAAGAGCCAAATCACAACAACCAAATAATAACAATGATAAAGTGGACTTCCTTTTAGTCTTTGTTTGGATTTTGAATTAAGTTATGTTTGGATCCTGAATTTATGGGGTAAAAAACGAAAGAAATAAAAAATGAAGTAGGGTAGCATCAATGGGGTAAACAACAATCATCTATAAACTGTTTTGATCATGGTTTCCCAAATTGAAACGAGAGGGGCTCCAAGCATTGATTAATACCATAGAATTGGCATGAAACTTGTACATAACAAGGAATTTGACAGCAAAAATTTCCCAGGAACGGCAAGCTTTCTTGAGAGGTGATGTCTCTCACAGCATTAGGAATTTGACATATAGCCACAACGCTGCATCCTCTGAAATTTTTTAAATTAAATCAAGTAACTTGAGTTGTATGGATCATGCCAACTTAGAGAGAGGAGTCGATAGAATTAGGATTTTATCACCGGTGGATTAAAAGATGAATAATTTTTTTTTATATATATATCATAAACATAAATACATATGCATGTATTTGACACACGCAATACGTGTGCAATTTAAATAGCTAAAAATAATATAAAGTATTTATTATATATTCAAGACCACTCAAGTGGTAAGAGTTTTTTTTCTATTAAATTTAAGGTCCAAGCTTCAAAACTCGCTCTTTCTTTTTGATCTAATTTTTTGCTTTTACACCAAATATAACATTCACTTAATATAATAGTTTATATTGGGGTCATTTTATATATGAAATAATATATATATATATATATATATATATTTTCACGTAATATAATAATATTTTTTTTTATACTAGAGCCATTTTATGTATAAAATAAAAAATATATACTTTTAAAATTTTATAACAAATAATATTTTTTTGCACAAAATATTTTACTAGTTCCACCCCTGAATTTATTTTTTATATAAAATAATATATATATATATTCTTAAAGTATTATGACAAATAGTACTTTTCATGCATAATCTTTTCTTAATTCTATTCCCGTGTCCACCAACATGGCATCAAACTTGTAAGTTTTGACAAGAAAATTTTTAGCCTCTTTTAGGTTAAAATTTACAAAAAAATAAAATAAGTTAAAATAATTAATAAGATAAAAATGTCACATTAAATCCATAATCATTTCAATTTTTTTCTCACAAACATCACATCTAACTACAAAAAAAATTTAATCATCTTCCCAAACACAAAATTTAGCCTACTAAAATAACAAAAAATTAAAATAGTCTACTAAAATAGCAACTTTTCAAACACCCACTTTGTGCTTGCATTTAAACTATAGCATGATGTGCTTGTTTGGCACAGCTTAAAAACAACTTAACTCAACTTCAACTTTAGGCTTAAATTAAACAGTTTCTATAGGTGTTTGGTGTAACTTAATGGGTGTAGATTATAGCTTTTATAAGTGGAAAATGAGCTTTTTGGTTGAGTGAGGGAGAAGATGCTTATGTTTTCAGCTTAAGCGGCAAGTTGAATATCAAAGACTTAAATGTTCTTCACAGTTTCAAGTTATTACAACTGTACTAGGTATATAAACAAAACACACTCATTCTCTCCCTCTCACGAAAGGAGAGAGGCGCTTTCCGGTGAAGAGAAGCGATTTTCGACGACGAAAGGAGCGACGATGAGGGATCAACGCAACACATCATCCATGTCTGAGGCTTTCACCTTATAGCCCAACACAGCAACATCTCTCTCTCTTAATTGAGGGGTAAAGCCTAACCATCATGATCGATCTGAAATCCTAGCACCGCTGCAATCGCGATCTCTCTCCTCTCTCTCTCTTGCGATCGATCTGAAACCTTAGCGCCATCACGATCGCGATCTGCTCCTTCGTGATCTCTCTCTTTTCTCTCTCTCTCTCTCTTTCTCTTGTTGATCGTGGTGGCTCAGAGGGTCGTTCCGGTACTAGTGCGGTTACTGGATTTGAGCTCATCATCGGAAATCAAGTCATTTCTAGGGTTTTGACCGTCGTGGGTGAAAAATGAGAGCAGCAGCGAAGCCAAAAAAGAAAAAAGAAAAAAATAAATAAGAAAAAAGAAAGGAAATAATTGATATGTAAGAAGAGAAGAGAACAAAATAACATGAAGAAAAAGAAAAAAAAAATTAAGAGAAGAAAAGAAAAAAAAAAGAAATAAGGAAAGAAGAGAATAAAAAACAATTAAGAGAAGAAAAGAAGAGAAGAAAAAAAAAGAAAGGAGAGAAAAGAAAATAAGGAGAAAAAGAAAAGAAAGGAAAAGAAAATAAAATGAAGAAAAAGAAAAAATAATTAATAATAATAAAGAAAAGAAATATAGAAATAAATAATTAAAATGAATATAAAAAAAATAGAATGTAATGAAATCACAACATTAATATAAATTAGAACATGAATATTAATTGGTATTAATTGTAATGAATTAATAAATTAAACAAAATTAACAAAGAAAGAAGAGAAAAGAAGAGAAGAGAAGGGGAGGGAAAGAAAGAAGAGAAAAGAAGGGGAGGAGAAAAAGAAAAGAAAATAAAATGAATAAAAAGAAAAAAAATAATAATAATAAAGAAAATAAATATAAAAATAAATAATTAAAATGAATATAAAAAAATAAATTATACAATAAAAAACTATTTTATAGCTTATTCAACCAAACACTACTCTGCTGATTAAATCTATAAGTCCACAGCTGCACCAAATAAGTTAACAATTTATGTTAAAAATATAATTTATAATTTATTAAGTCATAATCTATAATCACTTTCACATAATTTTACCAAACGGGATTTATGTAAGTTGTATGATTCTTAAAACATTGATGTTAAAGAGGTTATTTGGTAATAGAGTATTAATCTACCCCATTCATTTTGTGATAAGAGGTAAGTATGAGGTGACATAAAGTCATTTTTATTCATTTTATGTCATCTCATACTTAAACATACCGATGTTTCATTTTAATTTAAAAAATATTAAAAATAATTCTTAGAATTATTATTAATGTTAAAAAAATGTGATGAAATGTATTACGATATATAAAAATATTTTAAAATATGAAAAAAAAATATATTAAGATTATAATTTTTTTTTTGAATCTTTTATGATGTTTATTGAGAATCTTTAAAAATATTATTAACAAGACACTTCATTTTAGTTTTATTAGAAGTGTGAGCCTACCTGATAAGTGTACTTAAAATATAAATTTTAATTTTGAATTCATAATATATTTCCTATGTTGTTTAAACGGTGAAAGTATTTTTTAATAAGTTAAGTGAATGGTCTTAAATTCAAATCTTGTATCTTTTTTTAACTACTATTTCTTTTTTCTTTTTTCTTTTTTGAATAAAAAAAATTAACACTTGACACAAGAAAAAAAATTACTTAACAAGAGGAGAAAATAAAATTTATAAGGTGTTCACTTCTAATAATAATATAGATATAGAGAAAACCCCTAATCCAACCAAACGTATACAGTTGCATTTTGGTTGGACACTTTGGGAGAAGGGCAAAATAAACGTGAAATGATTATTCACCCAAAAAAAACGTGAAATGATAAATATTAAAATGAAAATAAATTGTGAGACGTCAAAAATGCATGATGATAAGGTGACTTTTTTATGCTACACATAAATTAATTGTGAAGAACATGCTGAATATTAAAATTATTAAGAAAAATTCCACTAACATCTCTCTATTTGAGGTAAATTGGTAGACGTTTAGCAAGATATGTAATGGTGCAGTGAGAGGGAAGTTCTTATATGCACTAGGGCTGAGCTACGTTAAGGCGTGGTAATGGGTCGTTTTGTGGACCACGATAAAAAGGGCCGAGTGAAAGGACCTTGTAGTTAGCTCGGTCCAATTGCGGTTGTGGTTACCATGGCCGGTATGGTGATATTTAGCTGGGTCATGGTATTCAGAACTGAGGTATTTGGGCTTCTTATGGTGGATCTTACTCTCGTTAGCTCGGTCAAAGCTTACTGCAGTTAGCTCGGTCTCAACGGACCAAACCGAGGCACAAGCAATGAAGGGAAGAACCAAGCCAGTTGGAGCTCGGTCGTTTTGTCATACTACCGAGGTAAAACTATCTCACTTGGTTTAAGCAGTGAGGAGAGTGTTGAAAGATAAATATTATTTTTCAAGAGTGTGATTCCTAAGAGGACTCT
Organism: Camellia sinensis; assembly: GCF_055761805.1. Lineage (NCBI taxonomy): Eukaryota > Viridiplantae > Streptophyta > Magnoliopsida > Ericales > Theaceae > Camellia > Camellia sinensis. Next base: position 10,435,175 of record NC_138967.1, read on the forward strand.
ACATGGAGGAATAAGAGTCCTACTAGGATTGTGTCACACGGAACCTATAAAAAGCTCATAACAGAACCTATGGAGGAGGTAACACAACTTTAATTCTCGAATACACAGAGCTTTTGTCTATTTGTCTATTTTGCTGACTTAGGCATCGGAGAGGTATCCGGCACACACCCGCCGGCTAGCTCAGGTTTGTATTTTCAGGGAGTAAAGCAACGACGTTTGGAGGAGCGCAGACTTGATCAATAGGATTATACGAGAAGAATTATTTCGTGCTCGTACAATTGGCGCCGTCTGTGGGAATTCCAAAAAGAATAAAACCTCTTGATCGAGTTTTCCTCTCTAATTGGAAGCAATGGCGCACAATGAAGACTTGCCGCAATCAGCCATTGATGGGCAAACCCCGAAGGGGGGTGTGAGGCGTGAAGGTTTGCCTTCTGTCCCTCCCATGGCGGATTTGGAACCCCAACAACAAAACCCCTGGAGGGATGCAAGGAGGCGGGCTAACAGCCCCCCGTCGTTCTCAAAGTCCTGAAAGACAGAGGCAGAGAATGGACCCTCAAGTTCTTGAGGATCACGTGAAGAAGCAGGACGAATTAACAAGGAGGATGGCGGCAGACATGGAGTTGATGAAGCGCCAGATAAAAGGAAAAGGGGTGGCGACAGGAGAGGGGCACAAAGGCAACACGCCCCCTCGCCACTCAGAGGGTCGGGATAGGCGTACCACACCATCGTAAGTAGAAAGTAGGAGCCTTAGAATAGGCGATACACAATCAAGGACTTCCAGGACTTGTTACTGCAGGTCTGAGAGAACGAGAACTGAGAGGTCATATACTAAGGGAAGCACCTATCGGCCTTCGCACACGCACTATACGTCATTTAGGTACACGGAGTTGCCTAGATCATCTGACTTGCGAACTGTGCTTGAAGAAAGGGCACGACGGAAGGAAGATACCAGGGCACGCGACCCGCGTAGAGTTTCAGCCCTTCAGCGGTTGGCCCCTCGGACGCATGGGAGCGTCGAGATAGGAATGCCAATACCGCGCCTTGTTTACGAACCAACAGACAAAGCATTAGCAAGGTTGCAGAGCTTGTCGTTCGTTCCGGCAATTGAGAATGCACCACTACTTTCGCGCTTTCTCCAGCCCAAATTCACTACTTATGAAGGAAAGGCAGACCCTTACATGCACCTAAGCCACTTTCGTCAGGTTATGGCAGTATACCGGCGAAACGAGGTCTTGATGTGTATCATGTTCCCATCCAGCCTGGGCGACCTAGGTTTAACCTGGTTCGAAAGGCTACCAGAAGGCAGCATCGCCTCATGGGCATAATTAGCAGAGGCGTTCGTGACTAGATTCAAGACGAACACCAAAACACCAGTGGAGATCGACCAGTTACTCTCCATTGACATGGGCAAAAAGGAGACGTTGAGGTCCTACAACAGTCGCTACTGGGAAACCTTCAACCAGATTGGGGATTGCCCTACGAACCTCGCCATTACGCAATACAAACGGGGCCTGCCAGTCGGCAACAAATTAAGGGACTCGATTACTATGACTCAACCTCTCACGATAGAGGCCTTAATCGAGAGAGTACATCAACATATTCGCGTGGAGGAAGATGGCACCCGTGCTAAAAAAAAATCTGGCACAACAGTAATGCCAGATAAAAAGACTACGGCAAAAGTCAACACGGTAGAACGACCAAGCAGGAATGGGCGAGGCAGGCGGACCAATAGAGAGGACCCAGACAAAAGGTGGCTTAGAGTTCGCACTACCATTACCACGGTGTTCAAAAAACCAATCTACCGAATTCTCAGTGAGATACGCGACGAACCTTTCGTCCGATGGCCAGCCAAATTGGGAGAAGCCCAAAAAGACTACAACGAAAGGTCTCGGTGCACCTTCCATGATGAAAAGGGGCACTGCACTGAAAGTTGCACGCCGTTGAGGCAGCATTTGGAGAAGTTAGTGGCAGCTGGGCACCTGGACCAATACATAGAAGGAGGAACATAGCCAGCCCCCCAGAACCACAACAACCCAAACGGATTGTCGATCGACGCCCCACCTCAAAGCGTAATTAACGTAATACATAGGGTATTCGAACCTGAGCGAGTATGTGAGCTCAGGGAAATGATCAAAAAGGCTGAGCACTTAAGGGAGGTATTAAGTACATAACCTATCATCAAAAAGGGAAAAGCAGAGGCCACTAATGTCATATCTTTTTCAGACAGAGACTTGGCAAGGATATATTGCCCTCATAATGATGCGCTGGTTGTCACTCTCTGCGTCAAGAATTTCGACGTCAAACGGATTTTGATTGACCAAGGGAGCTTATGTGAGATAATGTATTAGGAAACCTTCAAACAACTGAAACTGGAGAATAAAGACTTGGCACCCGCAACATCTCCCCTAATCGGATTCAACTCAATGCCAGAGTGGCTAGTGGGCAAGATAATCCTCTCAGTCAAAGCAAGAACCATGACGAAACAGATGGAATTTTGGGTATTAAAAGTCCCTTCCACTTACAACATAATTTTGGGAAGGACATGGTTGCACGCCATGCGATCGGTAGCGTCAACCTACCATCAGGTACTATAGTTCCCCAACAAAGTCGGAGTAATTGAAGAGGTCTTTGGAGACCAAATTATGTCCAAACAGTGCTTCGTCATAGTAAATGGCAGCCGAGCTGCCAAAGGGTATGTACAGACGGTGGAAAAACCCGAGAGCAATGAACTATTTGCCGATCTTGGCAAGACAGCTGAACAAAAGGCAGTGGAAGACTTGGTACAGGTAAGGATAGATGAAAAGGACCCAGAAAAGTTCTTTTTGCTCGGCTCGTCATTATCCAGCACTGAGAGAATAGAGGTCATGGAAATCTTAACCTCTAATATCGAAGTGTTTGCCTGGACACCGTATAACATGCCTGGCATTGACCCTAACTTCATCTGTCACCAACTGAACATCTATCCAACTGCCAGACTAGTTATATAGCACACTCACAGATCGACACTCCTCCATGCCGAGATAGTGGCGGAAGAAGTGGGAAACTTGCTGGAGGCAGGAGCTATTAGAGAGGTGCACTACCCCAGATGGATCTCCAACACCGTAGTAGTGTCAAAGAAGAACGGAAAATGGCGTGTCTGCGTGAACTACAAAACAGTCAACAAAGCATGCCCAAAAGACAGCTTTCTCTTACCACGGATAGACCAACTGGTAGAACTGACGGCAGGACACAATCGACTTAGCTTCCTTGATGCGTACAGAGGTTACCATCAGATCGCTATGTATGAACCAGACCAGGAAGTCACATCCTTTACAATGCCTAGAGGATTGTATTGTTAGAAGGTCATGTCCTTTGGCCTAAAAAATACAGGGGCAACATTCCAACGGATGGTCACCAAGATGTTTGAACCATTGTTAGGCAGAACAATGGAGGCTTATATAGATGACATGGTGGTCAAGAGCAAGGATAAGAAGGACCATCTCAAGGACCTAGATGAAATGTTTCAGATCCTGAAGAAGAACAAGTTGCACCTAAATGCATCCAAGTGTGCGTTCGGCGTAGGATCAGGCAAATTCCTAGGCTTCCTGGTGACCAACCGAGGTATACAAGCAAACCCTTCTCAGATCAAAGCAATCCAGGATCTTGAGAGGCCCAACACAGTCAAAGAAGTGCAACATCTCACTAGCCTAGCAGCCGCACTCAACCGGTTCATAAGTTGGTCGTCAGACAGATATCGACCATTTTTTCAAGCATTAAAGGCCAAGTTTGAGTGGGATGAAGAATACGACCGTGCTCTAGAAAGCTTGAAAGAGTACATGTCTTCTCCACCTTTGCTAGTAACCCCAGTACCTGGAGAAGAGCTCTTTTTGTACTTAGCAGTTTCACAGCACACAGTCAGCACAGTATTGGTCAGAGCGGAAGGAATCTAACACCTACCCATCTTCTATGTTAGCAAGACTTTGCTGGGCGCAGAAACCAGGTACTTACAATTGGAAAAACTAGCCTTAGCTTTGATGATGGCCTCAAGGAAGCTGTCACATTACTTCCACGCCCACACTATAATCGTCCTAACAGCTTTTTTCCTAAAAGCTTTGTTTGAGAGGGCGAACTTTTCTAGGCGAATCTTGAAATGGGCGGTGGAATTGGGACAGTTTGATATCAAGTTTCAGCCTAGAACCGCAATAAAAGCCCAAGCTTTGGTAGACTTTGTGGCAGAGTTCACACCAAAAAGTCATCACATATACCCAGTTGACTTGACTGGTACAACAGATGAGGGAATGGAAATCGCCGCAGGAAATACGCAGCCCCCAAGAAAAGATGCCCAGCCACAGCCCAAGGCATACCGGATTGAAGAAAGGGTAGAAGAGGCAAACCAAGCCATTCCCAGTGAGGCCTCATCAAAAAGTAGAGATTTGAGGCAGTCTGATAGTAAAGATACAACACCTACAGCAGGTATAGACTTGGAAGAAAACATCAGCAACACTCACAACCCCAAGACATCATCCGACCCCTCCACTTGTTGGAAGCTATTCGTTGGAGAGATGTGGAAGCTCTTCGTGGATAGAGCATCTAATAGGCACGGCACAGGACTTGGCATAGTCCTTATCTCACCAGATGGCCTCGTAGTGGAACAAGCAGTCAACCTTGGCTTCTCAGCATCGAACAATAAGGCGGAGTATGAAGCACTCTTAGCAGGCCTAAAATCAGCACTCTTCATACAGGCCACCGAGCTAATGGTTTACAGTGACTCCCAGCTGGTAGTAAACCAAATTTCAAGCGACTACGAGGCAAAAGATGAGAGGATGGCCAAGTACCAAGAGTTAGTCAGAAAGGAGATCATGAAATTCGAAGTAGTATGGATGAGCAGATCGGCCGAGAAGAAAATAGTAGAGCAGACGAACTAGCAGGCTTCGCTTCGATGGCAGATATATCCATCCCACATCCATTACTGATCGACTTCCTACCAAAACCAAGCATTGAAGAACCCGAAGTAACTGAGGTATGTTGCGCCGAATTAGGCCCTTCATGGATGGATCCCATTATAGTATTCTTAAAAGACAACGTCTTACCCGAAGAGAAGAAAAAGGCCAACAAAATAAGAGCGAAGTCACAACAATTTTGGCTCTCCCCATCAATGGCCTTGTACAAAAAATCTTTCACAGGGCCTTATCTGAAATGTGTCCATCTCAGTAAAGTTGAAGCATTTTTGTTCAAGATACACGAAGGCGTATACGGAAGCCACCAAGGAGGAAGATCATTGGCTTATAGAGTAATTTCACAAGGATATTGGTGGCCTTATATGCAAGCAGATTCAGAGAAGTATATCAAGACGTGTGAGAAATGTCAGAAGTTCGCACACTAAATACATCAACCAGCCGGAGAGCTTCTACCATTAACTAGCCCATAGCCCTTCGCAATGTGGGGCTTGGACATAGTAGGACCACTTCCAACGGCACGCGGCAACAGAAAGTTCTTTCTTGCAGCAACAGACTACTTCACAAAGTGAGTGGAGGCAGAAACACTCGCATCAATAAAGGAGAAAGATGTGAAGAAGTTTGTCTAGCAGAATATCATCACTCGGTTTGGCATACCAAAAGCTCTAATGTCTGACAACGGCACTCAATTCGATGGTAAAATTTTTAGAGCCTTTTGTGATGAATACAAGATAGAATTCTACAACTCTACACCGGTATACCTCCAAGCAAATGGCCAAGCGGAAGCATCAAACAAAGTCGTCTTGGATGGATTGAAGAAAAGGTTAGAGAAAGCAAAAGACAAGTAGGCAAAGGAGCTCCCTCATGTTTTATGGGCTTACCGTACCACACCTCGATGGTCTACTGGAGAAACACCTTTTTTCCTTGGCCTATGCCATTGAAGCAGTAATCCCACTGGAAGTCGGCCTCACCACAATTAGAAGTGAAAATTTTGATCTAGACTTAAACAGAGAAGCCATAGCATTGGAGCTCGACGTTGTAGAAAAAACAAGAGAAAAAGCACTAGTTCACATTGCCTTATACCAGCAGGAGTTATCCAGAAAATATAACAAGACAGTACATCCAAGGCAATTCAAGATTGGAGATTAGGTGCTGCGCAAAGTAATGGGAAACACCCTAGTACCCGGAGACGGCAAGTTAGGGCCTAGTTGGGAAGGACCTTATAGAGTGGTTGAATTAGCAGGAAAAGGGACATACCACTTGGAAGATGAAGATAGCAAGGCCATTCCCAGGCCATAGAACACTGCCAATCTCAAACTCTTTTATTTTTAGCTTTTCCTTAAGCGTACTTGTAGTTTTTCTTTTTTCAATAAAACAAGTAGTCTCCTTTTCAGCATAATTATTTTCTGCTATAAAAGTGGTTTTAGTGAGCCAGGGGCAATGAAAGCAGTGTTGGCCGGAATAACCAACACTTGGCTCTAGGTTGGCAGGAATAACCAACTATGAGCCCTCTTCAGCCGAGATCAGGATCTAGGCTGAAGAAGTTTGGCTGGAATAACCAAACACCTCACTCAAGGTTGGCAGGAATAACCAACTTTGAGCTCTCTTCAGCCAAGATCAGGATCTAGGCTGAAAAGGTTGGCTGGAAAAATCAACACTTACTTCTCCTAAGCCGAGATTAGGATCTGGGCTACAGGAGGTTTGGCCGGAATAACTATACACCTTACTCAAGGTTGGCAGGAATAACCAACTTTGAGCTCTCTTCAGTCAAGATCAGGATCTAGGCTGAAGAGGTTGACTGGAAAAACCAACACTTACTTCTTCTAAGCTAAGATTAGGATCTGGGCTGCAGGAAGTTTGGCCGGAATAACCAAACACCTTACTCAAGGTTGGCTGGAATAACCAACTTTGAGCTCTCTTCAGCCAAGATCAGGATCTAGACTGAAGAAGTTGGCTGGAAAAACCAACATTTACTTCTCCTAAGCCGAGATAAGGATCTAGGCTGCAGGAAGTTTGGCAGGAATAACCAAACACTTTGGCTCTAAGTTGGCAGGAATAACTAACTTTGAGCTCTCTTCAGCCAAGATCAGGATCTAGGCTGAAGTGGTTGGCTGGAAAAACCAACACTTAGTGCTCTTTAGTCGAGATACGGATCAAGGCTGAAAAATGGTTGGCTGGAATAACCAACTTTAAGTACTCTTTAGCCGAGATAAGGATCTAGGCTGAAGAGTGGTTGGTTGAAATAACCAACTTAAAGTACTCTTCAGCCGAGATAAGGATCTAGGCTAAAGAGTGGTTGGCTGGAATAACCAACTTTAAGTACTCTTCGGCCGAGATAAGGATCTAGGCTGAAGAGTGGTTGGCCGGAATAACCAACTTTAAGTACTCTTCAGCTGAGATAAGGATCTAGGCTGAAGAGGTTGGCAGGTATGACCAAACAGATTACAAGGTTAAGACCGAGATTGGTATCTCGGTCAGAAAATGTTATACTTTATTCAGATTACAGTTGGAAAATAAATGCAAACATGGAGTAAACCGAACAAACAGTCGAGGAAAACAAAAGAAGATTTCATTCAAGATTCAAGTCAAAGTTACAAGAAGTAAGGCCTTTAGCCCGGTTACGCATTCTTTCCAAAAGTAAAAAATAAAGGATCAAGCAAAAAAGTCGTCGAGATCCGCATCCAGATCAACTCGAAGCCCGATTTCAGCAAGTAGCTCGGTCACACTTTCAACCAAGTCTTCTATCGGCAGCTCCACCCGAGCTGTCTGGACAACAGGATCATTGGCGACGACCGGAGTATTATTGGGTTCTGGGGACTTCCCTTTTTCCTCAGCTTGAAGAAATTTTTGTTGAATGGCAGTTGCATACTCCGCCATGTAGCTCGGTATGAAATGTGGATGAGGGTTTTTGAAAACCTCGGTCTCCTGACCATGACCGAGCTGCGCCACGGCTGCTCTCCACCCACATTTGAAAAATATATCATTGGCAGCTTCGCACTGCAGGATATACGTGGCTTCAACTTCTTTGTAACCGCGATCTTCCGCGTCTTCCACCTTCTTCTCCAGTTCGGTTATCTCAGCATTCTTTTTCCTCTTGAGCTTGGCCAGCTCGCGCAGATATTTGTCTTTCAGCACGGCCACAGCCTTTTGCTTATCTGCTTCAGCCAAGCTAACAAGACCGGTTAGGCAGGCCATCTCGGTGTGTAACTCGGCCATTTTCTGCTTGGCCTCCTCTAGCTCGGCTGATTTTGCCTTGGCCTCAGCCACAGCCACAGCCTGCTGTGTGGTCTTTCGAAACTCCAACACGCGCTTGTGAGTGATGTGGTTCTTTTGTAGGGCCTGCAAATGGAGAAAAACAATTTTGAATAAAATCGAGCAAACAGATGTACAAATTAGGACAAGAAAAGAAAGAGCTTACCAACACCATTGATTTTGTTGCCGAGCGAATGGCCTTCAACTCGGTGAGATGATCCTAGTGCTCCATATCGGCTGGAAGGCAGACACTCTTGGCAAGATTAAAGGCCAGTGAATGGTCTTTTTCTGTGACCACTGAGTCAGAGTCAGTGATAGTGCGGTTCTTGTAGGTGATCTTTGGCACCCACTCAGAAGAGCTAGCTCGGTCAGAGCGCTCCGGTTGTGGGGCCGGTGGTATGGTTTGGGGAAGCATGGTTTCATCTTCGTCGACAAGGCGTGGCTAGGTTGTAGAAGTCTGAGCACGCTTGTTGGGCCGAGATGATGACGGCTGAGAGGTTGGAAGGGCTACTGCGGCCTCTTGTGTCTGGCCGGCTTGTGGTATCTCGGCCTGATTTGTCTCGGTAATAAGGGCCCTTACTGCTCTCTTCTTAGCCATTTCTTGTTCTGCAGTTAATGGGATCAGGTTGATTTGAGGCAAGGTTGGATCTGGTTCTGGCGAAGGCTCCAAGAGGAAGTCTGTCACCCTGGTCTTCCGCCTGCTGCTGTATCTATACGTCGGCTCAAAGTTGAGTAGCTCGGCTCAACCTCGATTGGGATATCTCAGTGCGGCGCAGAGTGTGTCAAGATTAGGGTAGCTATACTGGGACTTGAAATGGTTCAAGTCTGCATAAAGGAAAGAGACAACGGTTAGTACGGTTGAAAATGAGACCAACGACGTAAAGAAAGCACAAGATTGAGCCGAGGTATATATACCAGCTACTCCTTTATTCCAGTTGATCCGGTCTCCTAGTATTTGGGCTTCTTGGTTTTCGAAGTTGCCCGAGACCTAGAAAAAATCGTCATCATTTACATCTTTGTCCGGGGTGTTTTTTATTATTTTCTCTCGGCGGCGTCTTATTCTTAAATAATAAACCCAGCTATCTTCGTTCTGGCCTAGAGAGTACTGGTGAAATAGCTCGGCTAAACCGAGGTTGAGGCCAAGCCGGCGGTTTTGCTCGGCGATGCCATTTATTATTCGGTAAGAATTGGTGGAAAGCTGGATAGGGCAAAGTCTTGTTTGCCTAAGGAAATCACAAAGGAGTGGTTGGATGGGGAATCAAATTCCGGCTTCTATAATGGATATGGCGTTGAAAGGGACAAAGCCCGATTTTCTTCAGGGAATGGTTTTAGTTCGGCCAGTGAGAGGTGGACGTCATCAGGGATATTGTAGTCCCTTCGGAACTCGGCTATAGCCCCTAGGGAGTTTACTAAAAATCTATATTTACCTATGTGGATTTAAATTAAGGTATAAATTAGCTCGGTATTGAGAATGAGTGGAGTATCTCGGTTGAAGCGTTCAAAGGAGTGTCTGGGCAACCTAAGTCAGTCTGCAAAGTGAAAAGGAAAAGTGTTAAGCACAAATCGTTGGACAGTGCTAAGTACAAAGGCAAAAATAAGTATAAGCCTAGCTCGGCTATGAGGAATACTATCTGTTTTTAGTTCGGTTGGTTCAAAGGACTTTAGCTCGGCTAAATGAAACTAAAGGTTTGGCACGTAATTTTAGTTCGGTCATTTGAAGAAATTATCTAGTTTGGCATGAAGTTTCAGTTCGGTTATTAAAGAAGTTATCTAGTTTGGCTGGGTGCATACCTAAAGAGTTCCCTAGTCCGGTTGTACCTAAGCCTAGAGTTGCCCAAACAGGTTTTTAGCTCGGTCACACCACGATTCTAGATTCAAACTTCATGTTTTTTGAATCCAGAGGGTGTGTTCTTAAACATGAACCTATGGTTTAGGGGTTTGGTTTTTGGTACTATCTGTTCTTCCCATTTTCATCAAAGCTACAGAGTATGTTTTCTAATATATATGAGTATATACATATATCCATATTATGTATATTCGCAGACTGAATGGAAAGAAAGAGGTTTGGGCCATGTACAAGTTCAAAGATCTTGGAAACAAAGATGGAAACGGCACTAGTAGAAAACACGAGCTTTGCAGATGCAGTGTTGAAGAAAAATGAAGGCTCAGATGGTAGATAGAGAGAGAAGATAGTGAATAGTGATATGTTTTGTTCGAAGAATAGGGTTTTGTTTTGTGTAAAGAGAGTGAAAAGGCGGGACTGTTCAAATTTTGTGAAGTACGAAGGCAACGTGGCAGCTGTATTTGGCCAATAAAAGCTAGCCACGTGTACATGGAATAGAAAGCGATTCAGTTACAACGACTGAAAAGACGTTTTGACCTGACAGATTAGTAGCCCGGTGTCAATTTAGCTCGGTTGAAAGGCTAAAAGTTTTAGCTCGGCTGGTAATAAGTAATCCCAATCATGCTGCGCAGATGGAATTAAGGGGCAATTGAGAGGGAAGTTTTTATATGCACTAGGGCCGAGCTAGGCCAAGGTGCGGTAATGGCGTTCTGTGGGCCGCGGTAAAAATGGCCGAGTGAAAGGACCTTGCAGTTAGCTCGGTCCAATTGCGGTTGTGGTTACCACGGTCGGTATGGTGATATTTAGCTTGGTCATGGTATTCAGAACTGTGGTATTTGGGCTTCTTATGGTGGACCTTACTCTCGTTAGCTCGGTCAAAGCTTACTGCAGTTAGTTCAGTCTCAACGGACCAAACCGAGGTACAAGCAATGAAGGGAAGAACCAAGCCAATTGGAGCACGGTCATTTCTGCCGCTTTAGCATGGCCATGTTAGCTCGGCCGTTTTGTCATACTACCAAGGTAAAACCATCTCACTTGGTTTAAGCAGTGAGGGGGGTGTTGAGGGATAAGCATTATCTTTCAGGAGTATGATTCCTAGGAGGACTCTACATGGAGGAATAAGAGTCCTACTAGGATTGTGCCATACAGAACCTATAAAAAGCTCATAACAAAACCTATGGAGGAGGTAACACAACTTTAATTCTCGAATACACAAAACTTTTGTCTATTTGTCTATTTTGCTGACTTAGACATCGGAGAGGTATCCGGCACACACCCGCCGGCTAGCTTACGTTTATGTTTTCAGAGAGTAAAGTGACGACGTTTGAAGGAGCGCAGACTTGATCAACAGGATTATACGAGAAGAATTGTAGAGACCCTAATTTTTTGTAATTACACTTGAAACCCTGAGCATTAGGTTAATAGCATTTTAGCCCTAGTTCCATAAAAGTCTACGTAAGGGCCCAAGTAAAGAATAATTTATTCGTGTGTTACCATAATTAAATCATAGAACACCACTTTATGATTGGAACTATCCTAAAACTTTGTTTTATTTATTTTATCTCATAATTGCTAAATTAATTCACACATTTTATTTTTATTTCTATTTTTTTTGTTTTTATTGTTCTTTCATTTATTATTTATTTGAATAGAATACTATTGTGTATTTGAATATATACATAGTTTATGTATATATATATATAATATGTTGGTGGAAGAGTTGGTTGGATAACAACAAACAAAAAAATAAATAAAAAAAAACAAATATCTAGATATTTAGTTCACTTAGCCATTAAGCTACCTTATACTCTATAAATTGAGGGCTGGTCCAAATCCACTCCCACGTTTTTCAAAAGCCCAAGGAAAGGTTAAGAGAGGGAGAGTTGGCTCAAGGGAAGTAGAGAAGTAAGAAAAAGAAGAGAAAAAGAAGGAATTCTTGAAGGCAAGAACATACCTCTCCCTTATTTTCTCCAATCCTTTCATCATCTCATTCTATTGTCTAGTATGCCTCTTGTGTTACAAATTAATGGTAAATAGGGTTTTTTTTGTGTGTGTGTGAAGGTGTGGGTATGATATAGTGTCATTGTCTTGCAAATTTGTGAAATTAGGCACTGCTGCAACTTCTCTAATTTAAAAGAACTATCAAATCTATCTAATTCTCAAATCTGAATTTATTATAGGATATTTTATGTGTTTAGAGCTTGTGATAATTTTAGTAGCTCCTAATTGTGTGTTTTTAGGGCTTGGATAATTTGTTGAAAAATCGGGTCCTGAATCTCTGAAAAACAGTCCACTTTTAGCAATTTTATAAAATTATATAAAAATCATCTCATGTTGTTTCTTCTTTCAAAATTTAGAACTCTAAGTCCTCTTTCCAACAGATTTTATTTGAGTGAAAACCGTCGGGTAGATTGAGAGAAAAGCTAGTTTTTCCAAAGGGTGACAAATCTGGACAGGTTTTCAAATATAGTTTGTAGATGAATTTTTGGAGGGGCTGTGCAACTTCTGAAAATTGGAACTGAAACTCGACAGATTGAATACTGTTTCTATGCAATTTCAACTCCTAATTTGGCCTAGAAGTATTTTTACCAAAGCGTTCTTGTTAGCCCTGCAGAACCGAATAGTGCTGGAAAATTGTGTTCTATTATGTTATTTGTTTCTAAGTGTTTCAAAGCATTTCTAATGTTGTTTTCTTGCCTTATACTTATGAATGATGATCATGGACTATATTTCCTCTCGTATGTTTTTCTCATACTCTTTTATATGACCGAATTACCGAATGTGACTAACTTACGTAGCAAAAGATCTAATAAACGGGAAATAATAAGGGGCTGGCAATGGGTGGCGTTCATCTTAGTGTTTTAGAACAATTTTATACATATGCATGACATGGATTATGATGGGATTAATACCAAATGAGTTAAGTCTTGTGTAAGCGTTTTGAGCGAGCCCCTAGGTTGACACGGACGTATTCAGACTCTATGCGGTGGTTTCAGGGTGTAAGCGAGCCCTTTGGTATGGTATGTGCAGGGTGTAAGTGAGCCCTAGGCACGATTTGGGGTGTAAGCGAGCCCACTTGTTTGGTCGTCCCTTTTGAGGTCCATCGATGTCGCTGACCGGTAAATAACCGGGAGGTGGGCATGGGTGGTAAGGTCTGCAAAGCAGCAAAAGGGAGAGTTCTGAGTAGTTCGGTGTTTAATCTTGTGGTTGGGTAGAAGGATCTCTTTGGGGGGTTCTAGATGCCTAGTCTAACTACTAATTCATAAAACCTTAACGTAAGTATGTTATGTTACCTGATTTGTTTTGTGTATGGTTGATTGATTGTTAGAAGATATAGGGTTGTGTGTGTTTTTACTGGGCATTCCAAGCTCATAGCGTGTTATACCAGGTGAAGAAGCAGCTTATGACGGGGAAGGTTATCCCGAAGACAATCAAGATGAAGTTTTAGAGCCGTGGTACACTTGAAAAATTTGGACTAGTAGTTTGTTTTTGTTTTCTCTCTCCTTTTACCTTTTGGTTTGATAGTGTTTTGTAAACCTCTAGTGGAACTCAAATCAGTTATCTATGTTATAACTTTACTTATATGTGTATATTAAAATATTGTGGTTATCTCTTTTGTTTGAGTTGTACTTTATATATTTCTCTTGTGGTCTCAAATTTTGGGGCGTGACAAGAATGGTGGAGATCAAAACAAAATTGGGAGTCAAGAGAAAGATGGTGTTGAAGGAGAAGGAAAATGACGCTATTGTGGGGTTATTGGGAGTAATGGCTGGTGGTGGTGCATAGTGATAGTGGATTGTTTTGGGAAGTTGGTTAAAAATTATTTTTTTAGTGTTTTTTTTTTTAAAACATGTAAAAAAATAAAGAGATGATTTGACCCAAAATAGATTAAAAGCTAACTTTTACTTTTAGCTATCTTTTTAAAAGAGGTCAGAGTTATGAAAATTAGGCAATGGACTAATAGGGGAGAGTATGTCTTGCGATAGTGATTGTACAATGAATAGCAATTAGAGGTAATCGTGGTAATTGGGTTACGAAAAAGAGAGGAAGGTAGATGTTTAGTTAGGGTTTAATTGGGGATAGAGATGGTTATTTTTTTCCATTCCTCCGCTACTCATATCTCCCGTTTCGTCCCATATGGGTTTTTCCCACCCCGTTGAGGAAGTGGGACGGGAACAGATTTTGTTTCCTCCATCCCGTTTTATCTAACCACCGTCATAATTATATTTATTAAATATATTTATATGTATATAATATATGTAATTTAATTTTTTATAATGATAAAATTAAAACACTAGAATATTATACTTAATATTAATTTTTAATCATTTATTTTCTATCTTATTTGTTATAATTCTTATTAGGGATTTTTATTGATAAATCTCATTTAGAAGTGTTTTAACCTAAGAAGTTTATGAAGGAAATTTTTAACCCACTTAGTCCCATATATGTATACTTTTATTCTATAAAATCATTTTTCTTTATTTACACTATTTTCTTAGACTCTTATGCCCTTATATTTAATGTTGATATTTAATATTGATATTTAATGTCTCTAAACCCTAAACCAAAAAAGCTCCATTTCATCAAACTTTAATGTTGATATTTAATGTCCCTAACCCAAAAAAGCTCAATTTTCATCAAACTTGTTAAAAAATTTGATAATCTTATAAAACAGACACATTTCCGGAAAGTTCTTTAATGGCTTCAACGCCTTGAGAATTCTCTCTCATCTGATATGAACATTCACAACACCTTTCCAGAAAATTCTCTTCCATCTAATAGAGTAATGTGAACGTTCACAACATGTAAACATTCTTATTTCTAAGTAGTGATAATATGCTATTTTTCCCTCTTTTGTGATTGTGATTGCTATTAGTAATGACAATCAACATTAAATATCAATATCATGTAATTGACAACACATCATGTAATTGCCCCCTTTTTATTATGAATATTCACGTTATGTTTATATTCAAATGAAAGTAAAGGTTTGTGATTGTGTAATTTGATGCAATGCTAATGTGAACCTTAACATCGCCTTTTTCACAATGTCATCTGATGTGAACATTCACACGTCATGTTTATATTCAAATGAAAGTTGAGGCTTGTGGTTGTGTAATTTGATGTAATGCTAATATGAACTTTAACATCACCTTTATCACAACGTCATTTGATGTGAACATTCGCATTCACGCCATCTGATGTGAACATTCACATTCACATTCACGTCATCTAATGTAAACATTCACGTCATCACGTACAATCATGTTTATATTCAAATGAAAGTTGAGACTTGTGGTTGTGTAATTTGATACGATGTTGATATGAACCTTAACACCACCTATATCACAACGTCATATGATGTGAACATTCACGTCATCTAATGTGAACATTCACGTCATCATGTACAGTCAACATTTGGATGCATGGGAATTACCAAAACATAATGATAATCAATAAACACTACAACAAAACTGTCTTTTTATGGCACCACATCAACGACATACAATAAATGCACGCCGTAGTTTCTCACTTTCATGACTTGTTTTTTTTACACGTCGTAAATACTTTTTCAACCACAACGTGTCTATTGTGGAGGTCGTGAATGCTAATAATGATAATTTTTTTATGGCTTGCAATGTTAGTCATAAATAATAAAACTTTCTACGACGTGCATATAGCATGCCGTTAATACATTAACTATGCGCGACACGTGTGCACCAATCATTAAAAATATTGAACATTTCATGACGCACAAAAAGCTAATCGTTAAAAATATTACACTTTTTAAGGTGCACAAAAAGTCAGCCGTTAAAAGTATTTTACTTTTCATGACACGTAATTTCTGTCATAAAGAATATGACTAAAATAAAAATAGGCGCCAAAATAAAAATTTTGAGCGCCAAACACCAAAAAAATTAATAATAATCAAAAATAATCAAAAGCCCTCAGGCCTCACTATCTCTCCATCTTTATGTGCTTTCATTATCTCCTTGCAAGAACATTACCATAGAAAATACTCTCCAAACCCTTTCTCTTTCTCTCTCTCTCTCTCTCTCTCTCTATATATATATATATATATCAAACCCCAAACCCAGACCTATATTGACAACAAGAGCTCCAAGAAGCAAAGGTCTCTTCAAGTTTAACACAATGGTGTGAGCTATTGACTCAGACCTGATGTTTGATTCTGATTCATCTATTCCAGGAGTAACCATAACAACTAGTGAGAAGGAGAATAACGAATGAAGAAAAGATGCAAAGAGAGAACTTTGAGAATAGAAGAACGAAGAGAGAGAGAGAGACAGAGAGAGAAGTAACGATAAAGAGAGAGAAAACTGTCGGAAGGAGAACGCTTGAAGGAGACAGAAGAGACAAATGCATGCCACTCGGCGAAGAAAAAATCTTCAACCCATCAGTTAGGTTTGGAAATTCAAACTGGGGTTTTGATTTGGGGATTTTCATTGAAAAATTAGGGTTTTGATTGAGCAAATCAAAAATTAGAATTGAGTTTTAGGTTATGAATTTTTTATTTTTTAAATTTCGTGAATGTGAGTTGGGGAAAATATTTGAATCTGAATTGGAAAAATTAAAACCTAAATATGAAATTAGGTTCTTAGGTTGAAAACAAAAATTGTTTTTTTTTTAAAATTTTATTTTAAAATTTGTTGAATCTAAAGAAATTGGGTTCTATTACAAAAATCAGGGTTCTATAGTTGTGATTCTATGAAAAAAAAATTAATTTATGGAATCTAAAATTAGAGAATCCTACAATAACTCCATTAACATAAAAATATACTTTATTGAATTAATTTCTTGAATTTATTATTATTATTAATTTGTTCAGGACCAGAGTTGGATTGTTGTTTTTACCTTGTGAGAATCAGGATAATGTCCATCTCAAGCTTCAAAGAGGATGTGACAAATGCTTGGTTCTTGTTGAAGTGGTCACTTCCTAGCTTTGTTCTGAAATTAGGCCAAGGTTAGTTGGTGGTGGTCTGGAATTTTTGTGTGGATACTGATTTGGTGTTAATTTTCAGATTACTGTGATTTGTGAGCTGGCCAATTTGTAAGGATATGGGTTGAGTTATGAGAGGCTATTCCATAAATATTGAGTGAGAATGTGAGCTTGTGGGTTGAGTGACTAGAGCACTATCATTTATTTTATCTCACAGTTTGTTAATGCAGGTTTTTAGCTTGCCACTATTTTTTAGGAAAGGTGGGTTTAGTGATGGTGAGCCCCTATATTAGGACTGTGTGTAAGGAGGGATTATCTGTGCTGTTGAGGGTTGAGTTTGGTGAGAACCTATACTTAACTATTTGTTTCTAGTGCAGGTTCTCAGCTGGTCTAATTTAGGGGGGTTATTCTTTGTGGGTTGAGTGAATGAGGCATATATTTGGTGAATAGTTATTGTGTTTATTTATATCCTGTAGTTTACTGCTTTATTGTGGAGTTTGAGTGTTATTTGAGGGTGGAGTGATGGCTAGCAATCCATGTGTGCTTTTTGCAGTTACTTATTGTTGAATTGTCCAATTGATTTGCTGATTGCTTGGCTATTTTAGAATCATTTGATTGAATGATGGCCTTGAGCAAGAAATCCATTTTGGTGGATCTTGTCCCAATTATTGATTGTTGAAGCCTTTGGTTGTTACTGCTACTAGTCTATATTACTGTTTTGAAGAGTTGGCAGGATTTTTGCTATGTTGTTGGTTGCTGCTACTGCTGCATGCTGGCTGGCTTATTATCTTTATTTGCTGGCTACCTGCTGTTGCTTGATTACTTGATGTTTGATAGTGCTTTGGTTTACTGCTGTTGCTGTCAAGATAGCTGTGGTGGTTTTTTTTTTTTTTTTTTTAGTTTGTAAACTTTTTTATGTTATAGTTGTTGTTGATACAGTTTATCCCAGTGAATGGAGTGAACTGGTCCAAGCTCCTCAAGCCTAAGCCCAAATGATCGAGCCCACCGGATAACCTGCAAACAAGTTCAACGGGGAACGGGGTAGTCCTCCAGTGAACCCTCCGACAAGCAAGTTAGGAAGATAAGTAAAGTATATGGGAAGAGATTAGAGATAGAAAGCTTAACCTTT
Organism: Camellia sinensis; assembly: GCF_055761805.1. NCBI lineage: Eukaryota > Viridiplantae > Streptophyta > Magnoliopsida > Ericales > Theaceae > Camellia > Camellia sinensis. The sequence continues at coordinate 10,453,294 of NC_138967.1, forward strand.
TTCTTATCTTCAACGTTCGCTTATATCCTTTGGCAATCATTTTGCTGTCCTTTCCGACCTGCTCTCCTCGCCGAAAGCCTATGCTGTAGCTTACCTTGCTCAGGATAAGGGGGTCCTGTTCCGGTGGAGAGGTGTTGTCGTAATAAATACTGTGATGGGCTGCATTAATGGTGATGTGCAGTGGCAATAACTTTGCAGATCTTTGTCTGCTGATGTGGCTCGTCCTTCTCTTGCTGTGTGTCTGAATGTCATTGGCTCTTTATGCCATGTTGGACTCCAACTGTCCTGGACCTCACCAGCTGGGTTATGCACTGGGCTTCAAGTGATGGGCCATAGGTGATTCGTGGCCTTTATGGGCTTATACATGTCAGCAGTCCCCCATTCCCGAGTGCAGCTTTAGTCCAACGAAGGGAATATTAGTGACGTAGATGAGAGTGTTAGGGATTGGCAGGATGGAGGTCGACCGGAAGGGGTGATCGAGGGGGGTGAACCGACCGGAAGGTGGTCCGATTGCACAGGGAGACCGAGTGGAAGGGCCGATCACGGAGAGGACCGACCGCAAGGTTGGCCGAGTGAGATGGTCGACACCAAGGAGGGCCGACCGCGAAGGGGGGGCTGACCACGGTGGTTGGCCGAGCGGGAGGGCCGACCGCGGTGTTGGCCGAGTGGGAGGGCTGACCACGAGGAGGGCCAACCGCGGCGTTTGGCTGAGCGGGACGGCTGACCGCGAGGAGGGCCGACAGTGGTGTTGGCCGAGTGGTATGGTCGGCAGCAAGGAGGGCCGACCGTGAAGGGTGAGGTAGAGGGGCATGAGGCTCGAGACGTGGCGTGTCACGTGGTGAGTTGAAGTGGAAAAGACAAGGTAAGGGGAGGAGACAATGGATCGTAGACGTACACGTGGCAACATCCCGTAGGGGGGGAAGATTAGGCGTTGGATCAGAAATGAAACGGTAAGTCATTATGGGTGTTGAAGAGGCAGTTTTGGCGGATGATTTTGAAAAGTTTTCAAACTGGCGAAAATTAATTGGGATCCTTGGAATACGAGCAAACCGTGGGCTTTTGGCATTATTCGATTCACCTACCTGTTTACGAAAAATCAAAATATTCCAAGTGTGAATTCCTTTGTTGCTCACAATACACCTCTGCAACACTTTTTCGATTTCCTTGTACCTGCCGCAGAAGCGATTCGCAAACATACCACAAAAATGGCCCAAGAAGGAAATGCGATTGTCAGGGTGGACCCACTTGGAGATGATGATGCTGTGGAGCTAGCGGCACAGTATAGGACAGAGAGGGTGGGGGAGTCGGTGGTGCGATCCCACGGTTCCACCATGATAGCAGCTCCAAAGCCAATCAGCCAGGCGGAACCAAATCATTGGCACACGAAGGCTGACAAATCCATGATTACTACGGCGGAGTTGGAGGCTATCTGTGAAAAATACCAGATCCTTGGGGAAGTGGAGTTATTGCTACTGACATCAACGGAAAGGCCATCTGACGCCAGGCCAGGAGAGTTTTCCCTTTATGAGGAAGCTCTGAAGGGTGGACTGAGGTTGCCACTGCCGCAAGTGGTAGTGGATATGCTCAACCGTCTGGAGGTAGCACCGGGGCAACTAATGCCCAATGCATGGAAGATCCTACTGGCCTGTGCAAGTGCATGGCTAAAAGCGAATGGAGGGGAGGCCATGACAGTAGACGAGTTCTTTGCATGTTATAAGGCCTCGGGGCAGCAGGAGACGTGGGTCACTCTGCAGGCAGCAGTGGGGAAAGGGTTGGTGGCGGGGCTGCCGTCGTCGATCAAGGGGTGGCGACCACGATGGTTCTACGTGTCTGCCAATGGGGGGCTTGGAGTGCGCACCATTTGGAAAGTGCTCATCAGGTCTGTGGAGCCGAAACTGGGAGCAGCCGCGGAGGGGAGGGTGAAGAGGGCGAAGGAGTGGAGGGAGAAAGAAGGGGCCAAATGGGACGAGCTCGTTCAGCCGTCTTCATTGTTTGAGACAGGGTTGGGTCCAAAGCCAAGTAGTGGGGACCTCGACCGAGCGGAGTTGGAGGCGAGGAAAAGGGCTCAAGGGGCGGAGGATCAGGCTATCCTTGCTAATGCCCAAAAATTCAAAGAGTCCCAGGCCGACCGACTACCAAAATCGGTTGCGAGGGAGAGGATTCGACCTCGCCCCAAACCCTTGGGAGAGAAAAACTTAGGCGATTTTGTGCCACGGCCGCCCCCAACAGACCCTTTGAAGGAGAGGTCTTTGAAGGAGATGGAGGCGTTGGGCGTGGGGAAGAAGAAGAAGAGGGTGAGGCAGAGTGAGGAAGTGCCTGCCCAGAAGAGGAGGAGGGAGACAAGTGTGAAGGAAACCAGTGCTGCCAAAGGGGCTGAGAGGGGAGAAATGGAGGGGATCCCAGGAAAGGTAGGTGGCCCAGAAGCGGTGGATATTGCTTCAGAGGGCATAGAGGTAGTGCCAGTGGTGGCGGCGATCGCCGCGGAGGTCGCGAGGGCCATCCTTGAAGGGCAAGGAGAAGATGAAGCAAGCAGCCCTAGCTCAAGGAGAGAAGAGTAGCCCCAGGGGGGCCCTACACCCCAAGGAGGGGGAGTTAGTCTGACCACAGCGATCTACCACGCTCGCGCGGTGGCTGGGCGGCTGGAGGGAAAAGAAAGCCCAGTTAGGGCAGGGGCAGACCGCTTGGTGGGGATCGTAGAAGAGGCAGCCCTGCGCTCGACATCCAGATTCAACGAGGCTGAACTGCTGAGGGGGTTATGCTTCGCCCAAATGGAGGTAACCACCTTAGCAGGGGCTCTGTTGAGGAAAGCGGGGGCTGCCAAACTCAGGGCAGATGAGGCCAAGGCCCAGCTTGCGAAGTTAAAGAGGGAGAGGGTGAGTTGGAAAGCTGCCCATGCTGATCTGCAAGCAGTTGAGGTGGAGCTGGAGAGCACGCGCCGCTAGGTTGTGTCGCTCGAGTTCCAACTTGCTGGCGAGCAGAAGAAGTTGGAGGAGGCCTAAAGAGCCTGCGCCGTCGCGGTCGAGCGACATGAAGAGCTGGTCAGGCAAAAAGATGAGGCCGATGGAAAAGTGGGCGATCTCCAGAAGGAACTGGAGGGCGAGCGCGCCAAGGCAGCAGAGGAGAAGGGGAGGCTTCAGAAGGAGTTGCAAACAGAGAGAGCGCAGGCGACGGCGGAGAAGGAGAGCCTGCAGGAGGAATTGGAGGTGGAAAAGACAAAGGTTGCGTCGGAAAGGGCGACCCTGCAGAAAGAGCTGGACGAAGAGAGGGCGAAGGCAGCCTCTGAAAGGACGGCTTATCCCGATCTGTGCGTCGCAGCAGTGGAGCAATTCAAAGGGTCTGCTGAATTTCAGATGGCGGTTGATGCCGCGGTCGCGAGCAGCCTGACTAGGCAAGAATCTGGGAGGGCAGGCCCATCGAGGATGACTGCTAGAGGCAGAACTAAAGCAGAAGTTATTGAAAGTTTCCAGCAGTCAGACTTTTATAAGCACAAAATGGCTGAGTACTGGGACAGTGGCTGGAAGACATTCAAATGTAGAGCTGAAGAGCTGCTCCCAGACTTAGACCTTAGTAGTGTAACGATTGGCGAAGACGATGTGGCCCAAACCCCCCTGGATGAGGGCATTGAAGAAGAAGACCTCATCTCTAGTGAGGAGGAGTAATTGGGGAGGAAAGAGAAAGAGACTGTGCACGGACATTGTTTTTGTTGTTGTTTTTTTTGTTTTTTTTTTTTTTGAATTACTGTAATGAACTTTTGTATAAAGTTGTGGATAAATAAAATTTCAGTTGTGTTGTGCATTTCACTGTTTTTGCTTGTGCGTCTGAAATGGATGAAAACATGTGATAAAAACTTGTGGTGAACTTGTGATAAAAGTGGCATTTAGGAATTCCTCATGACAGAGTGGGATTGAAATTGTAATAAGGATTGGGTAGACTCCTTAAGGCAGAGCGAAATTGGACTTGTAATAAAAACTCAATGCAGAGTAAAGTTAAACTTGTAAAATGTTTGTGATAAAAAACTCAATGCAGAGTAAAGTTAAACTTGTAAAATGTTTGTGAAATTACAAGTGTGTGTTTGCCACATTGCTCAAGTAAGTTAGTGGTTCATGGAGGGAGGCGTGGTTTGTGAGGAGGAGAGAGCTAACTTGTGAGCATTTGATTGAGGAGAAAATAACCCGTGTCTGACCCTTGGGCTGTGGCGCTCGGTCTGGCTAAGACTTGTTAAGCAGTCCGAGTGCCTCTTGCTCGGTCTGGCAGAGGCTCTTACTGCTCGGTCTGGGTGAGGTTCTTAGTGCTCGGTTGGGCCGAGGTTTTTGATGCTCAACTGGCTGAGGCTCTTGTGCTCAGTCTTGCTGAAGCTTTGGATACTCAGTCTGGCTGAGGCTTTTAGTGCTCAGTCTGGCTGATGCTTTTTCGTGCTCAGTCTGGCTGAGGCTTTTGGTGCTCGGTCTGGCTGAGACTTTTTGGTGTTCAGTCTGGCTGAGGCTTTTGGTGCTCAGTTTGGCTGAGGCTTTTGACGGTTGGTCTGGCTGAGACTTGTAATAAGTGCTGCAAATGAGAATGTTATTGAGACAACACATAGATAGCCAAGGTATAGAATTGTTGTCATGATCAGTGTAATTCAGTCGATACAAGTTTACATTACGTAACAAAACAAAAAGAAAATACAACAACTGAGCAATACAACAATAGGGACTTATTGAAAGTAGCGCTTCAGGTGTTCAGCATTCCAGGGGTGGGGGAGATCTCGACCTTCCATGTCCTGAAGTCGGTAAGTGCCCGGACGCGGTCGGGCCTTCACAACGTAAGGTCCCTCCCATTTGGGTGCCAGTTTACCCTCGGTCGGACTTTTGGTGGCAAGGGTTGCTTCTCTCAAGACAAGGTCCCCTACAGCGAACTCCCTTGGTCGGACTTTACGGTTGTAGTGTGTTCTCATTTTCTATTGGTATGAGGCCAGTTTGACAGCAGTGGTTTCTCTAAGTTCTTCAATTAGGTCCAGGTCTGCCCGACGGAGCTCTTCCATTAGTGGTGGATCCGGATGTAAAACTCTAGGGGTAGGCAGACCGACTTCTACCGGAATAACCGCCTCAGCGCCGTATGTTAAGCGAAAAGGAGTTTCCCCAGTGGGAGTTCGTGCTGTAGTTTGGAAAGCCCAAAGTACATTTGGTAGTTCCTCGGCCCAAAGCCCCATGGCAGCTTCTAGTTTGGTTTTGATGATCTTCAGAAGAGAACGGTTGGTGACCTCAACTTGGCCATTGGCTTGGGGATGTCCGGGGGAAGAAAAACATGGTTAAATTTGGAGGTCCGCACAGAACTTCCTGTACTTGGCGTTGTTGAATTGTTTGCTGTTATTGGAAACAATGGCCTGGGGAATGCCAAATCTGCAAACGATCGACTGCCAGATGAACTTGGTTGTGTTCTGCTCGGTAATGGTGGCAAGGGGTTCTGCCCCTACCCACTTAGTAAAATAATCAATGACAACAATGGCAAATTTAGTCTGGCCTCAGCCGGTGGGTAAGGGGCCAACTAGGTCAATCCGTCACTTGGCGAACGGGTAGGGGCTGCAAAGTGTGATCAATTCAGTAAGGGGGCACGGGGGATACTGGCAAAACGCTGATACTTATCACATTTGAGCACGAAGTCAGCCGCATCTTGGTTGAGAGTAGGCCAGAAATATACAGTGCGAAGTATCTTGTGGGCCAGGAACCTACCGCCCGAGTGATTGTCGCAGATACTCTCATGAATTTCTTGCATCACATAAGTTGCTTGAGTCGAATTGAGGCACCGCAGATAAGGGCGTGAGAAACCACGTTTGTACAAAATATCGCTGACGATGATGTAATTAGACGACCGGGCCCTGACTTTGGCGGCTTGCTGTTGGTCGTCTGGAAGTTCCCCTGTTGTTAGAAATAGAAAGATGTTCGACGCCCAAGGGATGGGCTCATTTTAGAGGAATTGTATTTCATGCTGGTCGGGGGAAATGGAGGGGTGGGATAGGTATTCGAGGCAGACACCACTGCTGAGGTCGAACTGGTCTACGGAAGCCAACTGGGCCATCTCATCTGCTTTAGAGTTCTCCGCCCGAGGAATGTGCTTGATGTGGAAAGTATTGAAGAGGCGAACAAGGGGAGGTGCAAGATCCCTGCAAGCCCACATTGTGTCCTCCTTGGCATCGAATTCTCCTGTGATCTGTCTGACGACGAGCTGGAAGTCACTGAGCACTCGGATGTGGCTGACACCAATGTCCCTGGCTAGGCGAAGGCCTGCTATCAGTGCCTCATATTCGGCCTCATTGTTACTGGCCTCAAACAAGAAACGGAGTGCACATTTGAAATAACCACCCTCAAGGGCGGTGAAGATGAGGCCTGCCCCACTACCTTGCTTGCGGGATGATCCGTCGACGTTGAGAGTCCAAGAGTGAGGGTCTTCTGGCTCGTTGGGAGCTGGTGGAGGTGGAGAGGCAGTGGTCGGGGTAGGATTAGTGAATTCCAGGATGAAGTCGGCTATAGCCTGCCCTTTAATTGCTGTTCGGGGTCGGTAAGAGATGTCAAATTGGCTGAGTTCCACTGACCACTGCATGAGTCTGCCGGAAAGTTCTGGTTGCTGCATGACCTTCTTCAAAGGTTGGTCGGTGAGGATCACTATGGAATAGGCTTGGAAGTAAGGACGGAGTCGTCTGGAGGCGGTGACCAAGGCCAAGGACAATTTTTCTAACAGTGGGTAGTTCTGTTCCGCTCCTCCGAGGGCCCGACTGATGTAGTAGACCGGTCGTTGGACAGAGCCGTCTTCCCTGATAAGCGCTACACTGACAGCGGTGTTTGACACGACTAAGTAGAGGAAGAGGGGCTCGCCCACGATTGCCTGTGAAAGGAGGGGAGGATTGGCCATGCACTGTTTCAACTGTTGAAAAGCCTCTTCGGATTCAGATGTCCATTCAAAAGTTTGCCGAAGAACTTTGAAGAATGGTAGGCACTTATTTGTGGCGCGGGAAATGAAACGATTGAGGGCTGCAACTCGGCCAGTGAGTCTTTGGACCTCTTTAACCGTTCTGGGTGACTGCATCTCAACCAAGGCCTTGATCTTTTCAGGGTTAGCTTCAATGCCCCGCTGACTGACCATAAAACCCAGAAACTTCTCGGATCCTACGCCGAAGGCACACTTCTTTGGGTTGAGCTTCATTTGGTACTTGCGTAGGGTGGCGAAGGTGTCCCGCAGGTCGGTCAGATGATCAGTGGAGAGTTTGCTCTTGACTAGCATGTCGTCGACATATACTTCCATATTCCGACCTATTTGGTGATGGAAAATGGCATTGACCAACCGTTGGTAGGTGGCCCCAGCTTTCTTCAATCCGAATGGCATTACTCGGTAATGGTAGGTACCTCGGTCGGTGATGAAGGATGCATGTTCCCGATCGGACGGGTGCATCAGGATTTGGTTGTAGCCAGAGAAAGCATCCATGAAGCTGAGCATTTGATAACCGACCGTAGCGTCGACCAGCAGGTCTATGCGGGATAGAGGATAGCTGTCTTTGGGGCAAGCTCGGTTCAGGTCAGAGTAATCGACACAGAGTCGCCATTTGCCATTGTTCTTGCGGACGAGGACCACGTTTGACAACCATTTAGGGTAGTCGACATTTTTGATAAATTAGGCCTCAAGGAGCTTGTCGACCTCTACGGCTATAAGAGTATTGCGCTTCGGATGAAAAATGCCCTGCTTCTGGCGGTAAGGTCGGAAATGAGGTTCAATGCTGAAGCGATGAGTTATGAAAGAAGGGTCAATGCCTGGCATATCTAAATGAGTCCAAGCGAATACATCATTGTGCTCGGTCAGAAGGGCAGTAAGGTCGGCCTTAGCTTGGGGGGATAGTTGGCTGCCGATCTTAGCAGTTTTCATTGGGTTGGTGAGATCGATGGGAATCTCAACGAGCTCCTCCACCAGTTCGCCTCTGACCAGCTCGTCCTCATCTCGGGCGTCAAGTCCTTCAATGATCATGGCTTCCTTCAGCTTGACTTCCTTGAGTGAGGCGACGTAACATTCCCTAGCTATGGTCAGCTTTCCCCGTACTGTCCCGACGCCCTAGTCGGTGGGAAACTTTATGGCGAGGTGGTAGGTTGAAGTGATGGCTTGAAAAGCGTTGAGGGCGGTGCGAACAAGGATGATGTTGTAAGCAGAAGGACAGTCGACCACAAGGAAAGTGAGCAACTTGGTAGTCTGCCGTGGGTATTCGCCGATGGTGATGGGGAGATCGATGGAGCCGATGGAGGTCACCTGGTCACCAATGAAACCGACCAAAAGGGTTTTGAGAGGAAACAGACTTTTCACCCCAATTTTGAGCTGGCGGAAGTAGTTGAGGAATATGATGTCTAAAGAACTGCCGTTGTCGATGAGAACCCGTCTGACCTTATAGTTGGAGAGAAGGGCAAAAATGACGAGAGGGTCATCATGAGGATAACGGATGCCAGTACAGTCAGCGTCCGTGAAGGTGATGGGCTCTGTCCACTGCTTGGGTTGTTTGGAGGGTCGGTCTGCTATGTCCACTGCTCTGTCCGAGCCTTGCCTTATCTTCCTGAGCTCTGCCCTCTGAGCGGAGCGGGATGGTCCGCTACAAGCAAGGCCGCCAGAAATAACTCAGATTTCACCAACTGGCGGAGGGGGATTACCTTGGGGCCGAGGCTGTTGTGGGGGGCGATCATGGCCTTGGTTAGGTTGGGCTGGCTGCCGGGGTGGGGTACGCCAGCGGTTATTTCTGAGGGGCTCGGTTCTTTGCCTCTATTGTGGGTGAGTGTCCGTGAACCGGCTGAGACGCCCTTGACGAATGAGGGTCTCGACCTGATCCTTGAGGTTGATGCAGTCATCAGTATTGTGGCCATGGTCCTAGTGGAAACGACAATATTTGGACTGGTCTTTCTGGTTGGAAGGGGTCCGTAAGGGCAGGGGCCACTTGAGGGGGTAATCCCGTTGGATCTGGTAGAGGACTTGTTCCATGGGAGAATTAAGGGGCGTGTACTGCTCGAACCGACCGGGCGATCGGGCCGGTGCCGACCAGTCAGTGCGAGGAGGTCGGTCGGTATATTGGGGTGTTTGGCTGTTATACTAGGTGTTTCTGGGTTCTGAGTCTTTTCTCTTTTCTCTAGGGGTCGGCTTTTTGGATATTGGATCCTGCCGAGCGGCTAGTGAATCTTCGGCATTCATATATTTCTAGGCTTTGGATAATAGGGCTACCATGGAGGTCGGGGGGTTTTTAGAGAGGGAGAAGAGGAAATCGGACGATCGTAGCCCGGCCATGAAAGCCATGATGATGACCTTATCGTCATTCTCCGCTACTTGTAGGGCTTCGGTGTTGAAGCGGGTAACAAAGCTGCGCAGCGACTCCCCCTCGGTCTGATGGATGTTGAGGAGTTGGGTTGCAGGGCGGCGTTGGCGCTGGGCTCCAATGAAATGGTTGAGGAAGGAGTCGTTGAGATGATGGAAAGTGGAGATAGAGTCCGCTGGTAACTGACTGAACCACAGTCGAGGTGACCACTTCAGTGTCATGGGGAAAGCCCGACACATGATCTCGTCAGGGAAGGCATGGAGGATCATGAGGGTACGGTAGGTCTCCAAGTGGTCGACTGGGTCCGTCGTACCGTCAAAGGAGTCAATGGTGGGCATCTTGAACTTGGCAGGCAAAGGTTTGTCCTGGATGGAGGCAACAAATGGTGAATTTGTCGTGGTAGAGGGTTTATGCTGAATATTCTACACGACCCCTTGGAGTTGGATCTTCATTGCTCGGAGCTCAGCGTCCCAGAGAGGAACGTGGTCACCATGGTCAGTCAATAGAGGCTAGACGCTGATGGCCTCTCCTTCAGGGGCTGGTGCTACGACCGACGGGTGTGGGGGTGGTGGTGGTGGATTTATATGTGGGTGGAGAAGTTGTAAACCTTCCAAGTTGGGTGGATGGAGTTGTGGAGCAGTATGGCTCGAGGCTCTTTCTTGGTTGGGGGGAATATCTGGAGGTGGTGGAGGAGGCATCGGAAGGTTTCTTTGGAGTAAAGCATTTATCAAGGCCTGGTTTTGCTCGGCCATGCGGTTAATGCTGTTGGTAAGCTCGATAAAATACTGTGGTGGGTTGTTTGGATTGGGGGGGTCGGCCAGATGGTCGGCAGCATTATTGTAAGAAGCTATGGATCTAGTCGTGACCATGCACTTTGACGGGTAGGAGAAAGAGGTTGTTAGAACGGGGCTCCGGCGACAGTGAACACAACTGGCGCGAGGAGCAAAGCGTTCCCACAGACGGCGCCAACTGTTGATACAGTTTATCCCAGTGAATGGAGCGAACTGGTCCAAGCTCCTCAAGCCTAAGCCCAAATGATCGAGCCCACCGGATAACTTGCAAACAAGTTCAACGGGGAACGGGGTAGTCCCCCAGTGAACCCTCCGACGAGCAAGTTAGGAAGAGAAGTAAAGTATATAGGGAGAGATTAGAGATAGAAAGCTTAACCTTTTTCTTGTCTTCAACGTTAGCTTATATCCTTTGGCAATCATTTCGCTGTCCCTTCCGACCTGCTCTCCTCGCCGAAAGTCTATGCTGTAGCTTACCTTGCTCAGGGTAAGCGGGTCCTATTCCGGCGGAGAGGTGTTGTCGTAATAAATGCTGTGATGGGCTGCATTAATGGTGATGTGCAGTGGCAATAACTTTGCAGATCTTTGTCTGCTGATGTGGCTCGTCCTTCTCTTGCCGTGTGTCTGAATGTCATTGGCTCTTTATGCCACGTTGGACTCCAGTTGTCCTGGACCTCACTAGCTGGGTTATGCACTAGGCTTCAAGTGATGGGCCATAGGTGATTCATGGCCTTTATGGGCTTATACATGTCAGTTGTAATAGTCTCTAGTGGTTTATTTATATTTATACGTCCTAATTTTGGCTTTCTATGTGGACTATACATAGCCTTAATTATGGTAGTAGTTCTTCTTTTTAAGTTTTATTTGGTTTTGTGGTTCAGTAACAGGTATGTACTGCTTTGTAGCTTTGTCATTGTTCCTACCCTTCATCTGCTTTTGTGCTTATGTGGTGCTTGAATATGATGTTTTTTTTATGTTTTGTTTGTGGTTTTTTTGTTATTGGTAGCTGTGTCTTTGTATGGTTGGTTAGTTCCTAGGGCATGCCTCTTGTATCTTGTATATTTTTGTCTTTTTATTTAGACTTATCCACCCAAAAAATATAAATGACTCTATAAAAAATATAGGAATTTGAAAGTTATACACTAACAATTGGCTTTGACTTCTGTTTTTTGTGCAGGATTCAAGGAAATATATGGGCATAGTGGAGGACTATTGTTATGATTACGAGACAATAGATAGTTTTAATGAAGAAGTTTTACATCCTTTGGTCCATGAGCTTGTCACAACTCCATTTTTTCGATATTTCAAGGTCTGGTATGAATTGACTTTGGCCCAAAGTGGATGAATTTTATTTAATGAAATATGAGTTTCTTTTAAATTTTGTTACTATCTCTTTTCTTTTTCTTTTTTCTAGTGGTGAATTTTATAAATTTTGTTGAAAGACTTCAATATTTGCATATTTGATTGATTTTTTTTTTCTTGGGAAAAAGGAAAATTATATTAATTTGGAGTTGAAATCCAGTAAGAAAAATGAACCCATTTGGTTTTCTACTTTTCTTTATAATTTAACCAATCTCCCTAGGAATTCTCCAAGTTTGACACGATTCAAATCTATAACATGTTTATCCAATTGCACCATCCATTCCATTAGCCTTTACTATTACGTGTTACCAAGTTAGAGCTAGAACTTATCATCCTAATGTAGTTATGTCTTGTACCATCACTTTATTTGTCTTGAATACACTCAATTCCCAATGTTAAAGGTATGTTGAAGTAATCTGTTAGAGCCAAATATTCATCAAGTAGCTGCCATGGTAGGGTTTTCTACTAATCTTTCATAATGTTGCCTCCTGATCTATTATTGTCATCTTGGAGGAATACCTTGCTTATTGATTGGATATACATTGAATTGTTGGATTCTATTTCCTTGTCAAGTTATATATTTTCTCTTGTTCTCTTTTGCATTCTCAATAGCTATGTATATGTCTTCTTTTCCTTTGAAAATAATCTGCAATAGAAATTGTATCCCTTAGCCTTTTTGTAACTCTACTGATAGTTATGAAGTTTCTGTGATATAATTGTGCTTTAAAGCACGCTTTTCAGTTGAACTTGGCAACTAAGCTTTTTAGTTGAACTTGACATTACTTCTTATAGTATGTAGGATGTAGATACACCATAGTGATAGCATATTGCAATTTGTTTGTTATTTTTATAGGAAGAAGAACCAATTGATAAAAAGATTGGAAAACTGTATGACTATGTTGCAAAAAATCCTTTGTGTATACCCAAGGTACTATCTACCAAGAGACTCCCCTCCTCAACATAGCTCAATTTACCGAGGAGTTACGAGGTAGAAGAATATAATAATTAATTACTTTTAACATTTCAATCAAATTAAGTTAGTTTCATTCCCGTTAATGGTCTTCTTTTGCTTTACTTAAATGGCTACTATAATTGTGATTGCTCAAGGCATCGATGGACAAGAAGGTATGAAGCTCATTTGTGGGACAAGAATTACTGGAATGAATCACAAAACAAGAAAGAAAGACAAGGTTCAATATCACTTCTCTCATCATATTATGTATGTGTATATTTCTTCATAAACATATATCTTTATAGAAATTTTATTGATTTCTTTCTGCTTGTTGCTTATGTGCAAGATACTTACTGGTTGGCTCTTCATGAGACTCATTGCCTTTTGGGCCATTTTAAATTTTAAAAAAATGATCTTAAAATAGATCCAAGCTTTTAGCTAAGAACATTTGAATTTAGATATAGGATATGAGAGCCATGATGACTTTGTTTCCATAATTGATTGCATGCATCAACTGTTTGTTATAAGATTTTCTATTTCGAGAATATTTTTATTTAACTATTCATACCATTTATTTTACTTTTGGACTTGGAGCTCTTCTCAAAGCAGATAGAAGCTTTCACATGCCCATTTTCCCTTCATTTTCTAGTTTGGTTATTGATATGATCTTTGTGTGAGATTGATGAAAATGATTACAGCTTGAGACTAGCAAGGTAGGTTTTTTATTTTTTATTTTTTTTATTTTTGTGTTTTTTTTGGCAAAAGTTAGCGGTTAGTTGTTAGATTGGCACCTTGGGAGAGTTGAACTCACACCCTCTCATTGCAAGCACTTAAGGCGTACCTTCTATTTGTAAACAATAATCAAAAGAGAGAAGAAGAGGTAAATAGTTGATAAAAATTGGTGTAATGAATATTCCTCAAGCACACATAAATACAACATGAATGCATACATAGGTGCAAACAATATGCACATGTCTGCTTGCCTCTATACGCATAAAGTGAGATAGAAGGGAGTTGAGAAGGTGATTAAATTTAAATGTGGGACAATCTTAAATTATGAGTTGATTTGAGTGGTGATATAAGCCTTGTCGAATGGAGAGGGACATTGCCACCTCCAAACAAAAAAGAAAAAACTTAATAAAGCACTTTACTAGGAAGAGGATTCATAAAGTCAAAGGACAAACACAGAATATTTTACATATTATACTATATTTTTCTATTGGATGCTGTTGTTTCATGTGTTAGTGTCACGACCCAAACCCGCCCCTATAGGTTTAGTGTCGTAACTGGTTAGTAATCCGTGATTACCAAAGGCCTGTTTAACAATAATGACGATATTACAATATAAAAGGGGCTGGAGGAAGCCAATCAATAAAAAGAGAATGTCCAATGAGCTGTGAAGACCTGAATGAAAATAAAGTTTCATATACATAGCCATGATCAAAACCACTTATACCATAATCACATATATATATATATATATATATATAACAATATGCAAGTTAGGGACTTAATCCCATCATCAAGACAGTATAAACAAAAGTTTTAAAACATTCTTTACACCAAGCAAAATCAAAATGGTGGATTTATACCACCCAAAAAAAAAAAATTTGACACATTTAGGTTCGAAACCTCGCTACGAGGCACGATAGTTGACTTAACAAAATAAAGGTTCAGGTCGGCACCACTAGCTTTGGTCTAGTGCTCGATCACCTACATATGTATAATAAGCTGTAAGCTAAAGTTCAGTGAATAACAAATGTGTAAAGAGGTTAAGAATGATGTCCTTACGATCTTTGAAACAATAGATTTCAATCAATATCCTTTGTTAATCAATCGTTCAATCATTCGATTCAATCAATCATATTCAAAGTCATATAGGTCATACGTGGTACATCTAATAGCAACAATCTGATACAATAGGTCTTAAAAATCGAACAATCAATTGGTGGCCATCAAACAATAACAATAGTTCCAAGATTCGGAACTGACAGAGATCTCTGTAACAATAGCGATATCAATAATAATATTAATAATAATACGCTATGGATGCCACAGATAAAATTCAAAAGAGGATCATCATTCAATCGATAGAAAGTAACCATTTAGAAACATTATAATTTATCATTCAGAAGATAAATACTATTTGAACATATCTTTACAACATTGTTACTCACTGTAGGCTTCTCGATACACGTACTATTGGTTCGGCATCCAACCTAAACAAACAAATTCAAGCATAACGATACAATTACATTCAATCATTGGCCAATAACATTGATTCGATTGTTTATTTATTCAATTACCGTTCGTCTTTATTCATTCGGTTCTAATCTTTCATTTATTCATTCCAATGCACTCGTGAGATGCAAATGATCATGAAAACATTTTAAAACCATGCAATTGGAGGCTCGGAAGGTGGAAAAGAGGAGCGAAAACAAAACCCGGACTAGCCTAACTACCGTACGTGCGGGAGTTCTTGTTGCACGTGCGGGGCCACCTCCGCACTTGCCTCTTGCACCTGCCATTTAAGTAGAATGCTTCATAAAACTGCTCTATTTTCAAAACGTGCGGGGCTCCAAGCCGCACGTGCGGCGATACCACACAAGCAGTCCGAAAACTGCTTTGTTGACCATGAAATTCTAAGCAAATTCAACCTCAATTCCATGTATTTCACTCTCAAAAACTCCTAAAACATGCTTGACTTTGAGTCTTGATCATGAAACATAATTCAAAACTTGTCAAAAATGTCCAATTTGCTAATTGAAAGCTCAAGACTTCAAATATAACATAAATTCACAAACCATGTTTTTCAAAGCTTCAAGTTTCAATTTGATAAGAAAATCCTTTCGAAACTTTTAGACTTATGGAGATTATGCAAGAAGTCAAATGAATGAAATCAAAGGTTCATGAAATATACCATGCATGCATCTATATGAACTTAATTTGGTGAATTCTTCCATACCAAAACATGCATGACTCAAATTCTTCATATCATGCACAAACCTTCTACTTGGACTTCAATTCATCCTAAATTAAACTTTTATCTTAAAAGGTGATGGATAACAAGTCTTTATATGAAGAAATTAGAAAAAAAAATGCTTACCGTACTTGTTGATTTATGAGAATTTAAAACAATTTCTATCCTCCTCAAGTTCTTCCTTCCATTAATGAGCTTACTCTCTCTAAGTCTCAATCTCTCTCTCTCTCTCTCTCTCTCTCTCTCTCTCTCTCTCTCTCTCTCTCTCTCTACGTGTGAAGTGTAAGTTCAACAAGACCCACTATGTCCCTTATACCAACTGAATAGATGAATAGGTTAGTAGAATAACTCTCATATAATAATAATTCAATCTCTAATTTAAATTGTATTTAATTAACTCTAGTAAACTAATTTCATCATCATATAATCCTAATTACACCGAATTAAATTATACTAAGATGAATTAGGCTTTAATTTCTTACTAACCTATCTGTCCACAATAACACAATTCAAATAGTTACATGGCATAACAATAACACTTAATATCACGCAATCACATAATTAACAACAAGTACATAATCAATTTAATTAATTTGCTTAATTAAGGAGGTGGTTATCACAGTTAGACCCAGTTACATTGATAAATATGTACTTAATTTATCTGTAAATTGTGATTGGATGGCTCAACATTATTCATACTTTCAAGTATGACTAAAATGATTTAGGTGGTGCAAGCAAAAAAACAAATGGATTAACAGGAAAATGTTTGCATTGTTGTGCAGGTAATTTCTGTTGATTGTAGAAAATATGCAAGGTAAGTCATTTTATTTGAATGGTTGTTCGGTTCTTTTGTCCTCCTTTTTATATTTTTTAAGCAAAAACAAGCAAGTATTTTGGATTATCTTGTAAGTTGTAAAAACATTGTTTTGCCTCCATGACCTACTTAAATGTGATATTCCTGTTCTGTATTATGTGAATTGGTCCCTCATATGTATGGGATTGTGCGTTTTGATGTGATTTGTGTGCCATTATGTGAATGTACATGATTTTGAATTTCTATCTGTTCGCCGTAGAAACATCTGTTTGAATAGTCGCTTCGGGAATTAAATTGAGGGCCTTATCGGCCATAGAACCCGAAATTGATTACGCCATTGCGATTGGCATAATTTTTAGAGCCTACGGTGAAATTTAATTGAAAATTTATCCTGGTCAATTTAGACTGATTAAATTGATAAATTAAGTGCCCAATTGTTTTATAATAAAATAATGTTGAGTGAGTGTTTATTAAGGGACAACTACACCCTCATTTCTCTCCTTTTAAGCTTCATTTGGCTGATGAAAAACTCTTAGACTTGGGAGAGGATCGGCTAAGAGAGAGAGAGTGAAGGAAATTGAGATTTTGGTCCTAAAGCTTCGTGATCTTGGAGGCTAGCTCGAGAATTTACCTTAAATTGTGAAAATCAAGCTTCTAGGTAAACCATTGACTCTTGGATTCATGAATTGAACGTGCAATCTTGTGAGCTCAAGTATTTTTTTGTGATTAAGAGTATGATTTAAATTGGTCTTGATGAGATATGACCATGCATGCATAAAAATTCTGTTGAATTGCCATAAGTTGCATAATCTGGCATGTACCATGTCAATTAAGCAAAAATTGAAGTTTGATCATGCATGCAAGCTTGGTTTTGTTGAGTTTTGGCACCATTTGCATCTTTGAAATGGAAATGAAGTCAAGATGGCCTTGCATGTTTGAATAATTAAAGACATGAGCTTGAATGCATGAATTTGTTATATGGGTGATGAGTTTGTCATGTTTTGGGACATGCATGTAGGTAACTCACGAAATTGAACTTCATAATGCTATAATCTTGCAAAGGAACCATGTTAGTATGATTATATTTGAGATTTGAGCCTTTGCATACAAGAATGGTAGCTGGGAAATTGAATTGAAGCTCAAGAACACAATCTGGAATTTCCAGAATTTTGAATTCCGCTCGAGCGGGGGAAGTGCCGCTTCCCCCGCTCGAGCTGAGAAATCGAGCTCCCAGCATTTTTGCAGACATGGTTCCCGCTCGAGCGGAGGGAATTTGACGCTCGAGCGGGGAGCTATGTAGACAGGCAGTACGCTCGAGCAGCCGAGTTCACGCTCGAGCAGCCGAGTTCACGCTCGAGCTGAAATTGAAGGCAACCAGTACTTTTGTAGACCTAAGGGTCCGCTCGAGCGGGGACCCTGTTTTCTGAGATTCTGTTTTTGCATGCTGAGTTCTGTTTTCCGTTCTCTTTCACTTGTAAGCACTCTTAGGCATATGGTAAGCATTGTAAATGAGCTAATGAAATGTGAATTAAGCCTAAAGAGAGATATATGAATTAAAGAACGGATTGAACTGTTAGTGACCCTTTTGTGCTCATGAAATGTGTAGGGTCAAGTTCCAGGGCAAATCCACAAGCCGATCACTGTGAGTAATATCGATATTCGAATATTTGTGAATGTCCAATTGTTTATTTCCTTTAAGCTTTATGAGTTGCTATTCGGGATTGTGGACGAGAGTCCGATATGAATAAACACAAATGAATGGGCCAAAGGCCGTTTTGACATAAATGAATGGGCCAAAGGCCGTTTTGATATAAATGAATGGGCCAAAGGCCGTTTTGACATAAATGAATGGGCCAAAGGCCGTTTTGACATAAATGAATGGGCCAAAGGCCGTTTTGATATAAACGAATGGGCCAAAAGCCGTTTTGATATAAACGAATGGGCCAAAGGCCGTTTTAACATAAATGAATGGGCCAAAGGCCGTTTTGATATAAATGAATGGGCCAAAGGCCGTTTTGACATAAATGAATGGGCCAAAGGCCGTTTTGACGTAGATGGAAATCAGAATGGGCCAAAGGCCAATATGTTTAGAACTACAGTCACTTGATCTGAACTCTGTATAAATGTACATATTGTTTATATGACTTCTGTATTTGATATTATTCACTAGGCTATCGCTCACGCTCATTCATGTGTTTGTAGGTGAGCCAAGGGGAGTCCCAACCCAGCCCCAGTGAAGTCTACTAGGGAAAAACCAAGTTTTGAGGAAGTCAGCCTTACGTCTCACTCTTGAGACCTATCCTTGCCTTTTGCTATGTAATTATATTTTGTCTTGCCGGCAAGGACTTTATGTATGTCTATAAATAGTCTGTCATAGGTTGACTCGTTTTGGATGATCCTGTCTGTAATGAATTTTGTGGAACTGTACTTTTGATGTGGGTTATTAACGTATCTGAGTATGGTCTGTTTGATGTGCATATAAGCACGGCTCTATGGACAAAGTTTTTAAATTTTTGTTTCCGTTTGGCCCCTTTACTCTGACAAGTCATCTTGTTTCGGTTTGAGGCCGTAGGTAATCACAGGATTACTGGCCGATCATGTCCTTAACCCATAGGGGCGGGTTCGGATCGTGACAGAGTGGTATCAGAGCACGAGTTAATAACTCACACACTTGTCCAAAAGAGCAATAAGCGTCTAGATAAGATCTAGGATGCATTCATAAACACGAATTTAGAAGCATTGATTATATGGTTAAATGTTTTGATATGAACAATTATATGTGTAAGTTGTGAATTACTTACACTACAAATTATCTGAGAATATGCGCTTCTTAGTATATGCACACTTGTGGATCTTTTGTATAAAATATAATGCAAGTTTAATCAGATGGTGAGAACCAGAGGTGATGAGTTAGAGGAATCTTCTACTGCCAGACTGGACAGAATGGAAAGACTGATCCAAGAAATGGCAGAAGCTTTGAGACAGCAACAGGAGTGGCAACAACAGTGGCAGCAACCACACCCGCCACCTCCACCTCCGGCACCACCTGTGCCAGATCATCAGAACGATGACCGGATTATAGCTCTCACTAAGGAATTCAAGAAAATGAAACCACCACAGTTTCACGGGGGATTAGATCCGTTGAAAGCCGAAGCGTGGGTCCTCGGCATTGAGAAGTTATTCGAAGTGTTTCCCTGTTTGGAGACTCAGAAAGTGCTTCTAGCCACTTTTATGCTAGAAGATGAAGCGAGAAGATGGTGGATGTTGATGAGAGAAAACCACAGAGATGTTGATTGGGTGAAATTTTTAGAAATCTTCTATGACAAGTACTTCTCGCAGTGTGTCCGGGATAGGAAAGTGGCAGAGTTCATGGAACTCAAGCAAGACAGCATGACTGTAGTGGAGTATGAGGCCAAATTCACTGAGTTGGCCAGATTTGCACCACACGTGATTGACACTGATTATAAAAAGGCAAGACATTTTGAAGGCGGGCTCCGCAATGACATCCTAGAGAGGGTGAATGTCCTGAAATTGGAAACCTACATTGGGGTGCTTGACAGAGCCATCATATCAGAGGCTAACATAGCCAGGCAAGCTAAGCCAGTAACAGAATGGAAAGGCAACAAAAGACAAGGCTTCTTTTCGAAGAAGAAATTTTCGAAAAAACAAAACACGAGCTCCTCAAATACTTCGAGTTCTTCCCGAGACGCAGCTCCCATGTGCAATATTTGTAACAAAAGGCACCGTAGAGTCTGTTACCGTGCATCAGGAGCCTGTTTTAAATGTGGAAAGCAAGGGCACATAGCCCGAGAATGTAATCAGAACAGTGGGAAACTCGCAGCTAGTTCAACTGCATCAGTTCCAAAGCCGGGAAATACTTTGAGATCTATTATTACTGGGGACACAGTGAGACAGGGAAGAGTCTTTGCACTTGTTCCGGGCGATACACGGAATGCGAATGCCGTTGTTTCAGGTACTATTTCAATATGTAATCAGGATGCCTTTGTATTAATTGATTCTGGATCAACGCACTCATTTGTGACATATACGTTTGCATCTAGACTGAATAGACCCCTAGAGCTATTGCCATATTTGTTATGTGTGTCTGCTCCATCGGGGGAATCTGTGTTATGTGATTATATATATCGGTTTTGTGACATGCATATCGAGGGTGCTACCCTATATGTAGATTTGTTGCCCTTGAACTGTAGACATTTCGATGTAATTTTGGGCATGGATTGGTTGACCAAGTATTGTGCCACTATAGACTGTATGACAAAAAGGGTTGTATTTAACCTACCAGAACGGAAAGAGATTGTGTTTGTGGGTAATGGGGTAGTGCCTCCACCGTATTTGATATCCGCAATGAAAGCATGTAAACTGATTAGGAAAGGATGCCAGGGTTATTTGTGCTATGTGTTGTCTGAACAATCTGAGAATGTTGAATTGAATAATATTCCTATTGTTAGAGAATTTCCGGATGTGTTTCCGAAGGAATTACCAGGGGAATTGGTAGACAGGGAGATCGAGTTTACCATTGAAACTATGCCAGGCACCCAGCCTATTTCTAAGGCTCCCTACAGAATGGCTACTGCCGAAATGAAAGAATTAAAGGAACAGTTGCAAGACCTTCTTGATAAAGGGTTTATCCGGCCTAGCACTTCGCCTTGGAGTGCACCAGTGTTATTTGTAAAGAAAAAGGATGGTACCTTGCGCTTGTGCATTGATTACCGGGAGTTAAACAAGGTAACGATAAAGAACAAATATCCCTTACCCCGTATTGACGACTTATTTGACCAGTTGCAGGGATCCCAGGTGTTTTCTAAGATTGATTTGAGATCCGGGTATCATCAGCTAAAAGTTAAGGCAGAGGATGTCGAGAAAACCGCATTGAGAACGAGGTATGGTCATTTTGAGTTTCTTGTTATGCCGTTTGGAGTGACTAATGCTCCAGCAGCATTTATGGACTCAATGAATAGAATTTTTAAAACCTACCTTGATGAGTTTGTTGTAGTATTCATCGATGATATTTTGACATACTCTAAAGATAGACTTGAACATGAACATCATTTGAGGACTGTTTTACAAATACTTCGAGAAAGAAAACTATTTGCTAAATTAAAGAAATGTGAGTTTTGGTTGGATGAGGTTATTTTCTTAGGGCACGTGATCAACAAGGAAGGAATTTCAGTGGACCCGCAGAAGATAGAGGCAATTGTGAATTGGCCTACACCGACCAATGTGACAGAAGTTCGCAGTTTCATGGGCTTAGCCGGGTACTACAGGAGGTTTGTGAAGGACTTTTCGAAATTAGCAGTACCTCTTACCCAATTGACACGCAAAGGATAACCATTTGAGTGGAATAGCGAAAGAGAATCAGCCTTTCAGGAATTGAAGACAAGATTGACCACTGCACCAATTTTGACACTACCTTCAGGTACGGAAAATTTTGTGATTTTCAGTGATGCATCTTATCAGGGTTTGGGTTGTGTGTTAATGCAGAATGGAAAGGTTATTGCTTACGCCTCCCGACAATTGAGGCCACACGAGAAGAACTATCCAACGCATGACCTAGAACTGGCCGCAGTTGTTTTTGCCTTGAAGATTTGGCGGCATTATCTGTATGGAGCAAAATGTGAAGTTTACACGGATCATAAGAGCCTGAAATACTTCTTCACGCAGAAGAAGTTGAATATGCGTCAGAGAAGGTGGCTGGAACTAATAAAAGATTACGACCTAGAAATTCAGTACCACCCCGGGAAAGCTAATACAGTTGCTGATGCCTTGAGCAGAAAATCAATAGGGAGTATGGCCTGTTTGCTTACTGAACAGAGGAGGATCTTGCAAGACTTTGAAAAGTCTGAAATTGAGGTGGTGGTGTGTGAACAGGGCGGATTGATAACCGCTATCACAGCCGAGCCGGCAATTATTGATGAAATCAAGCAGAAACAGAAAGAAGACGAGTTCCTCAGAAAGGTAATTGATGAATTTGAAGTAAGCCCAAAAGCGGAGTTCAGTGTCGAGAATGAAATGTTGAAATTTCGAAACCGAATATGTGTCCCAAATATCACAGAACTAAAGAAGAGGGTCTTAGATGAAGCCCATAGGTCCGTATTTGCTATGCATCCGGGCAACAATAAAATGTATCGGGATTTGAAACAAACCTATTGGTGGCCTAACATGAAGAAAGAGATTGCAGAATATGTGTCCAAATGCCTTCAGTGTCAGCAAGTCAAAGCTGAACATCAGAAACCAGGCGGTCTACTTCAACCCCTCCCTATTCCTGAATGGAAGTGGGAACATGTGACTATGGATTTCGTTGTTAGCCTACCTCGGACTTCTCGAGGTATGGATTCTGTTTGGGTTGTAGTTGATAGACTGACTAAATCTGTACATTTTCTGCCTGTCAAAACTACATTTACTGCTTATAGATTGGCTACTATTTATGTTGATGAAATTGTCCGTTTACACGGAGTTCCGGTATCTATTGTGTCGGATAGAGATCTGAAATTCGTATCTAGATTGTGGAAAAGTTTGCAGGAAGCTATGGGAACAGAACTAAGGTTCAGTACTGCATTCCACCCACAAACAGATGGGCAGTCAGAACGAACGATACAGACATTGGAAGATACGCTTCGTATGTGTGCTTTGGATTTTCAGGGGAGTTGGGAAGATTATTTACCACTTGCAGAATTCGCTTATAATAACAGCTTCCACTCCAGCATCGGTATGGCACCATACGAGGCTTTGTATGGTAGGAGGTGTAGATCACCTATTTGTTGGACAGAGGTCGGAAATAGAGCTTTGCTTGGGCCAGAAATTGTGCAAGACACTTCTGAAAAGATCAAAACCATTCGGCAAAGGCTCAAAACAGCTCAAGACCGACAAAAGAACTATGCAGACATTAGGAGAAGACCCCTTGAGTATGAGGTTGGTGACCATGTGTTCATCCGTGTTTCTCCGATGAAAGGCCAAGTTAGATTTCGGAAAAAGGGCAAGTTGTCGCCCCGTTACATTGGGTCGTTCCAGATTTTGGAGAGACTCGGTCCAGTTGCTTATAGAATTGCCTTGCCACCGGGATTTGAGCAAATTCATAATGTATTTCATGTGTCAATGTTGAGGGGTTACCTCCGAGACCCGTTGCATGTGATTGATTATCACCGGGTTGCTATTGATGAAAATATGGAATATGTTGAATGGCCGGAAAGAATTGTTGACCGACAAGTGAAAGAATTGAGAAACAAATCCATTCAAATGGTGAAAGTGGAATGGAAGAAACACTATGGGACAGATGCTACATGGGAAAAAGAGGAGGAAATGCGTCTACACTATCCACATTTGTTTCCCGACGAAGGTAACTTAAGTTTGGAGGACCAAACTTCCTAAAGGGGGAAAGACTGTGATACCCCTGTTCTGTATTATGTGAATTGGTCCCTAATATGTATGGGATTGTGCATTTTGATGTGATTTGTGTGCCATTATGTGAATGTATATGATTTTGAATTTCTATCTGTTCGCCGTAGGAACATCTGTTTGAATAGTCCGCTTCGGGAATTAAATTGAGGGCCTTATCGGCCACAGAACCCGAAATTGATTACGCCACTACGATTGGCATAATTTTTAGAGCCTACGGTGAAATTTAATTGAAAATTTATCCTGGTCAATTTAGACTGATTAAATTGATAAATTAAGTGCCCAATTGTTTTATAATAAAATAATGTTGAGTGAGTGCTTATTAAGGGACAACTACACTCTCATTTCTCTCCTTTTAAGCTTCATTTGGCTGATGAAAAACTCTTAGACTTAGGAGAGGATCGGCTAAGAGAGAGAGGGTGAAGGAATTTGAGATTTTGGTCCTAAAGCTTGGTGATCTTGGAGGCTAGCTCGAGAATTTACCTTAAATTGTGAAAATCAAGCTTCTAGGTAAGCCATTGACTCTTGGATTCATGAATTGAACATGCAATCTTGTGAGCTCAAGTATTTTTTTGTGATTAAGAGTATGATTTAAATTGGTCTTGATGAGATATGACCATGCATGCATAAAAATTCTGTTGAATTGCCATAAGTTGCATAATCTGGCATGTACCATATCAATTAAGCAAAAATTGAAGTTTGATCATGCATGCAAGCTTGGTTTTGTTGAGTTTTGGCACCATTTGCATCTTTGAAATGGAAATGAAGTCAAGATGGCCTTGCATGTTTGAATAATTAAAGACATGAGCTTGAATGCATGAATTTGTTATATGGGTGATGAGTTTGTCATGTTTTGGGACATGCATGTAGGTAACTCACGAAATTGAACTTCATAATGCTATAATCTTGCAAAGGAACCATGTTAGTATGATTATATTTGAGATTTGAGCCTTTGTATGCAAGAATGGTAGCTGGGAAATTGAATTGAAGCTCAAGAACACAATCTGGAATTTCCAGAATTTTGACTTCCGCTCGAGCGAGGGAAGTGCCGCTTCCCCCGCTCGAGCGGAGAAATCGAGCTCCCAGCATTTTTGCAGACATGGTTCCCGCTCGAGCGGGGGGAATTTGACGCTCGAGCGGGGAGCTATGTAGACAGGCAGTACGCTCGAGCAGCCGAGTTCACGCTCAAGCTGGAATTGAAGGCAACCAGTACTTTTGCAGACCTAAGGGTCCGCTCGAGCGGGAAGTCCACGCTCGAGCGGGGACCCTGTTTTCTGAGATTCTGTTTTTGCATGCTGAGTTCTGTTTTCCGTTCTCTTTCACTTGTAAGCACTCTTAGGCATATGGTAAGCATTGTAAATGAGCTAATGAAATGTGAATTAAGCCTAAAGAGAGATATATGAATTAAAGAACGGATTGAACTGTTAGTGACCCTTTTGTGCTCATGAAATGTGTAGGGTCAAGTTCCAGGGCAAATCCACAAGCCGATCACTGTGAGTAATATCGATATTCGAATGTTTGTGAATGTCCAATATCGATATTCATTTATTTCCTTTAAGCTTTATGCGTTGCTATTCGGGATTGTGGACGAGAGTCTGATATGAATAAACACAAATGAATGGGCCAAAGGCCGTTTTGACATAAATGAATGGGCTAAAGGCCGTTTTGATATAAACGAATGGGCCAAAGGCCGTTTTGATATAAACGAATGGGCCAAAGGCCGTTTTGATGTAAACGAATGGGCCAAAGGCCGTTTTGACATAAATGAATGGGCCAAAGGCCGTTTTGATATAAACGAATGGGCCAAAAGCCGTTTTGATATAAACGAATGGGCCAAAGGCCGTTTTGACATAAATGAATGGGCCAAAGGCCGTTTTGACATAAATGAATGGGCCGAAGGCCGTTTTGACGTAGATGGAAATCAGAATGGGCCAAAGGCCAATATGTTTAGAACTACAGTCACTTGATCTAAACTCTGTATAAATGTACATATTGTTTATATGACTTCTGTATTTGATATTATTCACTAGGCTATCGCTCACGCTCATTCATGTGTTTGTAGGTGAGCCAAGGGGAGTCCCAGCCCAGCCCCAGTGAAGTCTACTAGGAAAAAACCAAGTTTTGAGGAAGTCAGCCTTACGTCTCACTCTTGAGACCTATCCTTGCCTTTTGCTATGTAATTATATTTTGTCTTGCCGGCAAGGACTTTATGTATGTTTATAAATAGTCTGTCATAGGTTGACTCGTTTTGGATGATCCTGTCTGTAATGAATTTTGTGGAACTGTACTTTTGATGTGGGTTATTAACGTATCTGAGTATGGTCTGTTTGATGTGCATATAAGCACGGCTCTATGGACAAAGTTTTTAAATTTTTGCTTCCGTTTGGCCCCTTTACTCTGACAAGTCATCTTGTTTCGGTTTGAGGCCGTAGGTAATCACAGGATTACTGGCCGGTCATGTCCTTAACCCATAAGGGCGGGTTCGGGTCGTGACATTAAAGCTGTTGAAAGAAGAGGACGAGGATTGAAGATGTGTATAATAATGATGAAGCTAAGATTGCTATTATGGAGAGCGCTGAAGAGGCTTTGGCTAGATTTGCTACAACTGCAACTACTGCAAGAATTGTTGCCGGTAGTTTTGGATAATCTCTGAATAGTTTTGGATATGCTTAAAAACCTAAATATGCATAGCTTTTGGATGTTTAAACTTTTTGGACAGTTTAGAACTTAATATAGTTTTTGAATGTTTTGAATGTATAGACAATTGTTGAATATTCATAATTTATGAATATAGTTTATTTTTAATGCTTGCAACAATATTTTGATGGTTGATTGATATTTTGTGAAGCTTGTTTGTAATGTTTGTTAGATTATACAAAACAAGTCAAAATAGAACCTGTTAAATTAAAAATAATAATAATAATAATGTACATTTTACAGCAAGCAAATTAGGCCATTATATGACATATTCCACAGCATTCCACGAACGTCGTGGTATGTTCTACTTATTTACGGCAGGCTGAGCAAGTCATTGTATTACATATTCTACGGCGCTCAATCAGCGTTGTTATTAATCCCATCAATTAACGGCGCGCACAAGTAGTCGTAGAAAAAATAAAAACGAGGCACAAAATCTACTGTTAAATAGTTTTTAACGACATATTATGACATGCCGTTAAAAGTGAATGACTTTTCATGACTGATTATAATATGACGCTACGTTGCACGTCGTAGAAGGGTTTTTACGGCATCCAATGCACGCCGTAAAAACTCTTTTTTGTTGTAGTGAAAGAATCATGTTTAATTTTTTGTGTGTAATATATATCAACATTAAATAGTGGTGTGTAGTTAATGCATTTTTTTGGAGTGAAGATATGGCTAATAGGAATGGTCTTGGGAACTACCAACATATAATGACTATCAACATTAATGGGAGCAGGAGAGATGAGGGTGTTTTGGTTTTCTTACCTTAAATAGGACCTAATGTAATAGTAAAAAAAAATATAGGTTGAATAAAATAAAACTCTTAGAAGGGAAATTTATCAAAAAAAACTCCCTTTTTATTATGTATGAACTAGCCTATCACCCGTGCTATGCACGGGGATAATTATAAATATTTATATTTATTTTAGATTTTTTTTAATATATAAATTATGTTTTTAAAGATTTTTTATGAAAATAATTTAACAATCTTATCACTAACCATAGTGTATGTGAGAAGTTGAAAATGATACTTCAGTAACTATGCACGGGTTGTATCTATAATTATCTGTATGAGGGGATTTTAAATGCTGATTAGAGAATTTTGACCAAATCAATAAATCCAGGCATGTGGAAAGACACGTGGATTAAAAAAAAAAAGTAATAAATGCTGATCAGGAGATATATGTGTGAATTGTGATTTTTAAATGTCTTTTTTTTTTTAAATGTCTTCTTCTTTTTTTTTCATATTATATTAAAATTTAATATTTTGATAATAATCATATATGTTGGACTTTTCAAGGAATTAATGTTTTGTTTTTTTTTATGTATTATATTAAAGTTTAATATTTTGATAATAATCATATGTGTTGTACTTTTCAATGAATTTTTTTTATGCTTATTTTTAATGCATTAAAGTGTTATTATGAGGGATAATAATCATATGTGTTGGGACTTTTCAAGGAATTCATGTGTTGGACTTTTTAAGGAATTTTTTTTTATACTTATTACATTAAAGTGTTATTATAAGGGTAAGGCGTGGGTGTTGTGAGAAATTAATAAATGCTAAGGGCTTTTTTTTTTAAATACAATCTAACCATTATCAATAATTGGTACATTAAAAATCAAATCACAAAAAAATCAAATCAAATCACAGATATTTTTATGCTATCTAACTACAATCATATTTTTTTCATAAATAATTGTAAAGAAAAATCATTAAAACAGTAAATAAAAGATTAAATCACATTAAAAAAAAGAACCATTAAACAAACTATAATCACATCACATTTTTCCCATAATAAAAATAAATAAATAAATGAAAAAAAAGAACCATTGACTAACTACAATAACATTAAAAAAAAAGAACCATTGAACTAACTACAATCACATTTTTTTCTTTATGAGTGTTTATGTTTATCTAACTTCAATCATATTAAAAATAAAATTAAAATAGTAAATAAAAAGATTAAATAACATTAAAAAAAAACCATTGAACTAATTACAACAATCATATTATAAAAAAGAGTCATTGAACAAACTACAATCACATCACATTTTTCTCATAATAAAATAAATAAATAAATAAAAAACTATTAAATTAATTACAATCACATTAAAAAAAAAAGAATCATTCAACTAATTATAATTACATTTTTCTCTTTGTGAGGGTTTATATTTATCTAACTTCAATTATATTAAAAAATCAAATTATAATTTTTTATTCGCTAGACAAATCACAAATATTTTATGCGCTATCTAACTACAATATTAAAATAGTAAACAAAAGGAAAAGTCAAGAAGGAGAAAACAAAAAGAAGACTTATTGATTGTATACGTGGTCACTGAAGTTGAAAGTGTAGAAGTGAGAAGTCAAGAAGGAGAAAACAAAAAGGAGATTCACTGTTTGCAATAAGTATGTGAAAAATTAAAAAGAGTGTGTGTATTGGAGAAGTTAAAAAAACTTAAAAGAATATAATAAGTGTTAGGTTTTTTTTTTTTTTTTCAAAAAAAATAAAAAAAAAATCAAGAAATTAAGGTTCATATATTGAAACTCTCACAAAACTTGTGGATTAGAGATAGATATAAATAAATAGATAGATATAGATATAGATATTTATATTTGTTTTAAATTTTTTTTAATATACAAATTATTTGTTTTGGAAAATGTACTGCAGTAATTATGAGATAAGTCAAAAAGTCTTGTGGGTTGAGAGAAGTTAATAAATGTTGAGGTTAATTTTTTTTTTTTTTTAAAATAAAAAATTAGAAAATTAGGATTGACATATTGAAACTCCCATAGGTCTTGGGGGTTAAAAACCCCCTTTTACTTAATATATAACTAGCCTATCACCCGTGCTAAGCACGGGATAATTATAGATATTTATATTTGTTTTAGATTTTTTTTAATATATAAATTATGTTTTCTAATATTTTTTTATAAAAATAATTTAACAATCTTATCACTAACCATAGTGTATGGAAGAAGTTGAAAATGATACTGCAGTAACTATACACTAGCCTACCACCCGTGCTATGCACGAGATAATTATAAATATTTATATTTGTTTTAATTTTTTTTTAATATATAAATTATATTTTTTAAGATTTTTTATAAAAATAATTTAACAATCTTATCACTAACCATAGTGTACAGGAGAAATTAAAAAGGCTACTGTAGTAACTATGCACGGTTGTATCTATAATTATTTGTATGAGGGAATTTTATATGCTAATCAGGTATTTTGGCTAAATCAATAAATGCAGGCAAATTACCAGTAAGCCACCAGTAAAAGTCCTCTTTATTAAGGCTAAAAGAACCATAACACAATTGTCTAAGTAATTGTTTGGCAATTACAATTCTATAAGGACTGATTGATCCTTGCTGGCACGCTCATAATTACAAAAATAACCTTCGAAAGCCAAAAAGCCAACATATATTTTTGGCACGCCCGGTGGGACCTTTTAAAAAATGGCTAGACGTAGGAGACAAGGAGAGAATGAACGATTGGAAGAAGGCGTGGAAGGAGAAGTGGAGACATCCAATCCAGAGGATAATGTGATAACACATCCTGTGGAGACTCCTATTTTATCAGAACCCATGGTCGAACAGACCAATACTTCAGAGCAAATACCATTTGTTCGTAATAATAGACGAAACCAAGGAATTGGACCATCTAGTGTCCCATCTACCCAGCCAGTGGGGCGGCTTAGTAGATGCTATGGGACAGCAATTAATAAACACAATGGAAAGGTGGGCAGTATCCTTTTTGGATCGAATGAATAACCACTAACCAACAAATGTAAGACACATGGAGGAAGTAAATGTCCCTCAACAAAGATTGGCTAGACAGCCTATACAAGCTAATGGACATTCCAATGGTCAAACCAGTAATCAGATTCATGAAAGATTACCACCTCAGTCTTGGTACGAACCCATTTCGAGGCCTGCGGCAGGCCAGAATGCCTCAATGTTTAACAGTGATGCCATGCAAATTGGTGGATCTGGCCCAGTACAAGAAAATGGCATAAGAATGGTTCCAAATCCCACATTCGAAGCCTTACCTGGCACTAGGGGGTACAATAATCCCTTATTCGAATTTATACACGGGGGGTTGGAAGGTTTCCCTACAAGTGGAAGGGATACAATATCTGTTCCAGCACCTTTCGTGGGTCCTTTCGTAGGACAGGCTCAAAGAGGTTACTTACACCCCCAACAGCAGCCTGTACCACAGGGACAGCCAGTCCCGAATGTGCCACCTTATGGACCAAGGGGACCACAAGCACAAGCTTGTCCGCCAAATCCTGTGTTTGTTCCTCCAGTAGTGGTTCAGCAGGCACAAAATATGGTCCCTAGGGACCAAATTACTGAGATAGTTAGGGAGTTGTGTGGACCAATGGCTCGGGGGGTCCAAACTCCTGTGTATAGAAAACCATACCCAGAATGGGTCGATAGGGTACATGAATATCCAAGAGGTTTCAGGGTACCAGATTTTGTCCTCTTGCATGGGAATGGAAACCAATCAACAGTGGAGCATATTGCTAGGTTTGCCGCTCAATGTGGTGAATTTACCAATCATGACTATATGAAATTGAGACTATTCCCGAATTCTTTAACTGGGGGAGCGTTTGTATGGTACATTAATCTTCCACCTGGCTCCATCCAGACTTGGCAGCAAATGGAAGAGGCATTTCATGCCCAATTCTTCCAATCTGAGCCAGAAGTTTCCATGGCAGACTTGGCAAGATTGAGTCAAAGGCCTGAAGAGAAGGCTACTCAGTTTATTTCTAGATTTAAGAGGGCTCGAAATAAATGTAGAGTAATCTTGCCAGAAACGGAATTCGTAAGATTGGCTCAAAATGGCCTAGAGTTCGGGTTTCGAAAGAAGTTTGATTCAACAGAGTTTAGAGATTTAGTGGAACTGACTTATAAAGTATCTAGATATGAAGCATTACTAGAAGAGGAACAGGATTGAAAATAATGCATCATATAGGACATACTACAAAGATCCTAATTATGAGATTGATGCCGCAGAGATTGTGGGAAAAGAGCCTATGATCTGTGAAGTATTAATTCATAAAGATACGACAATTGACCAGCAGTTTAAAAACAAAGATCTCCACAGGAAATATTCTTTCGATTTAACTAAGGCAGATGACATTTTTGATCATTTGCTTGCGGCCAACTTCCTTAAGTTACCAAAAGGGGTTAAAATTCCATCTCTTGATGAACTTAAAGGAAAAATATATTGTAAATGGCATAATTCTTGGTCTCACTCGACTAAAAACTGTGTTGTTTTTCGAGACAGGATCCAAGAACAAATTCGGAAAGGGAGTTTGAAGTTCCCAGCCAAAGCTGAAAAAGCCATGGGGATCGATAGCAATCCATTTCCAGAAATTGGAGAGGTGGCAGCCAATGTCATTATGTCAGACTTTCAGAACCCGTCTTTGAAAGAATTGGAGAAAGTCAATGTACAGATGCATGTGGCCAACCAGACAGTAACCAAAAAAGACATTAGAAGTCCACCAACTATGGGACGAGATTTCTCACATCAGAGGGAAGACTCTGATGAAGAAGCACTGGATGATGATTCCTTAGAGGTAGGGGTGGGCAACGGTTTATCCGAACCGCTCAAACCGCCCAATCCGCCCAACCCGCATATAAGTGGGTGGTTTCGCAAACATAATGCGGGCGGATGCGGTTTGAAATATGACAAATTTGCGGGTTGCGGGCGGGTCGCGGTTTAAACCCGCAAACCGCAAAAACCTCCCGCACTTTAATTATTATTATTATTATTATTTTTTATATACCAACTTTGTAACTTTTACAGGAGCACCATTATATTCTCTATGACACTAGGATCCTTATTTTTAAGTATTTCTCAACTTTCTTAATGCCGTAGAATTATCAAGTCCTAAACTTGGTTTCTTATATGATTTTCATTGGTGATTCATCCACTTTTTCCTAATAAAATTTTTCTTCTAATGGTCGATAGAACTTATAGTTTGATTATTGATTACTGAACTGGCAATTCTAATTGAGTACAACCTTTAATGCATTGATATACATTTTTTTCATAGCAAAAATGCTAGTGTAGGGTCTCTTTGTTTTGAATACTTTCATTTAATGCATTGATATTCAATTTTTATTTGTAAACTCATCAAAAAATTGTTATCACAAATATATAAAAAGAATCTGATGCCTAAATTCGCTGGAAAAAAAAACTCAAAAATTAATTTTTAAGGAAAAAAGTGTAAACCGCAAACCGCCCGCACATTTGCAAACCCTATCCGCACAAACCGCAAACCGCACTGCGGGTGGTTGCGGATTGACTTTTTCCCAAACCGCATAGATGCGGGCGGGTCAAAACCGAACCGCAAACCGCACAAAACCGATCCGCGAACACCCCTACTTAGAGGTAGCCGTAATGCAAAGAATGTGTCCCAGGTGCAGACTGAGTTATAAGTGGTTGAAAGGCCTTCCAGTTGATGGGAAGCAGTATTACAGGGATGTGCAGAGGCGTCCCAAACCAACCAATGCTTATAATAAAAGGTCGTATCCGGCTAATGTTAGGCGGCAGCCATTAGTGGTTGAACCTGCAGTTGATAAGATGCATGCTAAAGGCAAGAGGCCCTTATATGAGGCCAGGTCACCTAACTATTACAGGAAGGAGAGTAGTCATTCTGAAAGAAGACTGGAGAAGAGTTCAGGTTTTAGGATCAAAGCCAGGAATTGGCCCCCTGGGCCAGCTTCACGAAGGACAGAAACTGATCACCATCATCGAGAGCCTGAATCAGGCTCAAAGCTTGGAGATAGGGCCAAACAATTGTCTTCACAGCCAGCCTCGAAGGTGACCTCGAAAGAAGAAAGAGGCAGTTCAACGTCTGGGTCAGTAAGTTCGTGGGTACCTGGAGTCCCAGATTGGTTTGTGATGCAAAACAAACCTAGGGAAATGCCTACCCAAAGGAATTTTGGAAATCAAAGTAGGATGGTTAAGCCTCCTTTGGTGGCCCCCAACAACTGGGTATTGGTGAAACACCCAAGAACGAGGGAACCAGATATGGTCCCCGTTATTTCCAGATCACAAAGGAGGAAAATTCAGCGTAGGTATACCCAATACCAGAAAGACCTGAAAGAAAGTGGAGAGAGTTCTTCGTTGATCCAGACTGGAGAAAAGAAGAATCGAAAGTCAGACCATAATCCAAAGCCAGTTATACAAAACGAGGTGGATCGCAGCAGAGAATAGTTGGCCAAGGTTCATTCTGAACTGAAAGTCAGAGAGAATGAAAGCCTAGCAGGGTTGGAGAAAGCTCTGATGGAGAGTGGTAGCGAAACGGAAGAAGATATTGGCGTAAGCCAGAAGAAAGAAATGGTGGAAGAAGAAATGTTCGAAGCTTTCATGGCCGAGCAAACATTTCTGGTTGGAAAACCAGCCGAGGAAAATCATTCGAAGGGGCCCGTTAGCAATGAAATACCAGAATACAGCATGCAGGATGTTTCTGAGGTAATTGACCAAGGTGACCAAGAGGGGAAACAGGTACAGCCAGCCATCCAGTTTGGCTCGTTTCCCCCGGTATCAGTGAACATGGTACACATACTACCACAGGAATTCCAAGCTGGAGATGAGAATCAAGAGGGGCAGGAAGCTGATCCAATTCCGATCTCTAGTGAAGATTCACAAGCGAGTATGGTACAAAATAATTTCGGAATGGTTACCCCAATGGAAGCTGAATATGAGAGCGAAGAAGTGGTAAGCATTAACCTCTCGTATCCATTCGAATATCCCTCGAATGCCATGACGCAGCATGTTAAGCCTTTGTACATTAAGGCCTTCTTCGATGGGATTCAGTTAAACCGAGTCTTGGTGGATAATGGAGCGGCGGTGAACTTATTACCGAAATCCTCCCTGAAGAAATTAGAGAAGAGGAATCCCAGGTTGATCCCAACTAGTACAACCATCACTGGTTTTGCTGGAGACAAGCAGATGGCCCAGGGAATTCTACCCATCAACCTAAGTGTGGGAACCAAGGACTGCATGACGGCGTTTTTCGTCATCGATAGCAATGCGAAGTACAATGCTTTACTTGGTAGAGATTGGATCCACACTAATAAATGTGTGCCTTCCTCTTTGCATCAGAAATGATAATAGCTCTAGGCAATGGGAAGACGGAGGAAATTAATGCAGATCCTCAACCTTTCATAGCCTGTGCAGATTTCGCAGAAACTAAGTTGTATATTGATGGCGTGGCACCGCTCAGTATACTGATGGAATTCGATGGCTCAGCCGAAGTAACGGCTGATAAGGAAGTAGCACACCTGAAGCATTTAGTCCAAGAGAGTGCTGGTGAAGAGCTAGTGGTTAAAGATGACAATGATGCCTGGTTATAGGCAGCAAGATGAAGCACCAGAAGCCAGGTCTTTGGCTTTAATCAAGTTTTCAACATTGGATATAAAGTCAATAGTCCAGAAAGTACGAGAGCAAGAGAAAGAAGTCATGACGATTGGCTGCAAGCGGGAGCAGCAACAAGCCAGAGTTTTGACTCTTGATAAATACTGTGCATTGGACATAGAAACAAAAGTCCAAGAAATACAGGAAGAAGAAATCTTGTGGACAGACTTTGTCTATGAGGAGGAGAATAAAGAGGAGGAATCAAAGAGCCTGGAAACAGAACATAGCAAGGAGATTTTTACGAAGTCAGAGAAGATCAAAGAAGGAGTTCCAGTAAGTACTCAGATACAAGATCCCTTAGAAGAAATAAATTTAGGTGAAGATTCTGTACAACAACCCATCTATATAAGTGCTTGGTTGAATTCTCTTGATAGAGACCAGTTATTGGTTATTCTGAGAAGATATAAAGATTGTTTTGCATGGTCATACAATGAACTACCAGGATTGGATATGTCATTAGTGGAACATAGGCTTCCCATGAAGCTTAACTTCAAGCCATATAAACAAAAACCAAGAAGAATGGGTTCAGAAGTGATCCAGAAAGTCAAGGAAGAAATTCTTAGACTACTCAAGGCAGGCTTTATCAGAACAGCCAGGTATGTTGAGTGGCTATATAATATTGTACCTGTAGTCAAGAAAAATAGAAAAATGAGGGTATGCATCGATTTTAGAAACCTAAATCTAGCAACTCCAAAAGATGAATATCCTATGCCTATAGTAGATCTGCTGGTGGATAACTCAGCAGGACATCACATTTTATCAATGATGGATGGGCACTCAGGCTATAACCAAATCTGCATTGCGGAGGAAGATGTTCACAAGACAGCATTTAGATGCCCTCGAAATATTGGGACCTTCGAATGGGTTAAAATGCCGTTTGGCCTAAAGAATGCCGGGGCCACATATCAGAGGGCTATGAACACTATCTTTCATGACCTTATTGGTGGGTATTTAGAATGTTATATTGACGACATTGTGGTTAAATCCCAATCCATGGAGGAACATCTGTTTCACCTAGAGGCAGCCTTTGAAAGAATGAGAAGGTTCAAATTGAAGCTTAATCCTCTTAAGTGTGCTTTTGGCGTATCATCTGGAAACTTCTTGGGCTATGTAGTACACAAGAAAGGAATACAAATCGACCAGAATAAAGCCAAAGCCATCATTGAAGCCAAACCTCCATCAAGTAAGAAAGAATTACAAAAGTTCCTTAGACAGGTTAATTTTCTTCGAAGATTCATTTCTAATACTGCAGGGAAAACTAAAATTTTTTCTTCTTTATTAAGGCTGAAAGATGAAGAGGAATTTGTGTGGACAACGGAGCATCAAAGTGCTTTCGATGGAATCAAAGCCTACTTGGCCAACCCTCCAGTACTGATGCCACCAAATGGCGTTAAGCCTTTGAAGTTGTACATAGCTGAAGCAGAAGATTCATTGGGAGCTTTCTTAGCCCAAGACAATGAGGAAGGCAAGGAGCAAGCTGTTTATTACCTTAGTAGGTTTTTAAATTCTTGTGAATGTAAATATTCAGCTGTAGAAAAGCTTTGCCTTGCGCTATATTTTGCTGTAATGAAATTAAGATATTACCTTTTGCCTACGACTGTCTTGGTAATTGCAACCACAGATTTGGTTAAATACATGTTATCTAGACCTATGTTGAGGGGAAGAATTGGCAAATGGGTATTACCCTTGTCAGAATTTCACTTAGAATATGTGCCCCAAAGGGCAGTGAAAGGACAAGTTTTAGCCAATTTTTTGGCAGACCATCCATCTCAAACAGAGAGTCAAGAAATAATGGAACTCAGTATGGCTAGTGTCGAGCCATGGCAAAAGTGGTTCGATGGATCGAAAGCCAATGGCCTAATTGGAATTGGTATAGTAATCAAGTCACCACAAGGAATAGAAACCACACATGGTTTCAGAGTAGATGAAACTGCTTGTTCTAATAATCAAGCTAAATATGAAGCTTTGATAGTGGGATTGGAAATTCTTATTGGATTACAAGTACATGCAGTTGACATATTTGGAGATTCCCAATTGGTCGTTAACCAAGTAAAAGGGATTTTCAAGTGTCAAAGTATAAGTATGCTGCCATATTATGTCGTCGCATTACATTTGCTCTCTCAATTTGAAATAGTAAATGTAACTTATGTTCCGAGATTCTTGAATAATAGAGATAATGATGTGGCGCAGAAAGCTTCGAATTTCAAGAGTAAAGATGGTACCCAGTGGGATGTAAGCCAAACAACATACCAAAAACCTATACCACCTTTAAGTAAGAGGAACACGGTCCTGGAAGTCAATTATAATGATCTGCAGGAACAGGATTGGAGACATCCAATAATACAATACTTGGCTGGCCCATCCTCAAAAGCCAGCAGAAGAGTTAAATTGCAATCTGTGCAATACATCATATACAACAATGATCTCTACGAAAGAGGGGGAGATGGTCTATTGTTAGAATGTTTAGGGCCAAAAGAAGCATTAATAGCTATGGCTGAAGTTCACGAAGGCATCTGTGGTGCACATCAGCCTGGTGTAAAAATGAGATGGCTGCTTCGAAGACATTCTTATTATTGGCCGACTATCCTTAAAGACTGCATAGAATATATAAAGGGCTGCCAGGCATGTCAAAAGCATGGTACAATAAGGCATGTGCCCATAACTGATCTACATGCAGTAGTAAAGCCTTGGCCATTCAGAGGATGGGCCATGGATATGATGGGGAAAATACACCCTCCCTCTTCGAAGCATCATTGTTTTATTTTAGTAGCTACTGATTATTTCACCAAATGGGTCGAAGCTAAACCATATAAAGCTGTAGATCAGACGGAGGTTATTGGGTTCATTAAAGATTTGATCCATAGATTTGGCATCCCACAAACGATAACGGTCGATAATGGGACTGTTTTTTATGGGAAAATGGTAAAGTCTTTTGTGGCTGAGTTTGGGATTAGTCTTGTTAATTCCACCCCATATTACGCACAAGCCAATGGTCAAGCTGAGTCATCTAACAAGTCCTTAAAAAAGGGAATACAAAAGGTTGTGGAAGATAATCCTAGAGATTGGCACAACTTATTGTTAGATGTATTGTGGGCTTATAGAACTTCCCCAAGGTCAAGCACAGGAGTCACTCCTTATGCCTTAGTTTATGGGCATGATGCAGTGTTACCAGTGGAGATCAATGTTAAATCCTTAAGGGTAAGATGCCAAGACCAGTTGGATCCTGAGCAGTACTATCAGAGTATGTGCTTGGAGTTAGAAGATATAAATGAAGCTAGAATTTTGGCATTAAATAGCATTCTCTTTCAGAAGAAGAAAGCAACCAAAAATTATAACAAGAAAGTCAAACACATTGGCTTCGATGAAGGTGATTTGGTGTGGAAGACAATACTCCCAATGGGGATTAAAAGCCATAGATTTGGCAAATGGTCACCTAACTGGGAATGACCATATCAAATTCATAGAGTTTTGCCTTTTGGGGCATACCATTTGAAAAATTTGAGTGGTTATGTGCATCCCAAAAAGATTAATGGCAGATATTTAAAACCTTATTTTTCAACTATTTGGGAAACACATGGAATAAAATAAACACTGAGTACAAGAACATAAAATAGTAAACAAGGAAATGTTTTATAAAGAGTCAAGTACATTGTGCCACAAGTTGGCCCAAAAATCATTACAATGTTTTAGCTGTTTTTGTACAACAGATTTCCTATTGGTAAACGACGAAAACAGTTGAATAGCTGCAGCCATATCTTTCTTTTGATCAGTCAGTCCTTGATTGGTGATTTGCAGTTTGAGGTCAGTTCGGAGTAAGGCCTGATTCACTGCAGAAAGCTCCTCTTCGAGTTGAGCTTTTCTCTCCAACAGTTGAGTTCGAAAGTGAGAGGCAGAGGAGTGTTGTTCCTTAAGCGTCGATACTTCAGTATGCACTTGAGAAACAAAACTTTGATCTCTAACCAATTTCTCATCTGTGGCCTTGGCAGCATGACAGATGCTGATGTAAAAATCGATGGTAGCTGCTGCCTGGGATAGGTGATTAGAGACATCCATACCAGACTGCTCAGCAAGTTTGCAGCATTGAAGAAACCCGTTTTTAATTATAGGCCTTTGTAGAGCTTCGAAGGGAATCCTCGAAAAAAAAATTAGCAGGTCCAGACAGGTGTCCAAGTCTATCAAAGGCATAGAAGGTTGGCTGCTGGAGGAAGGAGAGCTCTCAAAAATTTCCAGCAAAGAATCAGCCAAAACTAATGGCTCAGCCTCCTCATCGAATGTCGAAGAAGTAGAAGTGATGTAAAAAAGACTAGCTAATCTTGCTTCAAAAATATCAATCTCATCAGTAGACATGAGGGGCACAGAGAGAGTTGCCATGGGAGACGCAGAAGATTGCATAGGGATAGGAGAAATGGGTGGAACATCTTTAATGGTCTCCATGGTCCTAGTCACCAATGAATCTAGAGAAGGAGGGCTGGAGCTAGGTAAAGGTAGTAAGTCATGAATTGGAGAGCTGTCAGCACCCATCAGAGACAAAGGTAGCAGTTGGAATCTCCTTGGAAGGAGAAAGAGGAGCAAGACTCGGCAAAGAAGTAAATTGAGAAAGTCAAGAGTCAAGTAAGAAAGATATGGAGTCAAACCAAGAGGAAGAGGTGCAGGAATGCTTGGCCTCAAGAAAAGTGCAGAAAATGTAGACCCTAAAAATGGAAGTATGGTCTGAGTAGTCCTTACATCCTATATCTGATCAACCTCGAGTGGAACTGAGAGAGGTCTCATCGGAAAGATGAACTCAGAAGTTGCCGCTGCAAGAGGAAGAAATGTAAGGCAATGTTAAACCTCGATACCAAAGGCTAACAGAGGAAAAATCGCAGAAGCATAAAAATTACCTGCTCCAGAAGTATCGACGATAATGGGAGAACTACGAAGGGTGTAATATCTGGCAGTCTGTTGCTTTCTTACAGTTCCCCTTTGTAGTATGTCAGCAGCGGCAGATTCATCTCTCAGAAATTGTTGCTGCCGTCTCTTCTCAGCTCTCTCGAAGACAATCATGGCTTTAGGATGTTCTTGCTCTATTGTCTTGACGGCTGCTTCATGGATGGTATCTTCAACTGAGACAGGAGCGGAAGCAGACATCTTTTTTCTCTTCTATATGGCTTTGCCAATTGTCTCAGAATCAGAGTCTTCAACCATATCAAAAGGAGAGACAGTCACCTTTCTTTTCCTTTTCCTCTGTATTGGCAGGGTCTGCTCTTTCTCAACTTTTCCCTCAAGTTCTTCAAGCTGCGATCTAGATTCCAAAGAGATGAATTCATCTTCCGACTCTCTGGCAGTTGTCTCATCCCTAACCGAGTCGGATGAAAAGACGATCGCTTTCTTCTTTCTTTTCAAAAATAACTCTTCCTCTTCATCTGTTTCTTCCTTTTCTTCCCCTTGAATATTGGATATTCCCTTCTTGAGTTCAAAGAGCCTCCTTTTCTTTTGTGATTGACCACCTCCACAAAAGAAGAATTAAAGATAAGGTAAAATGCATTATGAAAGACAAAAGGAGAAGAGACAAGGGTATACCTTTCTTCAAGGCAGCCCGAGTGACTCTGGGAGAAATTGAAGCAGCAGGAGCAGCATGTGCTATATCTGAAATAGTGGAAGAAGTGACAACCCCAGTTTCTTTGGGCTTGGTCACATCTAACACCGTTAGTAGGTTTAAAGGTGAAATGGCCAAATAAATCTCCATATTAGTCACCCACCAGTTTTGGTACCTCTTCAACACGGTACCTTGAGGAATGAAAGGGGTGTACTCAAAGTTGGCTAAGTCATCTACAAATTTCAAAGTTGCCTTTTCTAGCCTGGATTTCTGGACTTTCAGATCCCTTCTGGTAAGGCTGAGGTTTGTGTTGCTACAGAGAGGTATTGGGACCCCTTGTGTGAGGCCAAATTGTCTAGCAAACTGAGCTGGACAGTAAGGTTCAGCATTGCATTTGTAGGCCTTTGGGTTCAAAGTCCCGATAAATAACTCTCTGGGAATCAGAATGGAAGCCCATATATCCTTGTGAATAAGTGAAGTACAAGACTGGTCACTTAGAAAATTCCTCAACCAAGATGGACCAATGGAAGGTTCGAAGGGACGAAAGCGGTAAGTAGGAAGGGAGGCTGGAAGCTGGTGAAAGAAAGAGAAGTAAAAAGCAAAGGTATAAAGGTAAAGTGAAACATTGGCCATCCTTATGCCGTGAGTAAGAGGGTTTGGCTCGGAAAATTTAAGGCATTTGGATTATAACTCAGTAAAATAGGCGAAAAGCCAAAACTGAAGGATCCAGAATGGCCCCCCTTGATTAGCATCTAAGGGTTTCTCACAGAAAAGGGAGCAGACTCTATATACGTGCCCTAGAACATGCGGGGCTAAGGCTACCTTTTTCTGTAAAACAAAGGCTTTAGCAAGAGGGGCAAATTCAGGCATAATTCTCTGAGAGGAAGTGCAAAAAAGAAATTTGCAAAGCCAATACAATAAGAAAGAAAAGAATTCCCTATCAGTCACAGGGCCCTCTCTTTTATTCTCAGCCCTAGCGAAATCACTATAAGATGAGTTAAGGGAGGGGAGAGAGAAAGGGACTGCTAAATCAGGATAATCTGGTCCAAAAGGGGTGCCAATGGGAGATAGTCCCAGTAAATGGCAAATATCAAGAACAGTAGGGGCCATCATCCCACATCTAAATTGGAAAAAGTTAAAGACAGGATTCCAAAAACATAAGGCAGTAGGAACAAGGAAAGGGTCCTCTGAAATAGTTACCCTAGATAGTCTGAGAGCATCGAGAAGGCAGAGTTCTTGAAGGTCCAGGGTCCTAGCAGGAATAACCCGATCATACCATTCTTGCCACTCTGGTCTCACCGTGGGCCAGCATCGGTGGGGGCGATTTATCCTTCAGTTCCTCTAGTCAAGACCACCTTCATAGAGAAGACATTGGTTTTCCAGTCGGGGATACAGGGCTGGGAGCTCAGTAAGGACCTCTTTGAATATGGGTCCGAGCACGTAGTCTAACTGCACATGGCGGCGAGGGACAAAGATGCGTCCATCAATAGCGCTTTTCTCCCCAGCTTTGTACTTTTCACATTCTGCATCAATAATCCTCTTCAGGGCCACAGATGGGCTCGTACGCTCTACGACTGATACTGAAGGAGAAGCCATTGACGGTATGCTTTTCTTGACAATGAAACCGGGAAAGGAAGTAGAGAGAAGCCGACGATCGGTAATAAGAGGGGTTTGTGCGATTAGAAGAGCAAGTGATTTCAGAACACGAAACAAAAGGGTTTTTAAAGCCCTCGTATTTGAAAATATATTACATGAGCTGTTAAGTATTAAAAGTACGAATACAAAAGCTTCCTCCAATATTGATGCTTTTGGAGGGAAAAACAAAGCCCAGTTGTTAAGGCTAGCTTCGAAGTAAGATATTTTGCTTCGAAGCCAAGTCAAAACGGCTTCGAAACAGAGAAGCCGGCTTCGAAGCAGGTTGCCATACCCAAAATATAAAAATACTCGAGTGTTTATTTCACTTAAAAGAGTTTAAAGACCTGTTTTTAGGTTTTTTAACAAAGGTAATGTCCTTCGAGGCAAAACTTGAGATTCTTTAAGGATGGGATTTGGTGTTTGAAACATCAAAAGCAATAATGACAATGACTAGATGTTGACTATGGTCAAAACAGGCTTTAAGTGTAAGATTGCTAGATTCGAAGCACTGTTTCCAATTGAAAATCAGCCAAAACTTTATTTCACAAATTGGAAAGGTTTACAATTGGCTCATTTAGTGTTTCATTTAAAACAATTAAGTCCAGATTCAAAGGATGAAATTGTTCGAAGTTCGAAGCTCTGAGTTGACTTTTAAAACACAAGTGAAAACACAAGTGAAGACAGGGTCAAACAAAGACAAATGAAGAAGAATTTTGTTTATATTAAGATCAGAGCGATTACATCAGCTGACCCTATCTCGGTAGGAACTCGAGCTCATAAAAATAAGGAATGGAATAAATAACAAGATCATGAAATTTAGTCCAACAATGATCAATGAACTTTTGTTCTTTCCTTATTCTATCTTCTAAATTTTCTAGCATTGGCTGCATAAGTTGATGTGCTCTCACTTCATAGTAGAGCTCTTCAGCCTTTATTTCGAAAGCCACCTCTCTTAATCCTTGTTCCAATTCATCAATGTCTAAGTCATCCCAATACGCAGAATCTTTATTCTTGAAATCATTGAATTCTTTAATAAAGTTCTCTGCTTCGTACTGAGCATGAATTCGAAGAGACAAAAGTTGGTCTAGAGATTGTGTGGTAGCCACAGAATTTCGACGCCAGTAAAGGAGCAATGGAAGTTGGTCCAGAAACATATGAAGTTCTGCCTGAGCAAGGGGATTAAGGACATGGCCCCTAGTCAGAATATCACAAGCCCATCGAAGGTTCTTGAGAGGGACTTCGTCCTCGAGTACATTAAAAGGCAAGTGAGAGAAGGCTGCAAGCAGAAGTTGAGCCTGTTTCCGCTTAGCTGGGGTAGGAGGAGGTAGAGGTTTATAAGGTGGGAAGACATTCTCCATGGATAGGGCAATCTTCAGTTTCTCTGTCCAGGAAAGAATTGGTGGGGGAGAAGGTATGAATACTTCAATTTCG
Organism: Camellia sinensis; assembly: GCF_055761805.1. Lineage (NCBI taxonomy): Eukaryota > Viridiplantae > Streptophyta > Magnoliopsida > Ericales > Theaceae > Camellia > Camellia sinensis. Next base: position 10,496,704 of record NC_138967.1, read on the forward strand.
GGAGACGAAGAAGAAGGTGTGGACGCTTCTGTTTTCGGGGATGATACGGAAGCAGAAGGAACAAAGGCATTAATATAATCAAGCCAGTCAGAAGAACAGATCTTCGCATTCTGGGCTAAGAATGATGGGTTATACCCTTGTGCTTCTTCTGGGGGGGGGGGACAGCATGCACTATCTTTGTAGGCATGGAGGATGTATACCATGCTACAAGAAGATTCTCCTCCAGACTACGCCGATGGTCAATGGGCACATAGGGATAAACAACTGAACTTCGAGTATAGGAAGGAAACTCTAAAGGGTCAGTGAACTTAATAAAATAGTGGTTGATTCGCTCCTTCAAATCATAAGTCTCAGGTATTGACCAGCTTGTCCAGTCAGAACCCCCAGAAGAGGAAGAAGTTATAGCTTTATCCCATACAGAAATTTGCGAAGAAGAGTTGCTCAAATCCATATTTGTAATTTTCTGAATCAAAGGTTTGAGAGCAGTTTGTTCGAACTGTAAAGGTAGGTCAGAGGGAAAAATTCTTATGTCTATGTTTGTAGCTTTCTGAATCGAAGGATTAAGAGCAATGTGTTCGTAATCCAAAGGTCGGTAATTTGCAAAGGCATCCATGACCTGAATATAGAAAGGTGGGTAAAGGTGGCTAATAAATGCATGCTTTCGATGAGAAATAGCATCGACATATGACTCTTCGTATACTTCATCACTGGAGGAAAGAATTAATTTGGCCATGAAATGTATCAGTCTGTTCGAATAATAAGACAGTGAAAATACTTAAAGGATCAAGACGAGAGTATTAATACAGATGGTGAGTGACAGTTGCATTTCTGGGAAGATGCAAAATCCATGCACGTTCTAAGACGTGGGAAAAAGGACCCTGATCCACTAATATCACCAAGTCTTGGGCATATTAGTGCGGGGGGTAATGTTGGCTACACATTTTGTGCTAGCCAGTGACAATTTGACGCGTGGCAAAGTAAGGGTAATATGGAGAGACCAGGCAGGTCTTCGATCCTGATCATACACGTGGCAGTTAATATTGGTTGTTATAAGATCTGAGTAGTAGCGGATCAACAAAGAAATGTACGGTGATGTGGCTTCAACGGTTGCTCACATTCAAATTCGAATATAGGGGGGAAGCCTAACTGCAAGTGAAGGCGTAGTGGAACTACTTATAAGGTAGCATGATCAGCGATCACGGAGGAGCAGTTCGACGGTTTGAAGTACAATTCGATGGTTATCTTCGGAGAGTATAAATAGCAGGAAGGACTTCAGAAAAGGAGACGAAGAAAGATCTAAAGAAAACCAGTCTTACTTTACATATTCCAGTGTTATTTCCTGTCCTTTACATTTCTGTACTTTAAGTTCCTGCGCTGCACTTCATTTGTAGGAGTAGTTTTCGAGTATATTGCCGCTGTAATTCTCTACGGAACTAAGATCATTGTAAGTTTTTCATACTAATGAAATGCTTCAGTTTATTTAACTGTTCTTATGCTCAAGTTCTCTGAAGTCAAATTACCAGTAAGCCACCAGTAAAAGTCCTCTTTATTGAGGCTAAAAGAACCATAACACAATCGTCTGAGTAATTGTTTGGCAATTACAATTCTGTAAGGACTGATTGATCCTTACTGGCACGCTCATAATTACAAAAATAACTTTCGAAAGCCAAAAAGCCAACAAAATCATCAATTCAATTAACAGTTTTTAATGATATCATAAATATATTTTAATTAATAATTTAGATAATTTTATTATTGTATAAAAAAATAGTTAGAAATTTTATTTTTTTCAATTAATTATGTTAAATAAAAATTCTAATAAAAGGTATTTATAATTTTCAAAATTAGAGAGGATAAATCATATTTTAAAAAAAATTACTGCATTTATAATTTATTCTATATTTTTTTTTATATAAAAAGTATATAACTTTGTTTTGGTTTGGGTGTAGGTTATTTCCGATGTACCAAAAAGAAAAGGAAAAAGATTGAGGCCTCAAATTTTTGGCTCAAATTTGGCTCGAATTTCTTTTTTTTTTTTTTTTTTTTTTTTTTTTTTTTTTTTGCTCGGTTGATGTTTTGCTTGTTATTATTATTATTATTATTATTTTTTTTTTTTAATGTATAAGCCCAAAAAAAAAAAAAAAAAAAAAAAATAGCATTTGAGGCAATTTCGAGCCTCAAATTCGAGGCCCCAATCACAGCTGAAAAGAAAAATATCAAACTCCACGTAACAAAATTTGACATCAACATACATTGGAACAGTGTGTTACGATTTTTGAGAGATGCTTATAATTTATTTTGATTTTAGAGTTTGTATTAAGTTGTTTAGAAGTGGATTGATTTTTTAGTTTTTTGACTTTTTAGTTATTTTAGTTTGGAGCTAAAAAGTCTGATTTGGGAAGGGTTTTTTGGCTTTTTAACTTTTTTGAAATTTTTTTATGAGAGAGGAGTGTAATGATTATAGGTTGGATTTGATGTTTTATTTTTTGTGGCTAAAATAGTTTATTTTATTTTTTGTGACTATTTTAGCCCCTAACCCACCAAAACTAACTTCCTAAACTATGTCTTAGGCCCCGTTTGGGAACCCTCACATTTAGCCAAAAAGTTACTAAAAAAGTCAAAAAACTAACAACCCATACCAAAAAGTCAAAGATTCTTTTTTCTCTCTACTTTTTACACATCTTTTCGTAAAAAGTCAAAAAGTCATCCCAAACATACTAGTTTTTTTTAATTCATATTTTAGCCAAATAGCTAAAAAATTACTAAATTAGGCTGTTCACAAACGAAACCTTAGTGCAACTTTTACTTATAATTTATTACATAAAAATAATTTAAATAAATTAAAAAAAAATTAATTATTTAGAAATTAAAGTAGGAATACTTTTAGATTTTATTTTCTGATGATCAAGTTTTCTCCACCAAACAGGGCCAGTGGCGTGCGTGCGTGATTGGTGAAACCCACTCTCACCCCTTCCGCACAACGGTCAGTGACTCCCCTATCGCGAGTAGAAGAGGAAGCACGTGGTTATTCCAATCATTCAAGATGTTGTCATGCTAAGGTCAAGTTTGGGAAGACTAAATAAGTGCATTTTTTATCTTTTTGGACTAAAAAATTGAGGTTGAAAATATGGATGTTTGGGTTAACTTTTTGACTTTTTATTGAAAAATGTGTAATAAAAAATTGTAAAAATTGATTTGTAGGGAAAAATTTGAATTGGGAGTTGTGCAGCCGTAATTGTTAACTTTTGGTGAATAGTATTAACTTTTTAACTTTTTGAGTAACTTTTTGATTTTTTGATTTTTTTGGAGCATCCCAAACTTGGCCTAACTACATCACTCATTCCTTTCCAAAATAATAGTATACTCCTTTCCAAAATAATAGTATATTTATTATATTTTAAAATTATCCTTTATAAATATTAATTATCATAATTATATTTTTTGTATTATTAATAAATTTAAAAAAAGTCAAAATAAATAATTCATATTATTTTAGTCCTTAATTTTTAAAAAGAAACTAATATTTTAAAATAATAATAAATAAAATAATAGACTAATATTTTGAAACGGAGAAAATATAATATATTATAAGTCCATGGTCCATTCACCTGTCAATCAACATTTCTTCCAAACATCTCTTGTATCAAATTTTTCATTAAATTTTAGTAAAACTTCTTTTAATATCAAGTGTTCTAATGGAGGGTTTTATAACTTTATCAAATCACCGATCGACCGGGCAGATGATCAGCTAGTGTAATTTTTTCACAAATTTTTATCTTGAGGTAGTCATCTGAGGGGGCATTCAGTGGTGAAAATCAAACGGTAATGAACAGTGATTTGATAAAAGGTACATTGGTCCTCAATTTGATAAAAGAAAAGTCAAATCCTAGATTTGATGATGAATTTGACGAACAGTTATAGGAGCAAAAAGTCACTTTTTTCATTAAATTTAAATTTGATGATGGATTTGATGAACCATTGGAGATGGTCTTATAAGTGATATTTAAGTGATAAATTTAATATTTAAAAAAAAATGTAACTTAATAATTTATAATTTTCACAATATATTTTAATACAAATTAATATAAATAAATCAAAAACTCAAGTAAAATTGAAAAAAGTTCCAATTATTTATTATTTGATAAATTTGTTAGTTGATAGTATAAGGTGATTATTTTACAAATACAAAACATATTAAGAGGTCTCAAAATTATCTCATTATAAAAATGAGAGACAAATGCAAAAAAAATAAAAAATAAAAAATTACACGGACAATAAATCCAGTCAATAGAATTTGTTGATAATTATTGCTATTATTAGGGGTGAATTATAATAAATGGTCCATACACTCCAATCAGATAGTGTGATTTGACGAAAAATTAAAAGCAGAAGTTTGTAAATTATGTGAGAAATGGTAATAAATAGCGAGAATTTTTTTATTAATCTTATTGCTCACCAAAAGTAGTAAAGTTGGATGAGAAATAATCTGCTGCCATAGTTCTTTAAAATAAAAAAATAAAAAATAAAAAATAAAAAATAAACTCTGCTGCCGTTTGGCAAGGGAATTAGAGTTGAGTTGAGACTAAAAAAAATATAAAAAGATAAAATAATAAAATAAAATATCGTATTTAAATCATAATTATTTTATTTTTTCTCTCAAAAAAAATAAAGAAGTCAAAAAAATTTGAAAAATTTCTTAAACAGAACTAATTTAGCCAAGTTAAATTAGCTAAAAAGTCAAAAAGTTGGGGGTAAAAAAATTCTTCCCTCCCAATTGGCAATATCTTTGGTTAGCAGGTTAAGTCTAAAAAAATAAATTAAGATTTTTTTTTTTTTTTTGCTACAAAAAATTTAGGTGAGGAAGGCTACCTAGACCAAGACCAGGATTAGTTGCAGGACTTTGCGAGAATTTACATTGGACTTATAGATCGTTGCTCACCAAGAAGGACTGATCATAGCGGAAATCAAACCTAAGTTGTGAAAACAAAATGTCCAATCCTTATCAACTTAATCAACCTCCATTAATAAATAAATAAATTAAATTAAATTAAATTAAATTAAGATAATACCATTGGCTTCTCTCAACTTCCGCAATCGACCATATGCAAACCGATCTTTCCATCAACAAAACTACGGACAAATTATCAACCCCTGCAATGTTGCAAATCATCAACTTCATTAACCCTCGTAAACTCTAATTGTAGCCTCAAATAATTTATCGGAAAAATCGGCCGATACGCTAGTAATCATACTCTCCATTGCCTTTCTTTATCTATCTCCCTTCCTTTTATTTTTCATCTTATGATTCTCCATGTTATTTCTTTTTACACAAAAACCGTCACAATACATATATGACATATATACTCTTCTTTTGCTCTATATATCTATATATATGTTTTCGATATATATGTATACGTGAATTTGTATTGATGGGAAGCCACATAATAGTTGGATGGTTGAGGTAAATTATTGGTAGAGGTTTGGTAGGTAGGTAACGGTGCATGGACGAAATTGACAGGGATTGCTAGACGAAATGGTGGAAATCAAATAATTGATGAGAAGAGCCAAAGTTAATGATTGTACAACCAATAATAGGCAAAGTTAGTCATGGTGATTAGGTTATGAAAAGTTAGTGAGTGATGCATGATATATGTGTAATTTAAATAAATAAAAATAAAATAAAATAAAAATAATATTATAATATATACTTAAGTTGTATAAGTATTCTACCTTAAACCTATAGTCAGGGTTTAAGCCAAATAAAAAATACTACGGGAGATGTGGAGATGTTTAGTTAGGGTTTGGTTAGGAGGTGGTGGAGGCGGTTATTGTGGGTGTGGTTAGGGGTTTGGTTGTATGGCAAGAAAAGTGATTTTTTTAAGTTAGGGTAAAATTGATAATTGCATGTGGCTGAAATCAAGCACCTTGGTTTAATTTTTAAAATGAGATTTTTATTGATAAGTTCAATTTAGAAGTGTTTTAATTTAAGAAGTTCATGAAGGAATTTTTTAACCCATTTAGTCCCATATATGTATAGTTTTATTACATAAAGTCCATTTTCTTGATTTACACTATTTTCTTGGACACTTATGCCGTTATATTTAATTTTGATACCCTTATAAATATTTTTTTAACGATTAGCAATTTAATGATGTGAACATTCATATTTTAAAATTCACATTTATAGGAATGTAAATTGGCCCGTGGGCGGCCCGAAACCAGCCCGCAAGCCAGGGTGGGCCCGACCCGTTGACAATGTGAATATTCACATTGACATGTTAACATTCACATTGATAAGAGTATAAAATTGGGCCACGGCCCATGGGCGGCCAAAAGCCCGCCTGCAGCCCGGGGCGGGCCCGACCCGGCCCGTTGACAATGTGAATATTCACATTGACATGTTAACATTCACATTGATAGGAGTGTAAAATTAGCCCGCGTCTCGTAGCTGCCCGAAACCCGTCCACGGCCCGTGGGTGAGCCCGGCCCGGCCTGTTGACAATGTAAATGTTCACATTGACATGTTAACATTCACATTGATAAGAGTATAAAACTAGACAGCAGCCCAGGGCGAGCCTGACTCGGCCCGGCCTGGCCCGTTGACAATGTGAATATTCACATTGACATGTTAACATTCACATTAATAGGAGTGTAAAATTAGCCCCCGTCCCGTGGCGGCGCAAAACCCGCCCGCGGCCCATGCTCGGCCCGGGACGAGTCCGGTCTGGCCCGTTGACAATATGAATATTGACATGTTAATATTCACATTGATAAGAGTATAAAATTGGCCCGCAGCCCATGGACGGCCAAAAGCCCGCCCGCTGCCCGGGGGCGGGCCCGGCTCGTTGACAATGTGAATATTCACATTGACATGTTAACATTCACATTGATAAGAGTGTAAAATTGGCCCGCAGCCCGTGGGCAGCCCGAAGCCTAACCCGTGACAATGTGAATATTCACATTGACATGTTAACATGCACATTGATAGGAGTGTAAAATTAGCCCGCGCCCCGTGGCTGCCCGAAACCCGTCTACGACCCGTGGGTGGCCCAGGGCGGGCCCGGCTCGGCCTGTTGACAATGTGAATATTCACATTGACATGTTAACATTCACATTGATAATAGTGTACAATTGGCCCATGACCCGTGGGCAGCCCGAAGCCCGACCTCGGGCCAGGGCGGGCCCGGCTCGTTGGCAATGTGAATATTCACATTGACATGTTAACATTCACATTGATAGAAGTGTAAAATTGGCCCGCAGCCCGTGGGCGGCCCGAAGCCCGATCGCAGCCCGAGGCGGGCTTGGCCCGACCCGTGACAATGTGAATATTCACATTGACATGTTAACATTAACATTGATAGGAGTGTAAAACTTGTCCGCTGCCCGAAGCTCACCCGCGGCCCGGGGTAGGCCCGGACCCAAACCCGGGCCACCCCGGGCCGGCCATGGGACGCGAGTCAATTTTACACTCTTATTAATGTGAATGTTAACATGTCAATGTGAATATTCACATTGTCAACAAGCCGAACCGGGCCCGCCTCGGGCCGCTCACGGGCCGTGGGCGTGTTTCGGGCAGCCACGGGGCATGGGCTAATGTTATACTCTTATCAATGTGAATGTTAACATGTCAATGTGAATATTCACGTTGTCAACGGGCCGGGCCCGCGTCGGCCCGGAGCCGGGCTTTGGGCTGCCCACGAGTCACGGGCTAATTTTACACTCTTATCAATGTTAATGTTAATATGTCAATGTGAATATTCACATTGTCAACGAGCCAGGCCGGGCCCGCCCTGGGCAGCGGGCGGGTTTCGAGCCGCCCACGGGCCACGGGCCAATTTTACACTCCTATTAATGTGAATGTTAATATGTCAATGTGAATATTCACATTGTCAACTGGCTGGACCGGGCTCGCCCCGGGCCGCCCATGAGACGCAAGTCAATTTTACACTCTTATCAATGTGAATGTTAATATGTCAATGTGAATATTCACATTGTCAACAGGCCGGGTCGGGCCCGCCCCCGTGCCGCCCACGGGCCGTGGGCTAGTTTCGGGCAGCCACGGGGCGTGGGCTAATTTTATACTCTTATTAATGTGAATGTTAACATGTCAATGTGAATATTTGCATTATCAACGGGTCGGGCCGGGCCCGCCCGGGGCAGCCCACGAGCCGCAGGCGGGTTTCGGGCCGGCCACAGGCCGCAGGCTAATTTTACACTCCTATCAATATGAATGTTAACATGTCAATGCGAATATTCACATTGTCAACGGGTCGAGCCGGGCCCGGGCTTCGGGCTGCCCACGGGTCACGGGCCAATTTTACACTCTTGTCAATATTAATGTTAATGTTAATATGTCAATGTGAATATTCATATTGGGAACGGGCCGGCCCCGGGCGACGGGCTAGTTTCGGGCCGCCCACGGGTCGCAGCCCAATTTTACACTCCTATCAATGTGAATGTTAACTTATCAATGTGAATATTCATATTATCAACGGGGCGAGTAGGGCCTATTTTTTTGGCTTGTGGGCCGGCCCGACCCAACTCGAATTTTTCCAGACACCCACGAGGATCGACATGAGCCGGGCCCCTACACATTGACGATATAAACATTTATATTGACGGTGTGAACATTCACATTAAGGGTATTTTGGTAATTATGTCACCCATAGGACTTATTGAAACATAAGAAAATAATGTGAACTAAATGGAACATAAGTAGATGAAAATGGTATTTTGGTCTTCTTATCTCAAATTGGACCTAATGGAATAGTCAAAAAGAATATGGGTTGGATGGAATAAAACTCTTAGAAAATGGATTTATCAAAAAAGCTCCCTTTTAAAAATTGTGTTTGAGTTTAATTTTTATATTTTTTTATATTTTTAATTTTCTAGATGTATTTAATACAAATATACTTAAAAAGTAAAATAAATAAATAAAATAAACATGAAAAATTGTACCAAAAACAAAAACCTAAAAATAAGTTTAAACAACTAAGCCAAACAATTTTTGTTAGTTGAAAAAGTGGTTGACTCACATAAAGGGATTTATCTGCTACAATTTCTTAAAATTTGACACATTCTTTTTTATGATAAATTATAAATATATGAGATTTAGTTAAACTATGAATTGTTGCTGTAATTTAAAAAATTACAAATACACTTTTATCAGAATTTTTTTATTTAATATAATTAATAAAAAAATAAAATTATTAATTATTCTCTTATACAATAATAAAATTACATGAATTATTAATTAAAGTATATTTTGATATCATAAAAAAATAGTTACTTTGACTTGATGATTTATTGATGTAAGAGGGGCTAATTTGAGCCCGCTAAATTATTTAGGCCCAATAGCCCAAGATTAGTGGGCTCAAATTTATTGCAAGTCCAAGAATTGGTGGGCCCAGATTTATCGCCATCAAACGGGTTGAATCGCTCTAAGCCTCGAAAGGGTTCGGATCCACGAACCTAGAGACTTACTCGGGCCCGGACTCGAAAGGATATTAAGAAAGCCTAGAGATCCGAGGCACTCTAAGCCTCGAAAGGGTCCGGATCCACGAACCTAGAGACTTACTTGGACCCGGACTCGAAAGGGTATTGAGCAAGCCTAGAGATCCGAGGCACTCGGATTCGAATGGGTTCGGATCCACGAACCTAGAGGTCCGAAACACTTGGCTTCGAACGGATTCAGACGCAATCTAGAAGTCGCTCCATTAATGAGTCCCAGAACACTTGCGGGCTCGGAGCTTTCCAGGGTCTACGTACCAGAACCATGGGCGTAATGGAGTCCGAACAAAGGACCCGATCCCGAGGACGGTGAGTGGAGATAAATTCACTTTTCGGTTAAACTAGCCTATACCCGGGTCGAGGTGGCACGATCTAGGGGGTCCCTGAGACTCGGCAATATTTGCGGCAGGGCGTTCTCTTGAACTACCCCTGACCCTTATGCGGCAGGACGTCCTCTGGGACTACCCCTGACCATTTGGGATGATTGGGGATCATTGGTTAGGTGTGGCTAAGAAGAAGGGTTCGCCGAGGGATTGATCTCCTCTTCGGGGTTTTCTCATCCTCGGAGAAGTCACCTCCTCGGAGAAGTCACCTCCTCGGAGAGGTCACCTCCTCGGACAAGGTGGTTAGAGAGAATATCCCCCATGTGCCTTGCACATGGGCTCCATCCTACATCATGAGGTGCCTATAAATAACACTCACCCATAGCTTTACAGGGGATGAATTTTTGGAGAGATGACTCTTGGGAAAGAACTAATTTCCCATCTCCATTATCAACCTTGAGAGTGAAAGTGAGAGATCCCTAGGAGAGCCTTGCCATTATTCTCTCTCTAGCTATTTTGCCTTCTTCTTCACCCAATCTCTTATCTCCATCATCTCCTTTGTTGTTGTGTTCCTAAGTTGAGATTATTGAAGAATCTAAGCCTCTCATCATATTCTAGAGAATTCAAAGTTGTTCTTCAAGGATCTTCGAAGATCTTCGAATTTTCTAACTCTTTTCTTGAACCCTCTCCTACAATTGATAAAAAGAATCATTTGTTATAGGGAAAATTATGCAAATAGTCCATGTAGTTTACACGATGTGTCAATTTGATTCCTGTAGTTTTAATTTGCTCAATTTTGCCATTTAATTTAACGGATTGTGTCATTTTAGTCCAATAAATAATGATTGTTAAGTTAATTTAACAGAAAGTCAAACAATGTGTCAATTTAACCCCTGTATTTTTCACAATGTGCCAATTTAGTCCCTGTCATTGATCTTGTATTTTTCACAATGTGTCAATTTAG